>NC_044012.1:3084782-3393260 GCF_900496995.4 Aquila chrysaetos chrysaetos
TCCCACTCCCGCCGCTCTCCTGCTCCAGCCCCGGGGCCGGGCCCTCCGGGGGGAGGTCTGAGTCTGTCGCGAAGGGACCAATCCCGCTGCTCCCGGAGAAGCGCTCGTCCAATCAGCGCTCAGCACACTTGTTGCCGGGGCGCCGCGGGGAAGGCAGCAACCCCGCCCTCCCCGGCTTCTGCCGCCCCCTGGCGGCCGGGAGGAGCAGCGCCCCGCGGGGACGGGCGTGGGGTCCCCGCGGCCGTGGGTGCCGTGGGGGGGGGGGGGGGGGGGTGTCCCCGGGTCTGCCCCGAGCCTGGGGTACCCTGGGGCGGCCCGGAGCGCAGAGGGATGAGTGGGCCGCTGCCCCTGCCCAGGGCCGCCTGCGCGTCCTCCTCCCTGCGCGCGGAGCAGCGGCAGCCGTCCGTCCGTCCGTCCGTCCGTCTGCCCGCCCGTCAGTCCGGTTGTTGTCCCTGGGCAGCCACCCACCCGTCCACACCATCATCCGCCTGTCCAGCGACCCATCCCTGCCTCCATCCATCCACGCACACCCCTGTGTGTGCCCCCATCCGTCCAGCTACCCACGGGTCCGTCTGTCCATCCATCCATCTGCCCACCTGCCTGTGCCCCCATCCATCCATCCACCCACCTGTCCATCTGTCCATCTGTCCATCCATCCACCCACCTGTCCATCTGTCCATCTGTCCATCCATCCACCCACCTGTCCATCTGTCCATCTGTCCATCCATCCACCCACCTGTCCATCTGTCCATCATCTGTCCATCCATCTACCCACCTAGCTGTCCATCCATCTGTCCATCCATCTGTCCATCCCTCCATTCATCCACCCACCTGTCCATCCGTCCATCTGTCCATCCATCCATTCATCCACCCACCTGTCCATCCATCCATCCGTCCATCTGTCCATCCATCCATCCATCTACCCACCTGTCCGCCTGTCCATCCATCCACCCACCTGTCCATCCATCCATCCACCCATCCACTCACCCATCCGAGCCCCCATCCATCCACCTACCCACCTGTCTGTCCGTCCATCCATCCATGCCTCCATTCATCCACCCACCCGCCCACCCATCCACCCACCCATCCGTGCCCCTATCCACCCATTTACCCACTTGTCCTTCCTTCCATCCACCCACCCACCCATCCGGGCCTCCATCCCTCCCTCCATTCATCCACGCATCCATCCATCCATCCACCCACCCATCCAGCGACCCATCCATGCCTCCATCCACCCTTCCACCCGTCCATCCGCACCTTCACCCCCCCCCGCCCATCCATCCAGGCCTCCAGCCATCTCCCATCCACTCCTCCATGCCCAAAGCAGCAACCGGCCCTCCTCTCGCCGTCTCTCCACGCACCGCATCATCCCTCCCTCCATCCCTCCCTCCTCCCGCTCACGTTCAGCCCAGCCGAGCGGCCGAAGCCGCCGGTACCCGCCGCTCTGGGCGATCTGGGGGGGGGGGGGGGGCTGCAGCCCAGCTTGCGGGAAACAGAGACCCCCCCAAAACGATGCCAGGTCTCCCCAATCCCCCTCCCCGACCTCCTCAGGCTCAGCCCCGGGGCACCCATGGGAGCGACCCCGACCCTTGGGGTGAGGATTGCCCCGTGGGTGCCCCTAGGCTGGGATGGGGGGGGCCAAGCCTCGGGGACCCCCCCGACCAACCCCTACCGGGGGCTGCAGGATCCCCCCCCTCCCCGATCCGTTAACCGAGCAGCCCCCGTGGTGCCGCCGGCACGTGCCGCAGCTCCGCCGGGCGCTCTATAAATGGCTCCGCCACGCTGCGACTCCACTTGCGTGTCTTTTGCCATCTGCTGCTGTCATTAAAAAATTAAATTTCCATCTGCTTTCACACTCCCGCCTCTCCCGCCGGCTCCTGGTGCCGCCGCTCCCCGGGAAGCATCATCGCCCCCGGCTCCTTTCCCCGGGATGCGGCCGATCCGGCGGGGCCACGAGGGCGATTTGCGGGCGACGCCGAGTTCATTTTTTCCGGTGCCGTTTGCAACCGGTTTCTTCAATCTGGGCAGAGAGGTGGGGGCTTGGTGGGGTGTACCCCAATTTCGACCACCCGCCGGCACGAAGTCAGCTTCAGGGTGGTGGTGACAGGGGTGTTTTTTTTTGGGGGGGGGGACAGCCCACCCACCGCTCCACCGACACAGCCCGAGGGAGGCGGTGGGTGCCAAACCTGGGGGGGTGCAGAGCCCCAGGGGTTTTATTCACCGGGGAGATGCCGCGCGATGCCGCCCCCTCCCCGGTGCTTTTAGGAAAAAAAGAGAAAAAACAGTCACCGGTGTCCAAACCCACCCGTGTGTCCCCGGGGAGCTCCCGGGGTGCTGGATCCAGCCAGTTTGCATCCCGGCGGCTGCGTCTCCATCCCGGTGCGGTGGGGATGGATTTCCCCCCCCCAGGTCCCCGTGCTCAGCACTGGCTGCACGGCGGTGGCCCCCCCACCCGCCGGGTCTCGCGGGACAGCATGGTCCCCGTGGGCGTGGGCGGCGTGACGATGATGGAGGGCACATGCAGGTTCTTCTCGCCTGGGGATGCCGCCGGGGTCCTGTCGTTGCCGTTCCCGCTGCTCACGCACGTCTTCAAGCCTGCAAAAATGGGGGGGGACCAAAGCGAGGGGGGGGGAAAGGGAGAAGATCAGGCGTGGGGTTGCAGCATCCCTCTCCTCCCTGCCCTCCTCCGGACCTCCATGTCCAGCTCAACCCCTTACAAGCCACTAGAGAATCCACAGCCAACCCCTCCAGCAGCCAGATGCAGCCTCGCACCTCCTTCCCACCCTGGATTTTGGGGTGTCTGATAGAGGCAAATACCACAGCCCTCCCCCCACCCCCCCAGCTGCCTGCCCGGGGAGCAAATCGCTTTAATCTGCTTTTTTAATCAGGAGAAAAGCCCCGTGCGGCACAGGCAGCAGCCAGGGAGGTTTCAGCTCTTCCCAAGCAGGAAAATGCCCGGAGGGGACAGACACTGATATTTTTAATCTCTTTTTAATTAAGGATAAAGCCCTGCCTTACGTAAGGGAGCTGGAAGAGGGGGTGGGTCTTTTATTTTATTGCAGACTCCAAGCTCGTCGGAGGGGTGGAGGGATATTTTGGGGCTCTGCCCTGGATTTGGGGCAGGATGGGGACTCCCTGGCTGCCTCAGTTTCCCCTCCTCAGTCACACTATGTTGGGCTGAGGGGGGTCTGTGGGACCCCCAAATCCCCCAGACCCCACACCGCCAGCCCCACCTGCAATATCCCCGACACAGGGAGTGGGCACATGGGCGCAGAGCTCATTTTTGGATCACACATCCGAAGCTGTGCCCGTCACAGCCAGCATCTCACGTAGGGTTTGGGCTTGGGAAAAGCCAGGGAAGAAGCAGCTCTGCATCTTAGAGAGGGATGCTCGTTAGCTCCCATCCCTAATGACCCCAAGGATGATTAATATGAGCTGCTCAGGGGTCAGCACCGGGACGCAGAGCTAATGGGAGATGCAATATCCAGCCTTCGCCCTGCTCACCCAGTGCGGCGAGGCCAGGAGCATTAAAAGCTCCCGCTTTCCTCTCTCTGCAGACATCACTGCTGCCATCCCCAGCCTAACTCCATTAAGAAAATTAAAGTTGGGGAGAAATTCCTGGGTTGGAATATCCCTGGGGGGAGCAGAGCAATGAAGGATGAAGGATGCTCAGGGTCAGCCAGGAGGCCAGGAGCCGGGGGTACCCCCGGCTCCCGGCCAACCCCGGGCATCCCATCTGTTCCCCAAGCATCCCATCCGTTCCCCAAGCATCCCATCCATGCTGGTTTTTTCCCACCTCTAAGGAAACCCCACCTGATTTCTAGAGGGATGCCATCAGCTTAAGGATGCTCCGGAGCAAAGGGTGCAGGAGCAAGCCCGGGACCGGACCCTTCGGCTCTGGGGTGATGCACGAACAACAGGTCACCCGTGGGACTTGCTTAAATGCCACCAGGATGCCAAACCACACCAGTCCTGCCCACAGCAGAAATGCCTAAACCTCCTCCATGTACAACCACCCCCCCGATGCCTTCGCAGAGCAGGAGAAACCCCAACACCCACCCAAACCTACCTTTCAGGCAGGATAACTTGAGCCCCATGTTTTCATCCTCTTAGCGGGACCCAGGTCCCCAGCCCCGCCGCTGGTCCTCGCCACTGGTGCTGCAAAAGAGAGGCGAGGGTTGTGGGAAGCGATGCTGGGAGGAAGGAGAGCGCGCTCAATTGCTCGCTAAAAGCGCGCACCTATGTGTGCGTATATATACGTATATCTCTATAGGCGCCCGGGCATAACAGGAAGCACGGCTGCTCGGTAGCAAAAACCGCTGGTGATGTCACAGTGTTTTAGTGACTCAATCTCGGCCGCTGAGTTTTGGGAGGAACTTTTTGGGAGGGTGGAGAAGGAGCCTGTTGCCAGGTGGGGGTATCTCACCCCGGCTTGTCTGCTCTTGGGGCCGGTGCTGCAAATGTTTCTGGGTGAAGATGTCGCGAGCAGGAGGAATCAGTTTGTTGTTTGCGAAGGCAACCGGTGCTTTCAGAGAAAACCCCGAGCCCACGCGCAGGAAATAGAGGGATGCTCGGCTGCAGCATCGCACCCCGGGGCTGCCTCCCTCGGGGCTGAGCCGGAGCCGCCGGTGGCAGCTGGGGATGCGCTGCCGGAGAGCGCGTGGTCCTGCTCCGTCTGGGCATCCCCGACACCCTGAGGGCTTTCTGGTGGACGAACCCCCACGTGGGACATCGCTTTTTGAATCAGCTGAAAATTGTTCTGGGCAAAAATCCCTTATAGTGGGAAATCTGCATCCCTCCTGCCCACAGCTGCTGGGAAAAGCTTATTGGGATGAGGGTCAGTGACTCCTTCTGGCTCTTCCAAGCTCCGAGGCCCACAGAGAGCCAAGCAAACCCTCTGCTCCCGCTGCCCAACCTCCACCATGGCTTTACTCCACCTTTCCAAGCAGCTCTGGGGTGGGCCGGCAGCAGCTGGCAAGGGGAAGTGGGAACTTGCCATCACTGGTTTTAATTCTGCATTTCTTATCAAGTCCCCGCAAGCACCCCGAGCCATGACAACCCTGTGGTCGGGAAGCCGTGCCAGGGCTGCGAGCAGAGCCCCCCCCCCCCTCCCCAGACCCCCACTTTGCAGCTATCATGCTGGCTACCCAAATATCAAGAAACCTGTTTTGATGCAAGTTCTCTAGTTTTTGGCACCTGCTGGTGGCTCGCACCGCAAAGCCACACCAGCCTCTCAGGGCTGGAGAAGGGTAAGTGCCGGGGACACCCAGCCCCACGGCGCAGCGGGGGGGGGGTCTCTAAGAAACTGGACCCCCGTGGCCAAGCCCTTGCAGGACACAGCAGCCCCCTCCCCACCGCCTCTTAGCCCTGCATCCCCACCACGGCCAAACACGAGCACTTGCTTGCGGCGCCGGGATGGACGCTTGGGTAGAGAAATCCCCCATCCCGTCGGCGTTTCAGCACACGCCGCGGCGGAGGATTTCTGGTGGTTTGGTTCTGGGGCTTCAACTTTGCTCCTCTGCCGGCACCAGGCCAAAGAAGCATTTGCATTCCCGACGAATTCACGCTCCAAAAACTCCCAGACGCTCATCGCGAGCGTCACTAGAGCGGCGGCCGTGCTGCGGCGGAGCGGGGCGGGGGGGGGATGCTCAGCCGGCGTGCGGGGCTGGGGACGCGCCGGGGAGGGAGAGTGGGGCCGAAGCCGGCCGTGGTGCTCCGAGGGGATGATACTTACCCGGTCCTAGGAGCTGGAGGCACGATGCCCGCCGTCGCATCCCACCTCCACACCGTGCCTGGCCGCTCTCGGATGCAGGAGGGGAGCGGGGGTGCGAGGCTGGGTGGGGAGTTCCCACTCAGGACCAGCCGTGCCCTGGGAGGGCGGGAGGAGGTTGCAGCGAGGCGGTTTGGGTTTTTGCAAGGTTGGTTTCTAACCTGGTTAATCAGGTTAGTGGAGTCCCGGCTCCTCCCATCCATTCCCCCCTCCAGCCCCATCCAAGCCCAGCAAAGCCCTTGGGTGATGAGGAAATGTCGCTTTACTCTCACCCCGCTGCACAATCCAGCCCGGTGCTGGGAGAGGGAAGAGCAGGAGTGCCCCTCGCCTGCAGCTGAAGCCCCTGGACCACCGAACATCCCTACAAGCAGTCGGAGGGGCTACCAAGTGCCTAGAAAGGCCAGTACCAGTTTGGTGTGCGGGTCCCATACCCAGCTCTGGCAGGACTCGGCATCCCTGAGGTCCTGATGTCTAGAGAGCAGCGACGCTCCCAGCCTCTGCGAGCATCTTCACCATCTCCAGCTTCCAGAAAGGGTTTTTCCCCGCTCCTGTCTGACCTGCCAGCCCAAAACCAGGAACAGCACCAGGCAGAGGGTTTCTCACCACCCCCAGGATGAGAGCTCTGGGTCGGGTACCACCCCGCTGTCAGGATGCCTGGGCGAAGGAGAGCAGCCGCCTTTGCCTGCATTAAAAGCAGCCAGAGGCTTTTTCATGTCCACCTCCTCCACAATTAAGAGGCGAGGCCCCAAGACGGCTCCTTTTCAGACAGAGCTGAAAAGCAGCGGTTCACATCCAGGGCGCCGGCGTGCAGGGAATGCCGGCCGCGCATTAAACACCCCGTGGCTGCAGGCAGGAACGAAGGGAAAGCTTTGAACTTCGCCCGGAGATGGGAGTGAACTGATCCCAGGAGCTTGGGAGGTCTCTGGCGAGATCAGAGCCCCACACACGATACCAAGCCCTGCTGGGATGGGCATAAAGGGGAGCAGGGAGGGGAAACGCGTGGTTTTGCTCCTGTTTCTGCTGGCCTGGTCCTGCCATGTTTGGTGAAAATCGCAAATATGGAAAGGGCTGATTTCCTTCCCCATCTGGCTCCCCTGATTTATCAAATAGCTGAGTTATTGCAAAGCTTCAAGCTCAAGAGCCGGGCAGACGGCACAGGGGAAAGGCTGCAGCCCCAGCTGCAGGCACCGCTCCTGGACGCAGAGGCCAGGGCAGACGTTTGCAACCTGTGGCTCCAGTTTTGCCCCAGAAAAACAGACAAATTAACTGATTCATGTGGGTTTTTTTTGCCTGTTCAGCTGCAAAGTCCAAGAGCTAGAGGACAAGGTCTGAGCCAGGGCCTGGCAAGCCTGGTCTTTCCAGATCCCCTCCTAACCTCAGTGCACGCAGCATCCCACGGGACCAGGGAGCCCTCATCGGCAGCCCTGATGCTGCAGCACAAATCCAGTCTGAGCGGCAGGAATTCCCCCTCCACACTAGCTATTTTGACGCCTCTCTCCAAAACTACCTGTTTGCTGCTGTTGGGTGAGAACAAACGGCCCCAGACCCAAGAGGGCTGGAATCAGCTTGGTCTGGAGCAGCAGTCGTTGCTAAAACCGTGAGCAACCAAAAGCAATGCCTTGCTGAGGCAGGGAGGTAAACATAAACATCAGCCTGCTAAAATAACTGTGGTTAGCTCTGCGGGCTGCAGCACTGCTCCAGCTGGTGTGGTGACACCCGATAGGAACAAACACAGCATTGCACACCCCTTCCTCTCCTCCCCACAGCCTGGGAAGCAAAGACACCCTTGGGCAGGTTTCCAGGGGCACTGTGAGACCCCCCCCCCCCACGCAGCCTTATCTTTGGTCCGCATCCCTCCCAGGAGCTCCCGATGCTTGGGGCTGTGACTAGCCGAGCATCACGTCAGGGCAACTGGCCAAACCCCGGCAAGAGCCAGCTGGCCAGGGGGAGGAAGAGGATGGGCTCATAAACCTTCCTTGGTGGGAGATCTCTCCCGGGTGAAGGCTCGTCCCTCCAGCCCAGGCAACCATCCTGGGCGGTCCTTTGATGTGGCCAGTGACCCGTTTCCAGTTCTGGCCGTGGCTCTTCGGCAGCTGGGCTGTTCCTTTCCCCAGGCTCAGCACTCCCCAACCCACCGGCCCCATCCTGCCCTGGCGCGGAGGAAGGCGGAGGTGGCTGAAGGACCGCTGAGGGGGCGAGGGTGGAGAGCGGCCTCATAACTTCGCTGGAAGGGGACGGGCAGGGCGAGCTCACGGCTTCCCAGATGCCACAGGAACCACAGGGAGGGGGATGTATTTTGCAAACACCGGCCACAAGAAAAGCGTCGGATGAGATCCTGGTGGAGCAGAGCCCGGAGAGGGCTGCTTCTGCCGGCTCCCTTCGAAGGAGTTGCTCCTGCAAACACCAGCTGGGCTTGTTTTAGAAAAGAGGGAGGGGAAGCAGCTTTCTGGGTCACAGCGTCCCAGGGTCTGCTAACGCAGGGGACACGTCACCCTGGTTCCGTGCTAACGGAGCGAGGAGGCTGCCTGCTCCGGGTCTTTTCTGACCCGTGCAGGGGAAAGGGCCGGTCCCAGCCTGGCTCAGAAATTGCCCTAGAAGGGGGGAGCAGGGCCATCGCATGGGACTTGCTGAAGCTGGAGGTGCTGGGAGGAGAAAAGAAACACTCCCAGCCCCGGAACCCCACGCCGGGGGAGGCTCGCAGCCATCCAGGGCAGGCGAGCGGTACCCGGAGGGGATGCCAGGCGTGGGAAGGGAGGAGGATGTCACGAGGAGGCAGCTGAAGATGCAGGCTCCGGGGAAACTGGAGCAGCTCCAGCATTCCCCAAGCACAGGCTCTTGGCAGGACCGGCAGACCAAACAACCGGCAGGAACCGTGCAGGCAGAAAATACCCCCGGAGAAAATCCACCGGGCCGTGGCAGCAGCTCTCACGAGCAAGCCAGGAGCTGCTGCGGCAGGTCGGGGAGGAAGCAAAGCGGAAAGCGAGCACGTACCTGAAGCACAAAACCAGAGCGTGCCGGGCTCTCCTGCCAGACCTGCATCCAGAGCAAACCACCTCCCTGCCGGGCATGGATTCAGTGGGCGGCTGGGAGGCCGTGGCTGGGAATTGGCTTAGGGACCTGGCCGCGGCTGCTGCGCTTCTCGGCTCGCTGAGCTCCAGGTTAATCTCAGCCCGGCTTTTCCCTTTTATCCCCTGGTACAACTTCAATACATTTTTTCAATTAGGTCCATCTTTTAAGCTCCAGAGCGCATTTCTAGGAAGGGCTGCGTTGTTTCTCTTGGCCCTCGTGGGTTGATGCTGCGCAGACCGGGACATGCCTGGCACCGGTCCTGCCCGCATCCAGCTAAAGTGCTGCCACGCTGCAGCCGGTGCGGCGCTGCCTGGAAGCACTCAAGGAGTTACCCGTTACCCCCAGCCCACCTACCGGGTATCTTTAAGAGCAGCGTTGTTCCCTGTCTGCCTCATCACAGCTCCGGCAGGTTGCAAAGAGCCAAGCTCACCACGCAGGAGCACGGACCGCTTTCGCCTTTCGCGCGGTCCCGTTATTGGAAAGCCTCACCAGCAACCTGCCTCCGTCCTCTCCCACTCCGCGTCTGCCGCCTTTCACAGGGCGACGGCTGAAAACCAAAGGGAAATATGCTGCTAGGGTGTACTTTTGGATGAGAAGGCTGGGTGAAAATGTGGTCTAAAAGTGACAGTAAAAAAAACAAAACAAAACAAAAAAATCAATAAAGTCCTCAGTGGATACTTCAGCACAGTGAAATTGCTGCCTGCTGCGGGAAGGCTGGTCACAGGGCAATGGGTAAAGCAAAGGAGGAGTTTGCAGCGCAGCAGTACGATACGTCGAGATGTTTAACTCGAGCTGGGAGTAACGGAGCCCGGGCAGGATGGGAAGGAAGCGGCTCGCCCAGCCCAGTCTGCCCGATCCGGACCAGCTCACTACAGCTCCTACGGGCAAGGGTGGGCGACCCAGCTCCGCTCCAGGAGCCGAATTAAATCACGAACTAGAAGCGCAGCTCACAAATGCATGCTGAGCGCATTTCCCCTTGAGGCCATTTTCCAAGCTGCAGTCAACCGCAAGTCCACCCCACTAACAGCCTCCTCCATTAGCATTCGCGAGCTCTTTCCGTATCGGTAATGCCCTCCACCCGAGCATCTTGAGACGTTTTACAAATAGCAGCAGCAGCAGAGTGCAAGCGATTAGGCCTCTAGCCAGGGAGCAGAGAGACCTGGGTTTGCTTCCTGCATCTGTCACTGTCACCTCTCCTCGGCGTGCATCTCTGCCGCTTAGATAAGAAATTCTTGGGGGCAGGGGGTCATCTCTCGCGGTGCATCTCTGCAGCGCCATGCAGAGCGGGGCTGGGCTCTGCACATCTGTCTGCCCCCGGCTCCAGCTGTGCCAGGCGAAGAGGTTGCGGCTCCTCCATCCTGCCAGCTGAACTGCTCGTCTGCTTCCCGCACCCACGTCAGCGCTAATGAGCTGAAACAGGTTACGCGGTAGGTCTTTGCTCGTTTTCACGCTGACATAGGCTAGGGAACATCCCATGAGCGGTTCAGCCGGCAGATTGGAGGAGGGAAGGGGGAAAAACTCCAGCGGCAGACTGCTTCACTTGCTGAATGAAGAGCAAAACCAACCCAAAGTCCTCATGTATACGCGCAGCGATGAGCTCAGAGAGACTGTGGCACCAGGACGTTCCCTGGGAACGGGTATCTCGCTTGTGTGCGTGAGCAGCTGATCAAAGACACCCCTTGGCTCTTGCCACCCATCTGCTCTTCCCACTCATGACACCGCGCAAGCCAGGAGGAGCAGAGACCATTCCCGATGCACATCTAGCCCCAACCAGCTGCCGATTCTCCAAGCAATTTTAGGGTGGTCTCGCTTCTTGGTGAAAAAAATGCCTACAGGTCCCCCAAACTCTCTGCTTCCTTCTGGCTTTCTCAAGCTGGATCTGTACAAGGAGTTTTTGACCACAGCTGGAAGTGCCCTGGGCCATCAGCTGGTGGTACACCTGGGGACACACCTCATGGCTGTCTGGGTCTCGGCTCACTCTGATCCTTAATTTCAAACTGAATAGGCGCTTAAAGTAACTGCACACTTCAAGCTCTTCGTTCTCCCCTTGTGACTAAAGGATTCACAGAGAGTACTCTCGTGAATCCAGCAAAGAGTAGTGTGCATCCTCCCACTCAGAAACCCAAGCACTTTTTACTGGTATTTTCAGATACTTGCGGGGTCTGTTTATTACTGTTTTGAAATATTAGGGTTGAGAGTGGAAAAAAGAATCCCACGTGGGAATAATTTTGCATTTCCAACTGCCTGAGGTCCTATGGATGAGGTAAAGAGCTGGGAGTTAAACATCTGGGCAGGCAAATCTCCAAATCTTGGTGAACACCGGCAGGGAGGGGAATAAAAAAATGCTGCATGTAATTAATTGCTAACAAAACAAAAAAAGAGTAAGACACCCATGCCCAGTGCTATCTTCCCAGCTATCAGGAGGACTCCAGCAATGGAGATGCAGACACCTTCCCCAAGATTTCTTCCCCAGCAGTTTGAAAAGGAGTTACCTTGAATTCCTCCAATGAATGCAGCTGATCCACCAGCCAGGAAACCAGCATTTGCTCCTGCAGGAAGGTTTGGTACATCAGCAGGAAAGGGGAACACAGCCTTTGCTGAGCCCTGCAGTTTCCTCATTCTTTCACATGAGCCACAGTGGCTGCAGGCTGCCTTGCCTTTATGAAATTGCTGCCTTTTGTCCAGCCTTCAATGCAAATAGGACAGGTGAGATAAGATCTGAGCACGGCAATGCTTGTCCTTTTTGCTTAAAGCCAGCCTGGGCTTCTACTGGTGGCAAAACACTCAAAGGACCTCATTTAAAAGCAAACAGAAGATAAAAAGAGGGAAAGACAAAGCATTAAAAGCTGCTCCCCTTCCAGCAACTTGTCTCAACGGTTTGTCACATGGAGTGTTTCCATCAGGTTACAGACTGATGACATACATTTTGCTTTGTCTTACGAGGGTGAGGGGGGAGTACTGCGAGATTAGACTGTATTAGCATATATACGATCAAAGCTTGATTATGACATCTAGTTACAAAGAATAAGAAATACGTTTCCTGTGGCTCAGGAGACATACCGGCTTATATGGCAGCGTTGGCTGACAATCTCACATAACTAATGTAACCCGTCTTGCTAAGATAACATCTGCCTCTGGAACAATAGGTTAGATTTCATGAGGTGTTTGTACAAAGTAAGACAACAGTCCTCTTCCTGCAGCGTGTGCTATTTGCAGAGCCTACTCTGAATACACGTTGCCAGCGCATTGCAGTTTCTTTTCATCCAGCTGTGGATGTGTAGTAAACAGCCACTGGAACGTGTTTATCTCGCTGTTTGTGAGCTAGACACACGTTTTCGCTCAACAAGTGAAAACATTTTCCTTTCCTGCAAGCCTATCTGACTCATGCTTAGGAAAGGCTACTGACTAAGTGCCAATCTCTTGTAATGCCCATCACACCTTACTACTGCATCGCAGGGAGACAAACCGAACCCTTTGGTTCAAACCTTCATCTCCTCCTTGGGCAGGAAGCTGAACCTCAGACCTCGCCTCGTGGCTTTGTGGAATCTGAACTGCAGGGAACTCCAGAGCAGGACCTGACTGGAGGCATCCTGGTTGTATTCACTGCCTCGGAACGGTATTTCAGCCTTACCCCATCTCTTGCTAAGGCCAAGAGTAAAACTTGTGCTTATTTAAATAGAAGCAGAGGTAGACCAAGAGGTTTTGACAATCCCATTCCCCATGTTTTAAAATAAGAATGCCAAGGAAAAAGCAGGAACTTGGAGAGAGGTGGATCATTTGGATCTTCCTTGTAAAAAGATTTCTGGGTAGGAAGAGAAGGAAATGTAGAGAAACTGTTGCAGGTTGAGGCTACGTTTAACTACACTTTGACAAACAACCACCAGGAGCAAGGCAACAAGACTTACAAAGAACTGTACTAGCCTGAGATAAAGCTTCATTGTCCAGCAAGCTGCTTCTTAGAAACAAACATTAATTAGAATGACAGACAGAAGCTGACCTAGACTATATCTAGGCTCCTTGATTCGATGTACTTGGATCGCTTGCCTTGAACTTGGAGGGATACATTTTAGACCCACTTAAACGGACACCATAGGAACCAGTTGAAAATGAGATCTGTTTATAAAACCCCAAAAGACTGCATAAAATTAATAATAATAATTAATAATAAAATTAATTTCACTCTTCTTTCGTGGACTCAAACTGGTTTAGAACAGTCATTCAAACTCATTAGTGCACTTCCAGTCCTTTTTACAAATTGTTAGGTGAATATTTGTTTTTACCTTGGGTTTAACATATTCAAGTGATAACTGTGGTTGTATGCCCACGGAGAGCAGGAATCACCATGGCGTTTGGGAATACTGCTTTAACACGGTCTCTGTAGCTGTGTCATGCTAAACCACTGCAAAACAGGTGACACGTGAGCATGGTACATCGTCCTCAGCAGTTGGCATTTTACTGTGCCGACAGAATTACATTTCCAAGCCAGGTCAAAAGAAACCGTTAACCTTACATTGTATGTATTTGACCTTAAAATTTCTCATCTGAGGACAAGGTATTTCCATAAATCATTAAAAAGTAACCTCTCTAAAGATTAGAAAAACTTAGTCAAAACTTTGTAATACGAACGGTAGGAACAAGCAGAAGTAGTTCGGGTTTTGAAGGAATAGCAACATTCGCTACAACTGGGAAGGCATCCACGAGGACAGCTGTAACTGACAGTTTGCCGTTCTTCCAAGGAACCTCACAAAAAAGAGTCAACGGCTTACGGACACATCGCTCTGCCATGTGACGTGCCACTCCTTTTTAATCAGTCGGGTTTCCACACAAGGTACTGAATATTATTCTATTTACATTCAAAAATAGCATTTTCGTCTCTTCAGTACATAGTGGGAATGCCCATAAATTAGTCAGTAGAAACCCTTCTAACACAGGTGGAGGACAGCTTTGTTGATCTCTGGGTTTGTCCAGTCGTTCCGGATATCATCTAGGTGATTATCAAAATCTACAAGCGTCTCGTAGGACTTGCTGTCCAAGAGAGATGCAGCGATTCTCTGGGCTTCGGTCCAATCTTCACAAAAATCACTAGGATGTAAAATAACCAGGAATTAAAAGTAATCACAAAGAAAATCTCCACCACCTCCTCCACTCCGGAAATTAAGCCACACTCTCTGCAACGTGGTCATGGTGGTCATACCACTGCCTGGCTGCACAAGCCTTCCGTTCTCTTTCACTATAGCAAAAAACAGCTTCAAAAGCACTGTCAGCTACACCCACCGCCCTTACAGTGTCACTGATCACAGTCCAAGTTTTGCCCCTAACCAGGCAACCCGTTTTTCCTTACTACCCCAACACAAACAAACTCTGAAGTTTACTCACACGTGCGGGTCCTTGCACCTCCACTTGTTCTCATGAAGCTCATACACATGAATGGCAGGCTCTACGCACTCCATCGTAAACTTGGTGTTATCAACCTGTTGTGCAACAGGAAAACACCACCTTAGTCTCTTCCTCAAGATCCCAAGTAAAGAGATGATATAAAAAACAAAGTCAGTTTTTACAAACAGGGCACCTTACACTAACTCATCCACTGTTCTACCTTCGAGTGAGCCAAATTTTACACGTTTAAACTGCCAACATCCTTTGTCACTGCAGCAAGGATGCAAAGCACTGTTTGTTTCATAAAAGACCAGAGTTTAAGTCACAGAAGGGGATCTGAAGTCATGAAATACACTGCCTTCCCTCAAGCCTCGCAAGCAGAGAAGGCCTTCACTTCCTTTGAGACAGCAGAGAGCTAACCGCAGTCTCTCTGTAGACTTACTAAGAACTTCACTGGCTACAGGTCATTGCATCTCTTCCCCAGAGCATTTGGAGGGAAAGAGGAAATTAGTTACTTCACTATTAGAGGACCCAGAGAAGAGCATTTAAATGGCTAGTCCAACACCACGGTCATAACATCAACAATACAGAAATGGGGGGGGGGGGGGGGGGAAGCAATGAAGTAATTTACCATTATGAGCGCTGTATCGTTAAAGCCCTCTGCAATTCTGGAGGCCACCTTTTCCGCAACCTGGTTTGGACTGCAGCAGAAGGTAAAAGTAACTGTGTTATGTGAACCATGACATTTTAGCTGACACCAGCAGGAAATATGCTTAAAGAGATGTGAAAACTACACTGCGTGCTTACAAACAGGAACAAGATATCGAGCTGATGCTACACTTGATTGAAGTCAGAAGGCCAAGAAAACCCCAGCTCCTCTCTTCAGCACATGATCTCGATCTCAGCTATGCTTAGGCAAAGGGTTTTTGAACAGCAAAATGCTCACTGCAGACTTTATGTGGAATCAACGTTTTGCGGCCTCCTACCTTCTTCCACCAGACCAAAGTCTGCAGCCACTTTTGCCCTTGCAGGCATTTAAAAAAGAAACCGAGTTCGCTCCCCAGTCTGCATTTGAACCCACTCACTGCCCAGCTTCTCTACCAAAATCAGATAATCTTTTAAAGAAAAACCTTTACCATGTTTCAAAGATGACAGTCTCTGCGTGGTGCCAGTTATCTTCAGAAATGAAATCGGAGTTTTAAAAAAAAAAAAAGCAACCAAGCCTGTGATATTCTTTCAAACCTCAAATAGAACAGAGAAACTGTATCTTCTCCTTAAAAATGTCTCACGCAGATTTATTTACCTTGTAAGGAAAGGACAAATAATGCCCTTATCCCTGTTAGATACCTTAGCAGTCACAAGTATTACTTAAAAAACCATACTTGTGACTGAAGGATATACATTAACAAAATCACCGGAACATAGCATAATACTTTAAACAAACTGTTCATATTTTCTTTGAATGCAAGTATGACGTACTCTCATTAGTCCTGATACTGGATTTGTCTAATAGATACAGGGGAAAATATTTGATACACATACCTAAAGCTATATTGTGGCTCCACAGGAAGGCCCCTTTATTGCTTATTGAGTAATTTGAGATAGCTAGCAGGGAAAAAAAAAAAGACTAATCCTGGGGAAAATAAGTGAAAAGAGGTATTTCTGCTTGACTGACATCATCTTCCATTTCAAGAGTGTCCCTTTACCATGTAAGAAAATGCTTCAGTAAAAATCTGAGACTATTAAGTAGTTTAGTAAGAATTAGGTCACTTCTGAAAGACTTTCCAAAAGATACTCAGAGTCATTCAAGTTTACAAGATATGTACTGCACAAGCTAACGCTCCTGCAAATTTTGGCTATTTCCCTGACAACTGTAATTAAACTGGTTGGCAGTCGTTCAAAGACTGGCCTTTTATAGTATCCACTAAAGAGGAGTGATTCTGGAAAGACTGGGGTTTCTGCACCTGAACAAAGGCCATATCCACCAGCACCACGAAGACAATGTGAAACCAGATGACAGTTGTCAAAGTTAATCAACACGCATGATTTATGTCGATGATTTTTGTTGGCAGAGTACAAAGTACAACATAAAAGAGCAAACAGAAGGAAATATTGCACCAACACACCTGGCATCTTTCACGCGTTCATTTGCCTGGTAATATCCAGCTATCACGTAGCTATTCTCTTTGCACCAAGAGTCAATCTGAAAAAGTAATTGGAACAATTAAGCCCAGGGAAAAAAAAAAGAAAAACCCTACAGAACTAAGGAAATCTCGTGTCTGTCCTGCAAATAAAACAGTAATTGAATGATTACAATATCTTTGCCAACTGCTTCTTTAAATATATACATATTTATATATATTTATGTGTGCACTCACACACAGAGTTTGGCTAATTTAGCGAGATCAGAGAAACCAAATTGAACATTCGGAGAATGATGGAAAACATTAACCAAATGGAGCAAAAGAGCAAGAAGTTATCTCAGTCAAAGCCTGGCCTAAATTCGAATGACAAGACTAGTAAAGAGCTTCAGCAACGCTGCCTGGGAAAGGAGTCTAGGTCTTACCTATTGCTGTTTATGGCTATTTTCTGTTAGTGTTCATTTGACAGAGAGAAGTTAGAAAATGCTCAGCATGTAGATGTGTGACTGTACTGTCCTTTCAAAATGAGCCTGTTCATTTTATTTCTAACGTAATATTTCTAGGTTAAAGTGTAAGCATTTTTTACCTTAATTAGCAAATCAAGGTCAAAGTGAAAGGTAAATGCGAGGCAGAAAAAGTTTGCCCCATTTATCATTTTTTCAACCTGCTCCGTTACGAAAAGCCTTTTGTGATAAAATTGTTTTCCTTTGAGAGTTCACCTGCAAGGGTAACTAACCACGGGAGCAACTTATCAAACCATGTGGGTGGATTCTCCACTCTTTTGAAATCTTTCAATTGAAACTGAACACTCTTCTAAAAATACTCTCCAGCTCAGCCACAAGATAAGGGCTCGCTGAAAGAGCTATTGGCATAAATTCTCTCATCTCCATTACAGACATGGTCAGTCCAGGCAGCTCCTCCTTATATAACATCTATATGTAAATGAAAAAACGTATCCATTTCTTTGCATATGATTTACACAACTTGTGATTTACACAAGTACAAAAGTTTATGTAGTTTTCTTGTGGTTTTTTTTTTTTTTAGTGCAGTTTCAGTATGCGCACACTGCTGTTCTTTCTGCTTTACGCTGGATCTGAATTCCTCCTGCTGAGTCTGTCTTGCTTTGAAAATACATATATATATATGTATGTATGATGTTTCTCCTTATAACTGAGGATATGAAGTCAGCATAATAGAGCCCTGAAACATAGAAGCGGAGAAAGCAGCTAGAATTTTCCTCTGCAGTCCCTAAAGAGCTTGCATCAAAAAACCCTCAATAGCTATATTAAAATGGAGTCCAAAAATATACCTGATGCTGACCTGTCGCATCCTGCAAGTCAAATAAACCTCATATTTAGCAATAATTATAGTATTAGACTGCATAAACAAACAAAAAAAAGCCACACAAATAATCCCTCCTCTACAAGGGATGACAGGGATTTACGTGATAAAAAAAAAAAAAAAAAAAAAAAAAAAAAAGGCTGTGTAGCCCTGCTATAGCTGAGGGCCAACTGCTGTTTCAATTACAAACCCATTTTGAGGGCTTAGGACTACAGTTTTAATTATTAGTGGCTTGAAAGCTTGGCATTAAAGCCAGAAGCCCAGACACTAAAACTAATAATAATTAAAAAAAAGTCCATCAATTTAAAAATAAAAATCCTTAGTTCCAAATTAATTTTTCTTGTGTACTGAAAATGGTCTTGAAAAAAGAGAGTATGATTTTTAAGTTCTCAGTTCCCTAAGCAGTAACTAAAGACTGCTTCCGTAAAAAAAAAAGAAAAGGAAAAAAAATCTTTTTGGAATTAAAGCTGTTTCCACCTGCAATTTCCAAACACTTTCTAACCGCAGCACTGTCACCACAGGTAGCCTTAGCATCAATTAGCCCCTGATATTTTTAGTCACGTCCATCCCTGAAGAGGGCAAGCCAACAGGGCGACAAATTGTATCTTGCTTCCACATGGTGTGTGTCACCCCTGAAAAATCAAAAGTGGCCTGCCCTCCGATTTGCTGCGGCCACCAAAGGCGGGTGGCAGAGGGGTTTACGAGAGCCCTGGGAGGAGAAAGGCTGTAACCTACTGCCATCAGACCACTGTTTCAGGCAGCAGGGAGACAGCCATGCGGACGGAGGGGGAAGTGCTGCATGGGTTTGTTCTTTTTTTTTTTTTTTTTTTTTTGAGAAGATGCGGTTGCAAAACCACATCAATTAGCTGAGAAATTCAAAGGCACAAAAAACCCCCCATGTGAAACTTAATTCACTTTTTCTTTAATGACTCCATTTTTGAAAGGGATTTATAACCGACAAGCCAAAGTGCAAATTAAACACACGCGCTTCTGCTCTCTCCTCCAGAGCTACAAACCTTCAAGCACTGCTGTGTGTTTAATAAAATCCGATTTTGTTGCTTCCTTGTACCTAGGCTGCTGCTAAAGCACTGCTTGCAATTTTTAGAAGTTACCACATGGACAAGTCTGTTTGAAAGCGTACCCTCTATTTTCAGATTAAATCTGGAGACTATTTCTCCCATTTGATGTTCTGGGATAAATCAGGTCAGAGAAAAGGAGGTGAAGCTCGTGGGGCTAGTTCTAGAAAACCCTCACATGTATGACCAGTCCACAGGCTTGACCAAGAATCAGCAGTAATTGAACTGGAAGAGAACCAGATCCCATCAAAACCTGTCAAAGCTTCAAAATCCTTTAGAAACAGGGGCACTTTGCTACAAACATCGAGTTGCAACCATGCTAATCTCACTGATTTATTCAGTAACCATGCGTTACGTTGTACGGAACAGGCGAGAGCGCCCTCCTTTTAAACCTTACGACAATAAAATCCAATTTTCATAGCTGCCGTGCCAGTATTTATTGACACCTTTGCCTTTGTTTAAACAAAGAACAAGAGCAAAAGGCCTTGGGCTCTTGTCAAGTGCTGTGTTTTAAAGCTGCCAAGTATCACAGAAGTCATCAAACGTGACTGCAAACAACGATGTGACTTAGCAAGTCCTAATTAACGTGGGAAATGCTGGGGGTTTCCAATCTTAAACTTTTTGTATCAAAAGCCAAGAGCAAATATGTAAGACAATGCCATTTCTTTGGTTCCATAATGATTTGCTTACTGTAGATGTGGCAAGACATTTCAGATGTTGCAAGAAACAGGATTTATTTCCTTCATAATATGATCCTGTAGCAAGACCTACACTAGAAAACTAGACTGAAGGCCTAAAGTTCACGAAAATTCACTGCCACCGACCCTTAGAAAGGCATCTAATCCCGATTTAAAGACAAACCCTACACATACTTTAAATATATTATACATGTTACTCTATACTTCATTAGCAACTTCCACTTACTCATTCCCAGAGGAAAAACAAATTACCGTCATTCAGAAAGGTAAAGTCAAGCCTTGCCTACATTAAAGCAATTATGTACAGTCTTTTTACATTTTCCCAAGCAGTAACATGAGGAAAACCGTAAGCAGATAACGATTACACGACCAGCATACTTTTCTGTGTTACTCCTACACTGTTACACTGGCGTAAACATATTTAAGACTGACAAATTTTGTGTGCTCCACAGCAGTATGGCAAACCTAAACGGCCAAGGCTCAGGCTCGGCCCCTGTTCCTGTGCCTCTGGCTGCATTTCATCATACCCAGGCTTCAGAAAGATCTCAAAATTCCCATGGCTTCATCTCAACTGGAAAAAACAGGAATTTATTTACAAATGAATATTTTCTGATGAACCAATCTGTTAAACTGAGGGAAACGTTTAGGCCAAGAAGTCTAGAAGAATCAGAAATTAGTTACTTTTACAGAAATCCAAAAGGCATGGATTTTCTCCTGTTAATAATGACAAGTCTTTAAATGGATAGAAAAGTCCAGAGTCCAAATCACACCCAGATCTCACTTCAGTGGTGGCTATGCCTACAGCAAAGGTGCCAAAACGCTTCTTTGCCTCCAGATTTGCACCAGCCCACCCCGACTCCCCGTTACAATAAAATCCAAGCACGTTTCGCTCCCTCTGTCTTCTGGTTTTGACAAAGGGACTCTCCCCAAACGCCAGGCAGAAAAGAGCCATGGTCCAATGCAGGATGGCTCCCGGTCTTCATGACCAGGGCATTGAGACTGGAAAGCGCCGGCCCTACGGTCCTGCCATCGTTCTTGTCCTGCCTATATGACGACGGGGGGAAAATGGATTATCCTACAATGACTAATTGCTCTTCCACAGTGGCAGGTGAGGTAGGAGATACTGTAACGGGGAGCGCTTGGCTGCCCCAGCCTATCCCACGGTTAACTAACCAACAGCTAGCTTGCAAGATACAAAGTGAGATTTCAAACCCAAGCCAGACCTCCAGTATGAAGACACATAATTTTTTTTTTTTTTTCCTATTTAGGCTAATGGCTTCCATAAATGGGGAAAGCATACTAAAATTAATTAAGAAATACATATGTATATGCATCTATACCCTCTTACTTGGAGACAAGCATGCCCTTTTCCAATTAGCTGATACTGCTTTGAAGTGCCCTAAAGGTAAGCTGGGAAAAGCTCTTCCTGCTGTAGAATAAGGACATTCCCTCTGGGAGTTATTCGGAGATAATGACACCGACAGAAGTAGCAGTTTCTGTGCACTGGCAAAGAAATTAGACAAAACTACGAGGCTTTGCAGTTTGCGGCTGCTTCCCCAGCGGAAAGCCGTACAGCGGGTGGACCTCGGTTTTTTTTTTTTTTCTTTTTTTTTTTCCAACTTTACTTTTACCGCTCACCCCCCAGATTTGGCTATCGCTAGTGCAGGGCTGGCAGAACTACCCCAGCCCCCCAAGTCCCCTCAGCACCGGCCCTTCCTCACCCCCCGGCCGCACCCCTCCCAGGCCTAGAGCCTTACCAAGGTGAGGGCCACCTCCAGCATGGGCGCCAGGGCCAGGGTACCGTGAAAGAGCGGGATACAGTCGACGAAAAGCGAGGGAGGCCCGGTCTGGTCGCGACGCGGAGCGCCCGACGGCCGTTCGGCCACCAGCAGCCCGTTAACGGCGCAGTGCGGGTACTTCGCGCCGTGCAGCACCATTTTGCAGTAAGCTTGCGTGGTCAGCTTCATCCTGCCACGGCAGACAGCCCCCGGCGGCCGACACCGCTCCACCGGCCCCGCTCCCCGTCCCGTCCCGTCCCGTCCCGTCCCGTCCCGCCGCCAAACGTCGTCAAACGCCGCCAAGCGCTGTCGTAAAAAAAGCGAGGGGCGGAGGTCCTCCCGTATCCCATCAACCCCGCGGGTTAAAGGGCCGCTCCTTCGCGGCTTCTCGCTCTCCCGCGTACTCCCGGCGTGCACCGCGCTTCCGCTCGGCCGCCTCCTTCCGGTCGCAGCCCCGGGTAGAGGACGGTCGCCAGGTCGTCGGGCCGCGGCGGGGCCGGGAGGGGGGTGACGGGGGCTGCCCGCTCCCCGACGGTGGGAGGGTGGGCCCTGCCCGCCACGTTCACCCGCCCCGGGGGATGGGCGGGTGGCGCGGGCCTGGTTGGCGGTGGGGGAATGAGGGGCGGAGGGCTGCGGCCTTCCCCTTGAAGGAGCCGGGGGCGGGAGGGGGGGGGGGGTGGTGTCGGTGCGGCGTCATATCGCCGGTGTCACGGCATGTCGGGAGGGTGTCAGGCGTCACCGCCGTGGGTGGCACCGTGGACGGGGGGGCGGGGGCCTCGCTTCCCTGTGCCGTGAGGTCCGCGCCAAGGTCAGGCGTGGGCCCTGGGCTCCGTGCTCACCTCGCGGGGGGTTCGTGGGGTTTTTTTTGTTTGTTTGTTTGCTGAGATCAGGGGCCTGTGAGAAACCCGTGTCCTGGAGCGGAGGCTTGGGCGGGGAGGCTGTGGGAGAAACCGTTAGCCGGGTGTCTGCCCTCCCCTTGGACATGCCGGTGTTGTTCGCTGCTGGAGTATTTCTTCAGTGGGTGTGAGATGTGTTTAGACTCAGCTCGCTTGGGGCTCCTGGCTTGAGCCCAGGAACGATTCGTTACTGAGCGAAAGCATCCCGGAAGGCTGACTTGAACATGAGAATGCCTTTGAGTTCAAATACAGGAGGCTGCGGGGAAAAAAGGGGGGAGAGGAAGACTCATCCAAGTAGTTCTAGTGGGGTAATGTCCCTGAAAAGCCCGGAGCGGTTCGGTCTGATGTGCTGCTCTTTGGAGAAGGGGCAGGAAGCCTCTAGGCCGGCTTTTCTTTTTTATAGACTATTAGAAAATGGTGTTATTTCACCTTTGTACATTCGATGTCTTTACCTGATGCTGACTTACCTGCTGTTGTTTTGTGCTGACAGGATGTTGGCTTCCAGGGCGTTCAGCCTCATTGGGAAGAGAGCCATTTCCACCTCCATCTGTGTGAGAGCGCACGGCCATGGTAGGTGGCAACCGCTTCGCTGTTTTAGTAAGGACGATAAAACAAGAGCTCTAGAGGAAGAACACAAAAAGCTGCTGCTGGGGTTTGGGTAAGGAAAGAATTGGGATAGAGGGGGTTTGGTGAGGCTGGTGCCTTGCCCGGTGGCAGGACAGCTGTCTGAGCAGGCGGTGCCAGCAGATGGCATTGCGGAGGCGTAGGCAGCGCTGACGGCTGCTGGGGAGGTGGCAGGAGCCGAGGGCCGGGCAGAAACTAGGATGGAAAAGGTGGAGAGGGCTTCTAGGTATTTGGTAGGGGAGGTGATCAGTGTGACAGCTGGAAACAGAGGTGGCCGAGACATTAATAAAGTAATTTTGGATATTACCTTTTATGTAGATCCTCCTTCTGCTTTATTCTTACGCTCTTAAAATAGCACCCACTTTAAGTACTCTCTCTTTTCCCTCTTCCTCCTCAATGAATGCTTCATCCAGAAGTCTTTTCCCTCCTGGATTCCTTAACTATCATCATGTTTTTGACTGCACTGTTGGTTTTTTGTATTGTAACCAGTAAGGGATGTTTGTGCAAGAGTCAGAAGCTTGAATGGGTGTGTCTTCTGTTCCCATGTGCAGCTGGTGTTGTCAAAGCAGAGGATTTCAGCCTCCCAGCCTATGTCGACCGTCGTGACGTTCCCCTGCCTGAAGTGGCCTTTGTAAGGGATCTCTCTGCTCAGCAGAAGGCGCTGAAAGAGAAGGAAAAGGCGTCTTGGACTGCTCTGTCCGTTGATGAGAAAGTCGAACGTAGGTAGCAGGGGCTTTAACCTCACAGCTAGCAACGACGCGATCTGATCTGTTGCGCGTTCATTGTTGACAGCTTTTACTAGAAAGCGGCAGGCGGTGCCTGTTGAGGTAGCTGCTAAACCCTGCTCTTTCCAGCGGCTCTGCAAGCAGAGCCGTGAAGGAGCTTTGTTAATTATGATGGAGCTCCTTGTGTACGTGCGAGTGGAGATCAGTGGTTTGTGTTCTTGGGATCCTCGGTGCTGTTTCAAAAAGTTAGAAGCGCCTGCCATGGTGTCTGTTAGGTGCCAGAAGTGAAGTTCAGCAATTTCTTCCTCTTCCAGAAAACAAATAATCATTATATTTGTTTCTTGATTCCCATCTGCTATCGACAAGCCAGAAGAACATCTCTTTGTTATAATAATATGCAATTGTTAGTCCGGCAGAGTAAAATGAACCCTGTGTATTTGAATGTTAATGACCATTGACCTTAGCATTACCAAATTGCAGGTAATTAAAGTGCCGAGCAGGTGTTTGACTTGCCAATAAAACCGCATCATCTTTTCTAACTGCCGTCATGGTATGCAAGTGAGAACCTGATCTCTCAGCAGTGCTGTGTCCACCCGTGTCCCACTGAGAAGGTTTAAAACTCTTTTGGGAATCGCTCAAATATTTGTAAGCACTCTCCAAATCTAATGCTGTTTTGAACTTCAAAATATTGTGGGCCTTAGTGGCGAAGCTGAGGGAAGCCTTTTGAGATACCAGCGTTCCCGTTGAAATTATTTGTGCTAGGAAGCTTTGTGGTCAGTAACGGCCCTGGGAATTGGAGGGAGGGAAGGAGAGCTCCGTTTCTCCTTCTGTCAGGCCTTCCCCTTTCGTTCAGCTTTAGGCTTTGGTCACCTCCCTCTGGAGAGCAGCCAGTTGCCTGCAAGTCACAGGAAGAGTAAAAGAAATGATTTGATGCTTTTTAACTTTTTTGCAGTGTATCGTATCAAATTTAACGAGAGCTATGCAGAAATGAACAGAGGATCAAATGAATGGAAGACCGTCCTCGGTGGAGTACTGTTCTTTCTTGGTGTAACTGGTGTCATCCTCATTTGGCAGAAACATTATAGTAAGTAAATGCCATACAGAGTTAAGTCTTAAATGAAGAGCAAGATCAATTGATACCTGATGGGAAATTAGAGAATTCTCCGTAAACTGCTCCGGGGGGGTCAGAGTGGTGTATCGAACAGCTGTTCCGGTGACCTCCTGGCAGTTGCTCTTTGTTAGTCTCTGAAACTCAGTTCTGGAGCTGTAACTTCATGGAGATGAGCAGGTACATAGCGTAAATATTCAGAAGCTGACTTGTAGAAAGGTGAAGGTGGTGGAGAGAGCTTTGGTGGGAGGAGAGGAAAGGGAGGGGAAAGTGTGGTGATACACTAATGATCCCAGAGCTTCCTCCTCCTGTGAAACCTGCTGTCGCAAACGTTTATTGCTGCCTTGGTAGTAAACATTTGAGTTTCTGCCATGTTTGGCTTCCTTCCCAGCTAACGATCCTACCTCGAGGGAGCCTTCCAGCTGCCGTGAGGCAGAGCATGCAGTTAAATGAGCTGCTCTCTGTCTTGAGGCTTCATCTACTCGCGGTGAAAGTTTAGGAGGAGGCTGTTGTCTTGGTACAAGCCTTTTCTGATGAACAAAACGGCTAGAGAATCAATGTGGGAATCTGGTCTGAGCTGAATGCTTCAGAAATTGGATGTAGGGAACGTAGGTTTGAACAGTGATGGCGTGCATGTAATCAGCACTGGTGGCTTCGGGGGGAAAAAAGCTTTTTGTTAGTGAAACTTGTACCTTGGTTCCCAACTTGCTCGTTTTGTATCACGATGTAATTCTGCCTGCTTTTGAATTGCAGTGTACGGCCCTATTCCGCACACCTTCTCTGACGAGTGGCTGTCAGCGCAGACGAAGAGAATGTTGGACATGCGGATTAATCCCGTGGAGGGCATCTCTTCCCAGTGGGATTTTGAGAAGAATGAATGGAAGAAATGAAGCAACTCAGTGGAACCTGCTCTGCTTGAATATGAAATGATTCCATCACCTGTGTGTGACCTCGTTGCTTATGTACTGGAACAACCTCTCTGCCTACACAGATGCTAATAAATGTCTGGTTAACTTGAAAGTTTCCTTTTATTGGTCTTCAAATGCGTTTGTTGTGATGGTAATCTGTAGTGCGGGTTGAGGGGCAGAGCTTTCCCAGAGAGTCGTGTCATGGTTGGTATATAATCAGTTAAAGGGAATGTTTCTGGGGCACAGCCGGCAGTCCTGCTGTGCAGAAGTCTGAGCTACATGTAAGGTAAGCAGATCCCAGCCCCTGCGGAGGCTCGGTGTCCCGTAACCGCTCCAAAAATAGCGTGCCGGCGCTCCAAAAGGCAGCGGCATGAGTCAAACTGCCGCAGGTTGTGGGGCGAGGATCAACGCTGCTGTGTCTGTCTGCCCTGCTTGTGAAGGGAACGTGTTCTCAACAGCACGGGCAGGCTGCGGACCTTGCTCCAGTATGCCGTGCAGACTCTAGTGAGGAAGAGAGAGAATTACTAGGTCTGGTTCAGCTGAGGACAGGTTTAGGTGAACCCCTGAAGTGTGTTTCATGCCTTGCCTCTTGTGTGAGGTGACGGTGTTCAGACTGCAGCTGGGGGAGGGAAAGAAATGCTGCATTTAGTGGGAGCATCTCAGAGCTTTTATTAAACGCAGTGGTCTGAACGAGTTCTGGTTCATGGCTTAACGTTTTCAGGGCCTGAGCTAAGAAAGCTGGCACCTCTGCTCTGCCTGTACCTGCCAAATTTCTCCTTTCAGCTGATGTGGTGTGTCCCGTAGGCTTTCTGTAGGCAAACTTCTGCCTTTGGTTTAAAAACACACCTCCGAGGACTAAAACAAGCTTTGACTTCAGTTTGCTCTTTTCCTGATTTACAGGACTCTCGTGGTTTTAAATCCACACCTGTATGTAGCAGCCGTGGAGAAAAGCCTGGGGGGGGTCTCAGTCACTTGTGACAGCCTGCTGTGCTGGGGGCTGGCCAGCCTTTCCCTTCCAGTCAGAAATTTGGGGAAGGTTGCTAAGGTGAGATGGCTGAGATGATTTGGTGGGAGGTAAGCGAGGAGCTCCTCTTCCTGCACCTTCAGGTGAAATATTTGTCTCCGGGGTGCTGAGGAGGATGTTATAAGGATGGTGGAATCACGGAGTGGCGATGGCTGTGGGGTTTTCCCCAATGCTCGTGGTTTGCTTTTCTGTGCTCTTTGTGTTGTTCGTGCCTCTGGCAGGCTGATAGCACTGATCTGGGAGGGGGCTGGTGAGCTGCTAGGCGTATCTGCTTTGAAAATTGATGTTTTGAAGCATATGCTGGAATTGCAGTGCTGTTTTACAGCTCCTCTTATCTCCCTTCCTGGAGGGAGGGGGAGATGGGCTTATCCTCGATGCTCCATTAGCCGCACACCGCTTGCGGCACGCTCTGGTTTTCGAGGTAAGTGCCTTATTCTCAATTCTGCTCTCGTTCCTGTGACTGGGAGGAATTAGCATGAACAGGAGAGAAATCCTGCTGCGCTCAGGGCTTGTACCAGCCTGTAGCATCCCAGGATGAAGCCCGACGAGCGTCGCTGGGACGAGGGAGTCATTCCTCCCAGGAACATCTCTTCACCCTCCCCAAAAGGCTGCGAAAGCCCCAGGGAGAGAAACCTGAGCCTCGCCAGGGCTCCAGATCCTTATTTCATCCTCCCCTGCCCAGCACCGGCCACTCTCCTCTATTCCCTTCACCCGTCAGCACAGCGGCAGAGACCTGCCGGAGCAGCCTGCAGCCGGTAAGTGAGCTGAATTTGCTGGGGCTCTGTACGCTGCCCTCCTGGCACGTGTTCCCTTTCCTCCTGCTCTTGGCAGAGGGATGCACTGTTGGAGAAAGGCAGATCTCACCATCCTGTCTGGGATTTTGGGGTGTTTATCTGCAGATAGCCTTGGATACCGAGAAGCCACCTGAATCCCGATCCTGAGGAAAGGAAAACCATGGGGACTGGAATGAGCAAGGTACTGGGGGGGGGGACAGTGGGATGCTGGCCAGCACGTCCTCCTTGGGCAGGACCTTTCTTCTGCAGCCCAGGGGGATGCTCATTCCCAGGCTACCACGATGCCCTAAATGCAACCATTTCTCATTCCCCTTTGAAACTTCAAGCACTTAAGAAAGGGAATTAAGAAACTAAACAGCGATCCCTGGATTTATGTCTGAGGTGATGAGCTAAGTGTCTGCGGGTGTTAGAAAAGTGGCAGCTGGCTTTAAATGCTCGTCCCTTGGGTGGTAAGGCTGTGGCATGAGCATCCTTAGGGCTCACGGGGGTCCCTGCATGGAAATTTCCTCCCCTTGCCCTCCCCGGGACGTGTCTGTGCCGGGCAGCCATGTGCTCCGAAGGGGGAAGTGGGGTTTTACTGCTGCTTGTTGCTCAGCTGAACTCCAGGGCTGGCAGAGGGGATTGATTTCTCTTGGTATCCTTAAATAACCGCTTGGTATGTGTGTTCTCCAGTTTAAAATTAGACTCTGAGACAACAACAGAAAGACCAGATCAGGGCAAATTCTCTCTGCGTGGCTCTGGTGCGATTTAACACTGTGGTTTCACCCCCTGCAGAAGCAGCCTGACCTGCAAAGTGGCTTTTACAGCCTCCCCGCTGCCACCAAACCTTCTTGGGGAGCCCCGGCTGCCTTTGCCGGGGTCTGGGTTGGTGCAGACATGTTTGTGTTGCAGGATCTGGCTTTGACTTGATGAGACACGGGGCTCGGCATCGTCCTTCTAGTGGTAACAGCTTGTGCTGTGCTGGGCACAGACGTTTGCTGAATCCAGGTGTTTGCACCCCAGGAGCGGGCTGGGGTTCAGCTGAATGGTAGAAACGGGCTGGATGTGGCCCAGTGCTGTTGAAAACCCTCCCTACAGCCTCTCAAACCAGATGTTTTCTGCTAGACAGGTGCAAACAAGTCCAACTGGTAACCAGCTCTTCCTTTCTGTGTCCCTGGAAACTGCTCTGGCGGGCTCTTACACCCCGTAAATACTCTGAGCTGCCCCTTTTTTCTCCTTCATAACCCTGCAGCAGCGAGTTGGAGGCCAAATTTGCATACTTGACAGCACTTACTGCAACATCCTGGCCAGAAAAGTATTATAAATAGCCTGTGCCTTTGCCTGTCTATCCCCAGCTGGTGGAGGCAATCTTTGAAACTATTTGCAAGAGGTGGTTGCTAGAGAATAGCAAAACAAAACCGAGCTGCAGGAGGGCTGGCCTGCCTCGGGGAGCTGGGGGGGGAGTTCCCGCTGGAGCCCCACCTTGAAGGAGGAGGCTGGGATGAGCCGGGCTGTTTTGGGGAATCCAGCCCCCAGCAGCGCCTTTCCGATAGCAATAGGACCACAGGCAAGCCCCTTCCATTTCTGCGCTGAGTTTTGCTGAGCTCTGCGCTCCTGGAGGGGTTTGGGTTGGCGGTTTGAGTGGGCTCAGCCTTTGGTGTTCATAAATGAAGATGATTCGTTAATTAGGTGCCTGGTTTATCGTTGCCTGGGGAGTTTGCTGCCAGATGCCCTGGTCCCGCTGGTACCGTGCATGCAGCTCGATGCTCCCGCCACGTCGGACGCACGTTGTGCCCAGCGCTGTCTGAAATCTCTCTCCTTTTTTGTCACCTCCCAGGTTGTCAAAGGCCTTTACCTCGGGAACATCCGCGGTAAGTGCCTTTCCCTGCTCCACCTCCGCATTGCTGTGGAATTCCCGGGCAGCCAGCGGGGCTGGAGGAGTCCCTCTCCTCGGGAGCTCCCTGTGCCTGCTCCCGGCTGGGGACCTCGGCATCTTCCGGAGATCCAAAGCCGCCAAAAAGCCCCATCCCAATTGCAAGTGACTCCATGCAGCTCAAGCCCAGGAAAGGGGACATCTGGGGGGAGCTGCGGTCACCAGCCGTGCCGGAGCACTGGGGAACCCCTGGCATGGCTGGAAGCCTCTCCTGTGTTTGCTGAGACAATATTTACAGCGGGCCAACGCCTGGCTTTCTCGCTGGGGCCTCTGGTCCCGTGGGGAACAGGGTGAAGCTTGGGTTTCACCCAACAGTGAGGACACGACAGCCTTTTCCAAGTTAGCAGTATAATTTCTGATTCTGGGGGTGGCTTCAGGAGCCTGCTGAATACCCAGTGCATCCGAGGAGGATTTTGCTTTGAAAGAGGTGCATTGCGATGTCTCCTTTCCTGCATCGTGCTGGGTGAGAGGCAGCGGGAAGAGGCTGGCGTGGGGGTCAAGGGGCTGGGGGGGGATGGATGCGGGTTGCTGGTGAGTGCTTGGTCCAGAGGATTTCCCAGGAGGGCAAATGACTGACGTGCCGCTCCTGCTTCCAGACTCTGAGGACCGGGAAAACCTGCTGAAGAACGGGGTGACGCACATCCTCTCCGTCCACAACAGTGCTAAACCGGTGCTGGAGGTGAGTTCCCCGGCTGGGGGGGACACCTGGGGGACCACCCCGGGGGAGCAGGGGCTGGGAAGGTGCAGATGGAACCCACGCCGCCTTCTCCTGGCGTGGGGCAGAGAGGGAAGAAGCAATGTTGGGATTTGCGCCGGTTTTATTATTTTTTTTTTTTTTTTGCGCCGATTTGCGCCATGCGATGTTGAATTGCACCCAAAGGGGCTCGGCTCTGGCTTTCGGGGGAGAGGGCAGCGGGGTGTTTTAGGGGACACGACCACCTCCCTCCTCGATGGTTTGTCGGGTGAAGGTGTCCAGCCGCAGCCCCGCTGCGGGGTGCTGCCGCGGGGAGAACCGCGAGAGGGCGGCGGAGCCCCGCGGATGGCAGCGCCGGGGCCGCATCCAGCCCCGATGGGGCGGTGCGGGGGGGGGGGGGGGCACAGCAGGACCTGGAGGACCCCCCCCCCCCCCCACACCCCATCCCACCTCCCTTTCCAAAGCCCTGGCTTTGCCTGCTCGGTCCTGTGGTCCCCCGTCTCGCTGACGCCGGAGCGCTGCGGACCCCTCGGGCTGTGGGTTGGGGAAACTGAGGCAGGAGGGAGCTGCTCGGTGGGTTGATGCCGGAGGTGCCGGCTAGGTCTTTTGGGCACAAATCCTGCTTCTACGGACCGGTGGGCCGGGTGGAGCCTGCAGCAGGAGGAACAACCCCGTGCGGGAGATGCTGGGGCCATGCCGCTCATCTTGCAGCCGATGGCCATGTGCAATTTGCACTTCGTCCCGGTGTCGGACCCGCTGCCAGCTCCCAAATCCTGGGATGCTGCAGAAGGCGAAGGGGACTGCCAGGACCTCTCGTCCTTCGGGGGCACGATGGGCAGGGAGCCCCAGCAAAACACCAGCTTGAGCCTCTTCCCCGCTAAGGGATTGAGTAACGTGGAGGAAAGGAAGGAGAGAGAGAAGGAAGGAGGCTGCGTAAAATCGGTGCAGAGAAACAGCTTGTGCCTGGAGAAGGGGCAGTGGCCGGGGTCTGGCAGGGCTCGGGGCACGGCCAGACGGATAGCAAACCGCATGGTGAGCTTACAACACGGAGCAAGCCAGCGCGCTGGTGGAAAGGGGAACCGGAAAGGTATGGTGGGTTGAGCAATGTGTCAATCACAGCCCTGGGTCAGGAACCGCAAACCCCAGCACCGTTCCCATGCGTGGCCCAGCTCCCTGAGGTGGGATGGGGGCACCCGGCCCCGTGGGGAAGGGGAAGCCGCTGGGAGCCCGGCAGTTAATCCGTGATCGGGGTGCGGGTCAGGAGTTTGGGGAGGAGTGGGGTCGTTTCGGCTGGTCCCCTGGTTGGCACGGTGGTTCTCCTCGCCGTGGGGAGATCGGGCTGGCACCAGGCGTGGCAGGGCGCAGCCGGGTTTTGGAAAGCCGCAGCCCATCACGGCTCACCCCGCAAAACCTTGCTGGTCCCCGTGCCCCTGCCCGGTGCGTGGCCCCCTTCCATCCGCTGAGCTCCCCCCTCCACCCACCATCCCCTGCGTGCCGGGGAGCCGCGGTTTGGCCGGGGATGTGGATGAGGAACCCTGCGGCTCTGTTTTTTTCCCCCCCTCTGCCCCGGCCTCTCCGGCAGCTTCTCCGGGTGGGGAGCATCCAGCCGGCACGCCACAGGGAAAGTGGCACATCGCTGCGGCACCTCGTCCCCGTCCCACGAGAGGCTGTGGGATGGCGGGGGCGAGCGTGGGACGGGGCTGGGGAGGATGAATGGGATGGAGAGGTGATGCATGGGAAAGCCCGCCCGCGCTCATCCTCGAAACGTGGGTCTTTCCAGTGCAGAAATATCCCCGTGCCTGTCCTGCTCTGCCCCTTCCCTCCTTAAATAATTGGCTTTTTCCAGCCTCCCTATTTGCCGTGGGCTGGAGGGAAGTGGCCCGTGGGTTTGGGCTGCGTCAGCCCAGGGGGGACCTTTTGGCAGCGATGCCACAGGGAGCTGATGGAGATGGGGCAATCCCTGGTGCTCAGCCGTTTCGGCTCTGGCTGGCAGGATTTCCACCCATTTCACTAAGAAAAAAAAAAAAAAACCCAACCCCCAAAAACTCAGATGAAAAGGATCTAATTTTAGCTCAGAACAGGGAGGATCGAGGAAGCGATGTTTTAAAGAAAGGAAAGTAATCTGACCTACGCCAACATGTGGCAGGATGATTTATTGTGTATTAAAAGGACCGGGAGGAAATAACTCATTGATGAGAGTGACTTCATCAGTGCGTGTTCACACACGTCTTCCTGATGGGGCTCGTCGGTCAGGGCTCCAGGAAAGGGGTGGCTGAGTTTTGGGGGGGCTCCTGAGCATTGTAGCGGTTCCCCACAGCCTGGTCTCTCCTCTGGGCTGAAATGGGGGGGAAATAGCCCGGGGTGGGATGGATGCGACCCGTCACAGCTCTCCCTACCCGGGGGGAGCAGGGCGATGGCACCGAAAGTGGATTGTGGCTTTCCCTTCACCGAAGGTTCAGCTGGGGAGAGGGAAAAGAGAGAAATGGGGCATTCTGTGTTTCTCGGTGGTATCTTATTACTGCAACTGTCTTTATATTGCAGGACATGACCTATCTCTGTATCTCGGCCTCAGATTCGTCCAGTCAAAACCTGTAAGTCGTTTGCCATCCTTTTGCCTCCCAGCATCGCGTGTTGGTAGTTGTTGGTCAATAAAAGCTCAGATTCTGCAGAATGAAGGTTCAGTTCATTCCTGCTGTGAAAACTTCATATCATTGCTGAGCTTGACAGAAGCTGCGGTGCATTCTCGGATGGTAAATAGCATTTGTAGGACTTAAAATCTGTTTCTGTGTGTGTTTGCAGTCTGTAAATTTAATTTTCCATCAAATTTCAGAATTCTTCTACTGGGCAGGGTTGAAAATGGGAGCATTTTTTATTGGTTTACAAAGACAGTGATTTGTGTTGGTCTTCCAGACATTCTCCTTGGAAAGAGAAATAAAATATTTATTAAACTCAACATTTTTTTTCCCCACACAAAGCTTAGATACTTCTAAGTCCTTTAATGATGTTCTTGAGATGAAGCTGGTGAGAGATGCTGCAAGGAAGCCCCAGGCTTTCATGGGGCGCGGTGCTGGGGTGCGATGGGTGCAGGTGCTGCTGGCCCTGGGGAGGTTGCAGAACCCCGCTGCTGCTTTGGGTGACGGGCATCCATAAACCATCCGTTGCAACCAGAAAATAGGCAACTCCGAGGGATTTTTTTCTCGCCAATCAAGCCCTAAAAAGGATCAAAACTTCATGCACAGTGACCGGACTGAGCCCCACTTGCAGAGGTGCTGGTTTTCCAGCATCCTTGGGAGCAGCCGTGCCCGCGGGTGTGATTCTGCTTGCTCATGCTCCCGCTGAGCGGAAAGAGAAGCTTTACAAGAAAGCCCTGCCTCAGCAAGAGCTGGGTTTTTTGGTTGTTATTTTTTCTCTTCTCACATTTCTTTGCATTTGTGGCATGTCTACTGAAAGGAGAAAAAAAAAAAAAGGAAAAAAAAAAAAAGAAGATAAGGCTGGCTGCCGGAAGGAAGACTTATTCAAGGAACTATTTTCTGCTTTTTCTGCTTGTCAGTTTATGCCTTGGATTTCACAATCCTGGTGAACTTTGTGTCCTGCAGAGAAGATGCTTGTGACTCAGGACCTCAGTGGCTCTCAGCATTACCAGGCTCCATGCCCCGATCCCACGCTTCGAGGCTGGAAAAGAATGGGGAGAGCTTTCCTCTGGCTGGCTACCTGGGGAAAAAACCCCCGTGGAGTGGGTGAGGATGGATGGAGAGGCTGAAGTGCTCACTTCCCTCCCTCTGGGATGGGTTGGGAGAGCGATGGAGTGGGCAGAAGGCTGGCAGCAAGCGTGCTGAGGGAGTCCGAGGCGAGACCATCATGTCCTTGCAAGAAAAGTGCATCCCTCCTGGTCCTAGCCGAGGGGCTGGAATGGAGGACTGGGATCTGGAGAGCCTGGACCTGTGTAGGCAACACGTGCAGGCCCTGGGGGATGCTGCCTGCTCTGCGAAGATGAGTAGGACGAGGAGAAATCCCCCGGGACAAGCTTTAGGCAGGGAAACACCCTTCCAAATGGCGATGCTCCGTTTGTTATGGTGGTTGAGAAGGAAGCATGGCTGTAGCCCACGAGGAGCGATGGACTGACATCATCCAGGGCTGAGGCACAGTATTTTTAGTATGACCACAGCTTCAGAGACTCCTCCATCTCTCCTCGGGCAGCAGAACCCTCTGCTATTTCTGAATACATCCTTGGCTGGTTTCTTAGAAGGCGCCTGAGCCCTGCCCTTCCAGGGAAGTGTGAAAAGTATCATCCCCTTCGATCCCCTTTCCAGGAAAAGGTGAAGAGCATCCCCTTTGATGGGCTAACAGGGGTGGGGGAGGTTTTGGAGGATTCTGCCTTGTCCCTGCAGGGAAGCCGGCTTTGAGCCCCGCTGGGAGTGATCCCTCGGCGAGGGGCATGGAGGGGGGGGAATAACTCTGCAGTAGTTTGTGCCTTGGCTTCTGAGAAATCAGGAAGGCTGTGCAGGCGCACGCCCACCCCATCACGCGGAGGCAGAGGAAGTCCGGCGCCGGAGCGAAGGCTCTGCCGGCTCCCGCGTTCGCTGCCGGATGGCTCTGGCTCAGCTGTGCCAAAGGGACCCTCTTCTCCTCCCAAAAAAGCCAGAGCTGTGTGGTCAGGGAGTCCACCGGCAGCCCAAGTTACCTAGGATCAAGTTTTCTGCCTCAAAACTGCCCCAAGGGTCAGCGCGGCTGCGAGGGCGAGCAGGAATGGGCAGCGTTTATTGCAAACGCGTGTCAAGGAGCCGAATACGTGGCTCGGCGTGGACTCTCAGAGATGCTCGCTGTCTTCAGGAGGGATCGGCGGCAGCTTCCAGCATCCCGCGTGGTGATGAGCGGGAGGGATGTGTCTCACCGGAGCCCACATAACCCTCCCACGAACACCCACCTCTATCTCCTCAGTATATATGGAGTTATTTATCCTGTTTTCTAGGTCTCCATGCCTCCAAAAAGATGGATGCTGCTCATATAGCTGAGCATCCAGCTCAGAAGGAGTGAAGCACCATAGCACGTTGCAGCTGAGCTGCCAGAAAGCCCTGGCTCCCTGCCCTGCCCTGTTTTGCTGCAAAACTCACCGGTTAGGGTTAACGTGCTCCCTCTGCCTTGCTGGCAGTTACTGGTTATGCTTTCAGGAATGCAGGCAGCTACTGGGGGACAAGCCTGTGTTGTTGCTGGGAGCCTTACCTCCCTGGCACCGGCACCTCTCCATGCCCTCCCTTGTTTGGGAAGGGGCTGGAGAGGCTGCTTGGGGTGAGGAGGGGAAGGGAGTTGCACCATTTTGGGACCTGCAGGCAAAATGCCATCTTTCCTTTGGAGGGAACTGGGTGTTTTTGGCATCTTTTGGGAATTAGGGGTGAGCCGATGGCTCAGGACAACCTCTGACGTGGGGATGTGCATGTCCCTTGGGCACAAGATGACACCTTGCCCTGGAGGCTGTCTCCCTGGGGTCCTCGCTGAGCTGGTTTGGCTGATGGCATCGCCCTGCTCCCATCCCGATACCTTGGGAAGCAGGAAATCCCTGGAAAGTCTCCTAGGTCATTTCCTTCCTGGCAGATGAAGATCAGCCCCTGTGCCTTGGTCTGGCAGAGGAAGGATCTCTGCTCCCACCCCACGCCGGTAGCCCCGGGATGGTGGGGAGTCCCGGTGGGGAGTGGGGGGGGGCACAACTCCTGCTGCTGGTGTGGCCGGGTGCCTTGCAGGTGTGGGCAGCCCTCCCGTCCTCACCTCCCTGCCTCTCTCCTTGCAGGCTGCAGCATTTTAAGGAGTGCATCAAGTTCATCCACGAATGCCGGCTCGGTGGTGGAGGCTGCCTCGTCCATTGGTGAGAGCTGCCATAACCGTCTCGCGTCCCCGGTTCGCATCGGTCCTCTGGGAGGTGGGGATGGGCTCCCAAAAAGCGTCCTCGATGTCGAACGTCGCTTGTGGTGGGGAGGAAGAAAAGACAAGGAACAGCAGAAGGGCGACAGGGGAAGGCGTCCGCTGCCGGGACCCGTGGGGATGGGTGGTCTGTGCGCTGAAAACCTGAGCATCCGAAGAGGTGGGACAGGCTAGAGGAGGGGACAGGAGGAAGCCACCTGCCTGGGACCACCAGTGGTGGCCCCCTGCCCGTGTGGCTCCTTACCCCCACCCAACCCACGGCCGGGGAACCCCCCAAGCGAGAGGGGGGTGCCCGTGGGAAGACGCATCCCATGGGCGTCCCTTGCTGTGGGGCCGCGCCAGCCTCCGCGGTGGGAATATCTCTCCCTGACGCCGTTCCCTTGCACCGCGCCAGCCTGGCTGGGGTCTCCCGCAGCACCACCGTCCTGGTGGCTTACCTCATGACGGTGACCGAGCTCGGCTGGGAGAGCTGCCTGGCTGCCACCAAGGCCGTGCGGTCCTACGTCAGCCCCAACTTTGGCTTCCAGCAGCAGCTGCAGGAGTACGAGGTGACCTTGCTGCAGGAGGTACGTCCCGCGCCGACGTCCCCTTATATACGTGTCTGCAGAGTTTGCAAACACGCACGCCTCTTTTGCATGCAGCTCATGGCGGGGGCCAGCTGTTTGCCTGAGCTGGCCTTTTGTGCATGCTATTTATTGCCTGGGGATTTTAGGTTTTGCATGCAAAAAAAAAAAAAAAAAAAAAAAAAAAAGTGCCTCGACATTATGCGAGTGCGCTTAAAAAAGCCCTTTAAAAGCCCAGTGCTTTTCTCGAGAGTTCAGTCAGGACACAGCAGGAGGGACGGGTGAGCAGCAAGTCCCCCTGGGAGCCCCGGGAAGGGCGCTGGGCTGGTTCCCAGGAATGCAGCACGACGCAGCAGGAGCCGGAGGCGGAAAGGGGGAGAGGAGAGGGAGGAAAGCTCTTGCGAGCGGCTTCGGGTTGTCTGGGAGAGCTTGGATCTGGCTGGGCTTCCTCTGACAGCAAGTCCTCTGCTTTTAGAGGCAGGCGACAGACAGGAGCAAGTGTCGATGGAGGAATTCTCCTGTTTCCTCCCCAAAATAACGCAGAGCAGCAGGTTTTAGGAGAGTAGAAGCTCTGGCTAGGTGGGTTCCCATCCTGCGCAGGGGAGGGATGATGTAGCTGAGCCGAGCTGGATGCCGGCAGCTGGGAGTGACAGTGGCATGTTTAATCGGGAGAGCACTAATTGCAGAGATCAGAGTTGCGCTTTTGACCCGGAAAGCCTTCGAAAGCAAAGGGAAAGGCCTTTAAAAGCACAGCTCCCACCTGGCTCCCTGGCTGCCTTCCAGCTTCCCACACCAGACCCTTCTCCTCTGCCCAACCCTGGGTTCCACAGCAAAGGACCGGCATCCAAAACTTCCCCAGGAGGGTACACAGGTCACGGATGGACCTCTGTAAGGAAAGACTAACCCACAACTTGATGTGTACAAGGCATCTGGTAGCCCACGTCACCCCTAAACTTGGTCCCATCCCTGGAAGCAAGACCCCAAGCAAAGGCCCCCCATCCACTGCAGCCACAAGCATCGTGCAACAGCCCCGTGGCAAACGGCGGTGGGGACCCGCTGGCCCCTCCGGCCGCGCCGAGTTCTTCGAGGGGATTTTTCTCCTCCCGGGAGAGGCAGGGACAGCATGTGACATTGGCCCAAATGTCAGCCCCTTCCCTGCCACCAAGTTCCCTTCCCCGGGTGCCGGAGGGAGCGGGCAGCCGCTGTCACATGAAGGACGTAGCCCTGCCCCGTTATCACCGGCTTGCAAAAACGCTCGTGGAGGAGGGTGGAAAATGGTCCAAGGGATTACAAAACATGCGCAGCGCTGGAGATTCCCTGTGGGGCTTCCCCTGCCTGGGCTGGCTCGCCCCATCCCTTCCCACGCTCTGGCCGCGTCCCAGCACGGACCGTGATGTGGGGTTTGCTGTCTGCCCCCCCCCCATCTGAGCTATTCCTCCAGCTCCCCAAAATCCAGGCTGGGCTCAGCAGGCACCAGACTTTCCTCCCTTTCCCTTAGCTGCTGCTTTTTCATCACCTCAAGAGTTTTGCTGGGGGCTTTGCAAGCATTTCCCTGAAAATACGAAAGGCAGAGCCAAGGGTGGAGGCGCTTGGATGTGTTGTTCTGAGCCGCGGGGCTTAGCAAGAGCCGCCTTTTACTTGAAACACCCTGCGTTCCCCACGATCGCAGCATCGGGGAGGGAAGCTGTGGATGGCTCTCGTGGGCGGACTGCAGCCAGCATGGCTCCGGGGAGTGAAGGCTGGGTGCTGGGAGCGCTCTGCCATTACTCACCCACAGCTGCATTTGAAGAAGGGGAAGAGCCAGGATGGATGCTCCAACCCAGCCAGCGATGCTCTGCTCCCAGCTCGCCCCTGCATCCTCCGCCTTTGCAAGAGGAATGGAATTGCGGGCAGGTCAGACGAGATGGATGGCTGGGGGTCCCACGGGGTGGTGGGCACCATAGGCATTCACCTGTGTGGCCAGAAGCCCGTGGGACCCGATGCCACGTGGGTCCTGCACCTTGCTTTGCGCCAAGCAGCAGTTGGCTCGCTTACCTTGGCTGCGGGAGGTCACACCTTGTTCCTGTTTGTGGCTTTGGGGTGGTTTTCCGCGTGTGTAGGTTGGATGCAGGAACAAGGGTATGGTGACTTGAGCTTCAGCTCTTACTGAGGATAGAAAAGACGCTAAATTTCCCCATTTAGCCCAGCTGTCATCCCAGCAGGCAGCAATCTGGAAACGCAGTGCTTGGGAGCAGACATGGATAAGGGCTGGGCAGGCTGCTCAGGAGGAAAAGCCTCATTTCTTGTTGGTTAAAACCTGGGAAGAACACGTCGGTCCTTCTGGGGACCTCCTGGGGACCTCCTCCTCAGGGCTGCGGGTGAGCATCCCTCGGTGCCTTAGTCTCCTTGATCCGGAGCAGGGACCTCGGACGGGACCCCGGGAGGCAGAAATGGGGAAGATGCTCTGTGAGACTGGCCAGCCGGCCCCTTGCCGCAGGAAGAACGCATCAAGCGTGCAGCTGGGGTTTCGAGCTGGCAAATGGTGCTTAGCAGGGCTAGATGGATAAAGAAGGAAGGAAAAGACCAAGAGCAGCAGCAGGATGACGGGTAAAGTTAGAAAAGGAAGTAAGTGAGCGCAGAAAAGACAGCATGGATGTGAGAGAGGGCACAGATGGGCATTCAGGTGATGGACCTGTCCCTCCGTGCCCCAAGGTCCTCCCAGGTGCTGGCGAACTCCGGCCAGGCTTCCTTTCTCCTGCCCCGGTGCCGTCCCAGATGGGATGGATGCTCCTGACCCCAGGAGAGAGGAGGAGGGCAGCGGGTTAGTGGTCAGCACTGGAGGAAACGGGCTGTAACCACTTCTTGCTCTGGCTTTAAAAGGAAACGCCTGGCAGCAGCAGAAGGGTGCTTCCCCCGGCCTCCCGCCGGCTCCTTCCCTCCTTTGCTGGATGGTGGGATCCGGCTCTGAGGCTGGGCGGTGGGTGCTGAGCCTCGGTGGGTGCCGAGCCTGGGTGACCAGGCTGGTCTCCCCATGGACCTTCATCCCTCCGGATGGTTTGCATGGAAGGGATGTTCTCCCCATGAGCAGCGGGCATGGATGCTTGCCCCAGATCCTATCCCAAATCCTTTGGAAGTCACCACCCAAGGGTTGTTTTCTTGGCAAGGAAATCAGGCTTGGTTCTTGGGGTCCACCCCGAACAAGGGGTCTTCCTGCTTGCAGGCGGCGAGCGCGCAGCAGCTGTGGTCAGTCCCGCTGTCTGAGGGAGTGGATTTGGGAAATCCAGACATTCCCAGTGGAAATCCCCTCTGGCCGAGCTGACTTTCCCTGGCTGCAGGAGGCGGGGGGGGGGGATGCCACCAGGGTCAGTCTCAGATTTTCTCCTCTTGCTCCTCATGGCCCCCGTGCCTGTGGCAGCCCCGGCAGGACAGGGCTGAGCTGCCCGTCCCGCTGTCGTGCATCCTGCACCTTTGGGGTGAGCTCGGTGGCTCCCGGCCGTGGGGTGCCGCTGCGGCACCCCGGGAAGCCGGAGCTGTTGCAGAGGCATCTCGCCCTGGGGATGCCGAGGCTGGGCAGCTCGTGGGGGGGGCTGCCTGCCCTCTCCTTCTGGTTCCCCCAGCTGCACCCCATGCCTGTCCCAGTGCTACCCCGTGCCGGGACTCTGATGCTCGGTCCCTCTCCGGACCCTTTGAACCCACAGGTTTTGCATTTCCAACTCCGTGCCCTCCATCCTTTTTGTAAGAAGGTGTTTGGTATTGCTGGGCGTGTTCCTACCACTCATCCTAGTAAGTCCTACTTGCTGGAGCAGCTGGTTCCCAGCTACTTTGGAAGATGGCAAAACCCTGCCAGCTCCCCGTGAGCACCGGGCAGCTGGCACGGCGGGTCTCGGCAGAGCTGCCCACCCCTGCCCACGCTTTCAGGCGCTGCAGTCTGGGCCTGTCTGGCCGTTTCTCATCCCAGCAGTAGCGGGAAGCATTTTTACGGACCATCTCTCGCTTCCCAGCCATCTCCGGACCTCAGCCTGCTGCCAGCTGGCCCCCGGCCGCTGGCACGCTCCTGCCACCGGAGCAGCCTTTGGAACTGGCTGCAGCGATGTGGGGGGATCGAGAGGCACCCCCAAAACCGCCCAACGGCGAGCAAGATGCTCTGCAAACAAACCTGCCTCAGCGTGAAAGAGCCGACTTGGCCGTGCGGCTTGTGGCAACGAGTGCAGCCTGTCCCCGTGCTGCCACGGCGAGGAGAAAGCGCGGGAAAGCTTTTCTTACAGGAATTTGGGCACACAAGGAACAACAGCAGCTTCTTGGCAAAGAAAAGTAAATAAAGCTGCTGTCCCGGCTGCAGCCGGCATGAGAAGCTGAGGATGCTGCCAGCTCGCTGGGTCCATCTGTGCTGGGCTGGGTGGGGATGCGGGGAGCGCTCGGTTGGGGGGAAACCGTCGCATCTCTCATATGACGTGATCGTGTTGCGTGGCACGTGGGCTCCTGCGAAACTGGGATCTTTCTGCTTGCTGGCTGCGGCTGGGGATCCCCCGGCCTCGGCCTCGGCTGGGATGCAGCGGGCATCGCCCCCGCTCAGCTCGCTGCTTTCCACCGGCGCTGGTGCGAGCCCCGGCTCTCAAGTTGGGGGTGTCTCAGCCCCCGCTGACCCTGACAACCTCTTTTGGCTTTGTCCTGGCAGTACCGCGCCTGGATCCGCCGCGACTACGGCAGGAACCCGTTCAAGGACCAGGAGGAGCTGCAGTGCTTGCTGGCCCGGCAGGAGCAGAGGCAGAAGGAGCAGCAGCTGGGGAGCAGGGATTGCTCCTGGCTCCGGTCTCCAGCTCCCACCTACCCGCTCCCCTACCACGCAGGTGGCACCAGCAGAAGCAGATGGATGAACAGATAAGCAGCCGGCTGCTCGCAGGCAGACATTGGCCCTGGGGCTTGGAAAATTCAGTCTTCCCTTTGCCAAGCGCCCGCGGGGGTTCACGTCTAGGGCAGCGAGCAGCCAGCGCCGGCCTCGGCCGTGGGCTCGAGGGTTGGAGCAGGGGGGGGGGTCAGGACTCGCAGACCCTCCCTTTGGCTGCTGGCTCTGTATATACCTCTGGGCAAGCTAGTTAATTGATGACAGTGTCTTGCTCTGTCCCGTTCCCCCATTCCCCAGTGGATCGCGGCCACTTTTCCATCACCCAGAGCAGCATCAAGCCCCGTCCCTCTCTCCCGCGGCACGGTAGCCGGGCACTCCTCCCGCAGGGCATGGGGATGCCAACGCAGCCCTTGGAAAGCCAGAGCAGGGCGAGATGGGGAGAAGCCACCTTGTCTCCTGCTTTGAGGTGAAGCTGGGGGCCGATGCAGCCTGCGAGGCTGCCCCGAGGAGGGAGAGACGGGTCCTGGGGGGTGCGGGTGTGCTGCCGAACCCGGCTGTCACCCCGTGGGGTGGGGAGACAGGGGCCAGAGGCTGAGCTGCTCCCGGGGCTGCAGATGCCCCTCACTGTGTTTGGACTTTCCTGGTCCAGCCTGTCCTTGGCAGATGTCTGTCTGGCGTTTTTCTTAACCGCCCGCCCCCCACCCCGTCCCAGGGAGGGGGAAATCCAGCAGTGCCGGAGGCTGCCCGTCCCCACTGCCTCCATCCCCAGAGCCGGAGCGGTTTTGGGTTTCCCCTGCTGCCCGACCTGAATGTCCCCGGTTGCAAAAGAAGCCAATTGCTCGATTGGACTCAGTCGACCCAATTTAATGTTGTCCCTCTCCAACAGCCATTTTAATGTTGAAAGACCGTGACGGTGTCCCTTTTTTCATCCCAAACTCATACACCATGTTTCCAAAGTGTGGACTCACTGCCTTCCTTTACCAGGATTCCCCACATCCATCCTACAAGGGGGGGGTCCCAACCCATTGACACAGCCCTTCTACATTTAAACCTTTAAATCTTCCATGCAAGCTTGGCCTTTTACTATAAATACCTTGCGTGGCTTCTCAAAAATATCTGTTCTGAGAAAGGAAAAAAAAAAAAAAAAAAAAAAAAAAGGCATTTAAAATATTTCTAGGAATTCCCTTAATGAAAATTTCTGGGTACTTGGTGTGTGACAGTGCTGGCGGTGACTCGCCCAACTCCTAATAAAGAGGAGAGTGATTAAAACCATGAGGATGGCTGGTCTTGATTTGCGGTGTTCCTGATGGGAATGGAGGGATGGACTGACATGACCGCTCCGCTGCTGTATCCTGTTTCCTATTTTCTTGATGAGAACCACCAGCAAAATTAAAAGTTTTAAAGACTCAATGTTCAGCCATAATGTACAGGATTCCGGGAAAAAAATTACGGGGGCTTTTCCCTGTCTTTTTAGGTTGAGAAAAGGGTCCTTTTGGCTGTTATTCTACATGGAGGTATGCTGCAGTTCGTGCCTGCAGCATGCTCTGCGTGGGAAAGTGCCCTGAGCAATTACTGAGCTAAAGGACCATAAATGCTGTTGATGGAGTGGACTGAAGGGAAATTCAGCAAACTGGGTCGATATTGGTTTTAATGCCTCCGTTATCACTTTAGGAAGCAGAAAAATGGAACTTGTGCACAAGAAGAAAAGAGAAGAAAGTTGGTTTCTGGTGTTAATAGGAAGTTATAGGAGATACGTGATAAGCAGAGATTAGATCTGCAGTAGGTGTGATAACCTCTGCGGAGCGCTGCCGTCCCGTCGCCTGCGCCAGCCTGGATGGCCGTGCCCTTTCCCATTCCTCGACTGGCTATCCCGGGACTCAAACACTCCCCAAGGAACTGCAGCACCAAAGCAGCTCTTACCCCTGGAAAAAATCCCCCTGAATCTGGGAATCACAAGGGCTGCTCCCTGTAAGCTGCAGCGTCACCCATGCCTGGCATCACAGCAACAACCGTTGACCAAATAGCATCTCCTAAGCCAAAGTTCCCCCAAATTTGAGGGCTGTCCCAGGCAAATTTATATATTTTTCCACTCTGGCCTACATCAGTGGGACTGTGGTGGCTTTAGGACTTCTGGGCACTGGAAGGCAAGCCCTGAAGCAGGTAAAACCGGGCTGATTTCCACTTCTTTCTACATTGCGAAGAGCACTGCAAGCTTCGCTGCTTAGCTCTCCTGTGCCACATCAGCCCTCCCGAAAGCCCGGCGCCTCCAGCGTGGGGAAAAATCTCTCTGCTGAAGTGTGAATGAGTTTCCCGGGGTGTTGCTCGAACACAGGGAAATAGTTTGCAAGAAATTCCCGGTCCTGCTGCCTGCCCCAGGGTGTGTTTTGCATTTTCCCTTGCCAGCCGCTGGCAGGGCTACGAGGCGTCTCGCTTCCTTCCAGCCTGCCGCAGTTGGCACCGTGAGCAGCTGAAAACCCCATTTTAAGGGGGTTAGTATTTTCTCCTCCTCCCGCTGGGATCCCCTTCACCCCAGGGAATTGAGGTTTTGCCTTACCAGGCTGCCCATGAAGTCGCGGAACCAAAACGAAGCCAGAGGTGATGGCATCACCCCGCTGGTAGCAGGGTTGCAATTAGTCTCCAGCTCGCTGGGCTCCAGAGGGGACAAGGGAACGGAGAGGCTTGATTATACGAAGCCCCTTTAAAATATCCTGAATTTGCCAGAATTTTTACAAAAGAAACAATTTTTTACTGGGGGGGGGGTCTCCATCCGGCACAGGGAAACAGGACCGGTGTCGCGGGGGACGGTGATGCAAACCCCAGCTGCAAAGCTTAGCTTGTTTCTCGGTAAAGCAAAGAACCCTCCTAGCCGTATCTGATTGCAAAAGGGGTTTTTGGCTCTCCCCAAATCTCACAGGGGGATCTGATTAGGATCAGTCGGGTGTTTAAAAACAAGGGCTATTACAACCATTATTTATTAGAAATGACAGTAAAGGTTGTGTACCTTAGATCATTATTTTTATTATACCATCTGTGCAGCTCCATACATTTCCCATTTCTCTATAGTACCCACATGGGAGTAATTACAGTTTTCTTCCAAGAAATGTGTGTGTAATCTGGTAATCCCCAAAACCCCCTTTGAAATCAGGCTGCAAATGGTCCCTTAACCTCTGCTGTGGTCAGCGGCCCTGGCTGGGTACAGCCGGGCTGGGCTGGGGCTGCCGGGCACTGCCAGGGCACCGCCAGGGCACCGATCCTGGCTGGGGCACAGCCGGCACTGCCGCGGCAGCCAGGGAGGGACTGGTCCGGGACCTGGGGTTGATCCGGGATGGAACTGGGGACTGCCTGGGGATGGACTGATCTGGGACTGGGGAGACCCATCTGGGGCTGGGGAGACTGGTCTGGGGCTGGGAAGACTGGTCTGGGGCTGGGAAGACTGATCTGGGGCTGGGGAGATTGGTCTGGGACTGGGGAGACTGGTCTGGGGCTGGGAAGACTGGTCTGGGGCTGGGAAGACTGGCCTGGGGCTGGGGATGGACTGGTCTGGGGCTGGGGATGGACTGGTCTGGGGCTGGGGAGACTGGTCTGGGACTGGGGAGACTGATCTGGGACTGGGGAGTCTGGTCTGGGGCTGAGGATGGACTGATCTGGGACTGGGGATGGACTGATCTGGGGCTGGGGAGACCAGTCTGGGTCTGGGGACGGACTGGTCTGGGACTGGGGAGACTGGTGTGGGATTGTGGAGACTAGTGTGGGACTGGGGAGACTGATCTGGGACTGGAGATGGACTGGTGTGGGACTGGGGAGACCGATCTGGGACTGGGGATAGACTGGTCTGGGGCTGGCGAGACTGGTGTGGGACTGTGGAGACTGGTGTGGGACTGGGGAGACCGATTTGGGACTGGGGATGGACTGGTGTGGGACTGGGGATGGACTGGTGTGGGACTGGGGAGACCGATTTGGGACTGGGGATGGACTGGTGTGGGACTGGGGAGACTGGTGTGGGACTGGGGAGACTGGCGTGGGGCCGGCCCGATCTTGGGGAGGCTGAGCTCAGCCCGAGCCGGCTCCGGGGACGGACCCTCCCGGGGCGGAGGGGTCCCGGTCCTCCACCCGAGACCCACGGGCCCGGGAGAGACCCCAAGTGGGCGGATCCTCCCCGCCCCCTGCCCCGCCCCCCTGCCCCGCCCCCGCCCCTGATTTCTCGGAAAGGCGCGCTCTTCAGAGAAAGTGGCGCCGGCCGCTAGCCCCCCACTGGCCGCCTTCCCATTGGACCGCCGGAGACAGCGACGGCTCTCCGTTGGGCTGGGAGCGGCTAGCTATTGGCTTAGCGGCTCGGGGGGGCGTGGGCGTTAATTGGCCCGCCCCCCGCCCCGCTATAAAAGGCGGGGGGGCGGTGGAGCGGCGCGGGCAGTGGCGCGGAGCGATCGGAGCGCAGGTACCGGCGTCCCCCGTTTGCCCACGGGGGTCCTTGGGCAGGGGGGTTATAGGGTGACTGGGACTGAACCCAACCCCACCCCATATATCCACAGCCCCCGTGCGTGCGGGGGGGCAGCAGGGAGTGAGCCCGCTTGATGCTGAGCGGTGCTGGGCTGGTGGGAGATGGTGCTGCTGTCCTTACTCCAGGGCAAAGCCCGGGATGGGATGGGTTGGGTGGTTTGGGGAGAGTTTGGTGGTGGTTTGGAGCTGGGGTGGGGAGGGTGATGGGCTTTGCGGTGCTGCCTCTGCCAGCCAGGTTTTTGGTTTTGTCTTTTTTTTTTTTTTTTTTTGGCTGCTTGTTCCTCCTGGCGTGGGGTGGGCATGCAGCTTTGGTGCGTGGGGATGAGTTCTTGGCTGTGTCCTGTATGTGGTGGCTCATGTGGCTAGTGGTAGCCTGAAGGGCTTGCCTAGCCTTTTGTGGAAGGGGAATGGAGCTCTGGCCTCTGCCAGTGATGGAACAGTTCTAGAAAGTGGGCTGATTTGGAAGAGAACCATTTATGAGGCTTTTTTCTTGGCATAGCTCAGGTGCAAGGTGTTTGCAAGGTGCAAGGGAGCCTGCAGAGAGGCTGTGTGTACCCCTGTCCCTCCGGGGATGAACTGTGGCACGTACGTTGGGGCATCCAGCTCTGGAGGGGCAGCTGAGATCGAGAGCTGTGCCCTTGGGGTTGTTTCGGCTGGTGGTGTTAGCTATCGCCATCCCTAAAAACGGAAGCTGTGCTGCGCTTGGCCGGGGAGGTCTGTGTGTCCTGCTGTGCAGCGGTCGGGCAATGGAGAAGGGACAGAATTTGGTGGCACTGAGCTGCTGTGAGCCCGTGGCAGAGCAGGGACCACCAGGTCTCAGGCTGTGCTGGGAGCATCCTCGTCGTCTCCCCAAAACCTTCCTGTGGGGCAGTAAATAAAAAAAGAACGAGGGAGAGGCAGTCCTGTAAAATTTGGAGGAGGGCTGCGAGCCCAAAAGGCCTGGAGGGCTGATCTTGGGGCTGCTGGTCACTTCTGCCAGGCCACCAACCCCTGAAGTCACTGTGGGTCTTGCTGTGGAGGTGACGGGGGATGCCAGGAGGGTTGAGCCTGGCACTTTGCTTCCAGCTGGGCAGGGGAAGTTTTTTCCTGGGTCCTCCATGAAGTCACCCAGTGGTTTTGGCTAAAAATGACCGGAGGTCCCCAGCAAGGGTGGCTTGAGTTCATCCTGCTCCATCCTGGCATTGGTCCCCCGTTTGAGAGGATTGGTTGTGCGACCCGCATCCCTGCGGTGACTCCGGGTGCTGCCTGGAACCGGCGCCTGCTCCCCAAATAGGCAGTGCCCGGCGAGAGGGGCTGCCGTCTCCTCCGGGGCAAACCCTTGTGCCAAGACCAGCCGGGGACAGCAGTTGGCTCCCGTCTCCTGCAGACGCTAATGGGTGTCTGCCCTGGGATGGCCTGTCCCAATGTCACTTGTTCAGGCGACAGCACAACTGGGCGCTTAATCCCCATCCATCTGCTTCCTATGTAACTTATCCCGCAGCAAAAAAAAGGAGTAAGCAGATCACCAAGCCAGCCTACTTCTGTGAGCAAGAGCTTTGATTCATAGAGCTGGAGGAAGAATTTGTAGTAACTCATAGAAAATTGCCTTGGTTTTTTTATTATAAAAGAGCAGGAGGGGATTTTCATGTACAGAGATTTGCATGTGGGACCTGCAGAGCTGCTGAGAGCTGCTTGTCTCTGCAGGCAGTGCCACTACCAGCTGTGCGTGTGGCAAACCACAGCGTGGCATGATCCCTCCTTGTACCCCAGCTGTGGTGGGACGGTACTGGGGAAGCTAACTGGGGCTTGGACCTCTCGCTCTGTCCAGGATGTGCGACCGCAACGGCGGGAGGCGGCTCCGGCAGTGGCTGATCGAGCAGATTGACAGCGAGCTGTACCCTGGGCTCATCTGGGAGAATGAGGAGAAAACCATGTTCCGCATCCCGTGGAAACACGCTGGGAAGCAGGACTACAACCAGGAGGTGGATGCTTCTATTTTCAAGGTAGGGACAGATGGTTAAAGCCTTTTCTCGACAGATCTGCGGCTCTGTGGTGCTGTTTTTTTCCCTTGTTGGCAGCCCCGTTGGTGGGAGATGTCCATGCAGTCTCTGGGTTTTGCATCTCTAACCCTTGCAGGAGATGCTTCACCCCGCAATTGGTCTCCCAGGCTCTTTTGGGGGTATTTGTTTCTTTTTGCCAAATGTTGGTACTAGTTTTAGGTTTGTTTTCAGCATGTTTGAATCCTGGTCTGACATGAGAAGGAGCTGGATGTGCTCCTTTTGACCTGCTCTAAACTTCTTACCAGGCTATTCTTGATAAAAGGCTGGATTTATCAAAAAAACCAAAAAGACTTTGCAGGAGGGAAGGAAGTTTTGGATTTCACTGAAGGGGGGGATTTCCAGTTTTGGGGAAAAAAATGGAAAATTCCATCCCAAACCGAAAAGGTCAGGCTCTTCCCCAGGAATTCCCTTCCCTCTGTCCCCGCTTCCAAATATCTGTACCGGTGAGTGAGTTCACTTTCAGGGCAGTGACTGCTGGTTAGCAGCTGGTTCGGGAGCACTGAGTTATGAGGATGGCATTGAATTCAGCCTTCTGAAAATATATAAATATCTATAACATATGTATATTTACAAAATAATACGTATTTTGCAGTCTCCCTTCAGTGGTAAAATGTATTCTCCCACCAAAAGCACAAATGATGTTCTGATCTTAAAAAAAAAAAACCCAGCTTTTGTTTATTAGTCAGGAGCTGGAAAACGAGGTTTATTTTGACTTTTAATTGAGGTGTTACCAGGTCACTAGGAACACCACCGCTTCAGCAGCGATTCCTCGCATCTCCAGCAGCTCCTGACCTGTCGGTGCGGAGATGAAGCTGCATATTAGGACCTTGACCTCTGCTTTTTAAAACTTGGGTGCTGCAGCCCTTCCTGCACCTGGGTGCATCACTGGGGCAGGTGGTGCTGCCCTGCATCCAGATACCTGTTCCCATGTGTGGCAGCCGTGCACGTGTCCGCAGTCTAGGAGCGAAACGGCGAATACACGTGGGGTGGTTGAGAGGGTGCAAGGGGCAGAGAGGCGAGGAGAGCAAGATGCAAAATGCTCTCTGCAGCCCCAGCTCCTTTGCCCTTGGGGTTGAGGGGATTTGCAGAGCTCACGTGAATGGTTATTTTTTTTTTTTATTTTTGTTGCTTTGTTTTAGGCCTGGGCTATTTTCAAAGGCAAGTTCAAAGAAGGTGACAAAGCTGAGCCGGCCACGTGGAAGACGAGGCTGCGCTGTGCTTTGAACAAGAGCCCCGACTTCGAGGAGGTGACAGACAGGTCCCAGCTGGACATCTCTGAGCCCTACAAGGTCTACAGGATCGTGCCGGAGGAGGAACAGAAATGTGAGTGCCCCGATAAAGGGCTGACCCCCGGCGCAGGTCAGTCCTGTGAGTAACCACGGACTCGCGCTGCTGACCTACATCTGAGCAGAGCTTCCTGGCCAGACTCTGCTCTTCTGCTGTGGTGCTTTGCTTCTCCTGCTTTGCAGAAGATGTCCCCTGTGTCACTGTGGTGGCAGGGAGGGGAAGGAAGGACAGGCTGCTTTTTTCTTTTTTTTTTTTTTTTTTTTTTTTTTTCTAGCCCCTTAACCCCTTAAACAGCTGCTTAGGAAATGTAAGCTTCCGTCCTGTAAGGATGGTGTAGGGGCAAATCCAAAATCCATCCCCACTTGGGGGGTACTTGAGCCCCAAGCCGTTGTCCTCCCAATGCCTGCCCTGGGTGGATGGCAGAGAGCTGTGATAAATCCCTTCTCTCTTACACGCAGTGATTAGAGTAGCGGTAGTTTCACAGAGAGCAGATGCTGCTGCGATGTCCGGTGTGGCACAGGTCGTGCTAAGTATATCTCTATTTGTGGTTAGGCGTGTGTGTGCTTTTTCCTATTTTTTAAAGTAAAAAAAACAAACTTGTGAAAAAAAAAAAGAAATCTCATTGTCAGGAAATCTGCCTTTAGCATCTTGGTCTCCTCCAGCCGTGTTCACACGGGGGGCTTGCTGCTGCTATGCAAATGGCACTGCAGGTTCCCACCAGCAGCATGACTGTGCTTGGGGTGGCTGGCAGAAAAAGGAGAAGCAGCAGCAGCCCTGGTCTCTGAGGTGCTCAGAAAAACCCCAACCTTCTCCTCTGCTCTAGCTCTGTCTGTGCTAGCGGCCGAATTTTTGATTTGCCTTGCTGCTGGTCACTGTGCACTGGGGCAATGGGTTTCAAATGGGTTTTTGGTCCTGAAAAGCAGCTCTGGATGGGGCTGCGAGCCCCCCCCCCGAGGTGCTGTTCACTGTGCTGTGGTTCTCGGTTTCATAACTTTCACGGGGTGAAGGGTTTCTAAAACCCAGTGGCGAGATGAGCCGAAGCTGGGGCGGTGTGTATCCTCGCTGCATCCCGGCCTCTCCTTCCAGGCAAAGCGGGCATTGCCAACGGGAGCAGCCTGAATGACGTCACGGAGATGGACTGCAGTTCCTCTGCAATCGATGACCTCATTAAAGAGGTAAGCCCTCGCTGTAGCTGCAGGTCGCCTTGGCTGGAGGTGGACTGATGGCGTCGGGTTGCCTGGTAGCGATGCCTTCCTAAAATTCAATCTGCAAAGCTTTGGGGATCAGCCTGGTGAGCAACGCCGGGTTTCGCAGCTCATTCGCGTGAGCCAGCGCCGGCCCGGGGTTGGGATGAACGGCTCGCTGTCCGGGCAGGCGAGACCTTCGCTGGGGGACGGAGGCTGTTTTGCAGCTCTGTTCCCCTTCTTGGTGGTGTCACCTTGGGCTGCTTCTGCTCGGTAGCTCTCGAGGGTGTTATTTGAGCATACGGCCTGGGGAACGCCAGACTTAATCTTTCTAACCAAAAAAATTCATTGGCATCCCGTTGGCGTTGCCATTTGGATCCTCTCTGAGCGCTGCAAGTGTCTCGGTGCAGGGCAGTGGCTGCCCAAGGCGTTGAAACCGCTCTGATCTTGGTGTCTGGTCTCGCACAGCCCCCCTGCGTAGATGAATACCTGGGCATCATCAAGAGAAGCCCCTCACCCCTCCAGGAGACCTGCAGAAACCCCCCAATACCCGACTGGTGGGTGCAGCAGCCCAGCCCTGGTAAGTAGCTGACAGTGTGTGTGGTGTTTAATGGGACAGAGTTTTTTGTTCAGGGCAGAAAAAACTTACTGTACAGCAATGGATAATGGGCAACAGTTGTATTTTATCTTCCTTATTAAGAAAGCTTAAAGTACTCATTATGAACACTGTGTACACCTGACAGTGTACATTGCACAAGATTAAATCCACCTGGCAGCATTTGCTGGCATCTTCTGTGTGGGACCTGGGAGAGAAAACTGGGGGGGGGGCTGGTGAAGGGGAGACGGTGCGGGATCGGGTTTTGGGAGCCGGGCATGCAGGCGCAGCTCAGCTTTCTCTCTGCCCACAGCATTGCCCCTGATGAACGGATACTCCAGCTACGAGCAGCATCATTCGGGTAAGGCAGCTCCCCTGCTCGGTTCTGGACTGCGGCCATCAAATGCCTCTTTGGGGCTCAGCTTCGCGTGTGTGGTGGCAGAAGGCAGCTCTGGCTCTGCCCCCCACCTTGGGGGGGAGGCTTTGCTCTGGGTTTGGGAGGTCCTGTGCCCTCCTGAGTATCCACAGGGTTTGCACGCTGAGCAGGGACACATCCTGCCTGTTGTCCTGTGGCCGTGGCCCTGGCACAGGGAGCTGCCCTGGGATGCTGGGATCAGCTGTGACTTTAGTGTGGGGAAATCTGCCCACAGCGAGGGAAGTGTGGAGGAAAGGCAGGAGGAGGGGGGTTCGGTATCAGGAGCTCTCATTTGCTGAGCAGCACTGGCTGAGCGCTGGAGAAGATGTCCTCTAGCAAGTAGGAGGTCTCCTCCATCAAGTGAGGCTTGCTCCCAGGAAATCTTGCTACTCTCATGGAGTTTGGGCATTGCAGGGAAGAGCAGGCAGGGTTTGTCTTCTCCCGACGGGTGATGTATGTGCCCGTCTCCTCCCAGGTTACTCCCAGATGGTGATCAGCTTCTACTACGGGGGGAGGCTGGTGGGCCACATCACCACCTCGTGCACCGAGGGCTGCCGGATCTCGCTCAGCCAGCCCTCCGGCCACGGCGAGAAGCTGTACGCCCCAGATGCCCTGGAGCACGTGCGGTTCCCCTCGGCCGATGCCATCCAGAATGACCGCCAGAAGCAGATCACTAGGAAGCTCTTTGGGCACCTGGAGAGGGGTGTCCTGCTGCACAGCAACAAGCAGGGCATCTTCATCAAGAGGCTGTGCCAGGGCAGGGTCTTCTGGAGCGGGAACACCGTGGTCTACAAGGACAGGCCCAACAAACTGGACCGGGATGAGGTGGTGAAGATATTTGACACCAACTTGTTCTTCAGAGGTTTGTAGGAGCATTTCCCTCTTTCTCTTGGTCCGCTTGGTGGGGTTGAAAGGGTGGAGCACTTGGGAGTAATCCCTGTCCATCACCGATGCTCTGGATGAGTAGCCGATGCTACCAGATCTAGGAAGGAATAACCTGGTGTCTTGTGTCGCCAGCAAACTCCTCCTGGTTGGAGGCTTTGCACAGCAAAGCTGGCTTCTCTTGAGCCCACGGCGTTCTTCCGTGGCAGGGTGCTCGGTCCTGAAGCTGTGTAGCGAAGGCAGGCAGCCTCCAACTGTGCCCTTCTCCTTGCAGAGCTGCAGCAGTATTATAATAACCAGGGCCGCTTCCCAGACAGCAGGGTCATGCTGTGCTTCGGAGAGGAGTTCCCAGATGCGGTGCCACTGCGGTGTAAGCTCATCCTTGTCCAGGTATGACGGGCTGCCCTTTGGAGCTCTGCTGCTGAATTTCCCACCTTGTCTGGACCATATTGTCTGTGTCCCCTGCCCCAAGCAGGGCTCTAGCTTCAACCCCTGGAGCCACAGGTCATTTGGGTGCTTGAATTAGTCGGGTGGCAGGTTTGGCATGAGTATCGGCTTATCCACAGCCTCCTGAGAGGTGTTCGGGCTGCTGCTTGTCAGGGGCTCCTTGATCTGGGTAGATCATGTTTGCAAACAAAGCTCCCAAATGCCAAAAGTTTTTTCTAAGCTGCTAGGAAATTTGTTCTCTTCCTCCTGTTCCTTGGCACTGGGACCTCTGCCCTCTCCTGTGGGAAAGAGGGGAATAAATCCCTGGAATGGTTGAGTTAAGGGACAGCCTCAAGCTGAACAGCCAACAGATGTGGTGAACAACCGTGGTGGACAGCAGTGGGGTTGGGAAACCTTCAGGAGGGTGAAGGATGGGATGAGAGGGGCAGTCCCTGTGGCTCTGGACAGAAGCTTTTCCCTGGAGAAGCTAAAGCAATTTGGGGGTCTCAAAGCCTTGGGGCAATGAGTAGGGTGTTTCTGGAGCCTGCACCCCCGGTGTGGGACCTCCTTGGGCCAACAAGGCTATGGCAGCAGGGACACGGCATGGAGGGCACAGGGAGGGTGTTGCATCCACCCTTGAGCAAGCAGAGACCCACCAAGTCTGTGAGGTCCTGGAGGGGATTTTACAAGTTCAGAGACTGGTCCTGTGCCTCCCTGCACAACTTTCTGACCTGGTCACCTCTTCTTGCCTGGGGTGTCTGCACCAGAGGATCACTCTGCGTGTGCTGGGATGTCCCCAGAGCCTATAGCTCTGCTGGGAGAGGAGCTCTTGTGGCTGCTCCTTTTCTCCTAGAGGTGCTTGTGCCAAGGTGGCTTGTGGCGTTGGACCTGTTGGCCTGGCTGGCCCTGGCCACCCGTGTCTGTTTGGCAAACTGGTCTGCTATGTCTCTCCCACCCCATACCCTGCTGCCTGGGCTGGTGGGGGTGGATGGCAGTAGTGGGAGATGCCCGAAGAGGTTCCTCTTCGTTCGGTCTCTTCATGACTTTGTCTTTTTGCGTAGGTGGAGCAGTTGTGTGTCAGGCAGGTGGTGGAGGAGGCTGGGAAGACCTGCAGCAGCAGCCCCATGCTCCCCATAGCCGATGAGACACAGCATGACCAGGTGTACAGGATCTTCCAGGACATCTGTGGGACGCACCAGCGGCCGCTCTTCAGAGAAAACCAACAGATTGCTGTCTGAGCCTCCTTCTCCGCAGACATAGCGCGGTGGTTCGGGTTGATCTAGACCCAGTTTGGTTCCATTAGTGCCTAAATTCTCCTTTGGGAAAGTTGGTTCTTGTTCTTTGCTGTTTCCAGTCCGGAGGCTGTATAAATACAGCAGTAAAAATTGCTGAGAAATTAGGTTGGATGCTCAGTGTCTGTCCCATAGACACCATACTGATAAAAATGACTTTTGTACCAAGCAGGGTAGTCCATGTACTGTTGTCTGTAGCTAATGGCAGGGGGAGGAGGGAGCGTCTGAGCTGTGCGGGAAGGTTAGGGCTGGGAGTGCTTTGCGTTGCCTTTGTTAATGGCCAGTCAAGCAGAACTGAAAATCAACAGCTATAACGACCTGCCCCAGTGGTCTGCAACTTGGACCTTGCTCAGAATAGCAATTGGGTAGGAGGTGACTCTTGGAAAAACCTTAAAATGCTCAAATGTAGGAAATTCTTTCCAGAAATCAGGTTGGTTTCCCCCCCCGCCCCCAAAGAGTCCTGCTGATGGAGGATAGGGTATGCCTTCCAAGGAGAACCTTCTCAAATTCTTTATTTTTGCTGAGAGGTTTGTATGTTTATTTGTAATACCAAAGTATTCTGAAATTTGGAAACCAATGCAGGGTTGATATATGTAAATGTTGAATATAAGAACTTGGGAATCTTAATTTTTCCTAACCAGAGACAGAGTTTATATAAATATTATATATCTTTAATTTTAAAGATTGCAGTGTAGTGTGACTAGTTGGCTTCACCCTCCCAAACGCATGTGTTGGTCTCTCCCAAGCGTGACCAGGCAGCGGCATCCATGTGTAAATCCTCATTAACACGCTTTGTGTGTGCACCCAGCACGGGGGAGCTGCTTGGGCATGGGGCTTGTGCCTTGCAGCGGACACGAACCAGGACTGTACATGTGTGTGTGCTACTAAGCTGCCTATTTATTTCATGCCTGAAGTTTATGAAATTTTAAAATTTTTTTTTATCTTCCTGCAATTAAAGTGCTATATTTTGTATTTTACCTTGCAATGTGGTTTTTGGTTGCGATGAGTGGGGTGTTGTATCTTTGGTGGTGGTGGGGGAAAGAGCCTGGTATCTCTGACTTGCTCCTGCGGTGGGGTCTGTGTTAAGCCTCTGCTGTCACCTCTCTCCTACTCCATATCTGCCCGGCTTCATCTCTGGGGCAGGAGAGACGTGAGCCAAAATGCTGTAATGCGATGGAGCGAGGAAAAGGGTATCGCTTGTTGGGCCTTGATTCAAGGGAACATGAAGGTGGGTCCCTGCCCATCTACCACAGCACTGATGTGGGCTGTGATGCTCCAAGGTCATGGGATGGGGGTCAGTTATTTATGGTCCTGCTCAAAGACATACTGTAGTCCCTTCCTCCTTCATTGCCTGGTGGAGCCGTTCCCTGCTGTATTCTCCATCCACCTTTCTCATGGGGCATGGTTAGTGGTGGTGGGCGTTGTTTGGGGAGAACCGAGGGCAAAAAGGGAGCATCTGCCTTGATCAAACAACAAAGTCAAATGTTGCAGCAGGGGAGACAGAGCATCTGCGTCCTTACCTGCCTTCGCTTCAAGCCTGTGTTTGGGGCAGCACCTCAAGAGGTTCTGGAAGGGTGTGAAGACCATGTTTTGGTCTGTCACCTTGCCCCCTGTGATGGAAAACCACCACCCGCTCCTTCCCCGCAGCAGGCTCTGCCATGTGCCAAGGGGTGCAGGCAGGGAAGCACCAGCCTTCATGGGGTGACCCTGGTACCCAAGGTACTGGGGGATGTAGGCACTTGTGAAGGGGATGCCTGGAGATCCAGGCAGCTGGAGGCTGTGTCTCCTTAGAAGATGCTGAGGAGGTGGATGCAAAGCTGTTCTCCCTGCTTGGATATCAAAGCAGATGTCCTGGTTTTGGCTGGAATAAAGTTAACTTTCTTAGTACCTGGTGTAGTGCTGAGTTTTGGATTTAGGATGAGAATAATGTTGATAACACACTGATGTTTTAGTTGTTGCTAAGCAGTGTTTATACTAAGTCAAGGACTTTTCAGCTTTTCGTACTGCCCTGCCAGCGGAGGTTGGGAATGCACAACAAGCTGGGAGGGGACACAGCCAGGACAGCTGAGCCAAAGGAGCCAAAGGGGTATTCCATACCATATTATGTCATGCCCAGTCTATAAACTGGGGGGAGTTGGTCAGGGGCACCATGGCTCAGGGGTTTGGCTGGGCATCAGTCAGCAGGTGGTGAGCAATTGTATGGTGCATCACTTGTTTTGTATATTCTATTATTATTATTTTCCCTTTCTTTTCTGTCCTATTAAACTGTCTTTATCTTAACCTACAAGTTTTACTTTTTTTCCCTGATTCTCTTCCCCCATCCCACTGAAGGGGAGGGAGGGAGTGAGCAGTTGTGTTGTGCTTAATTGTTGGCAGGGGTTAAACCATGACAGCAGATCAGCCCTTTTTTGCTGCTCTACCTTTTTCTATTAATGACAGAGGCCTCCCAAAGCATGAGTGTGTGGTCAGGGCACAGTTAAGACCTGAGGACCCTGAGCCGGAGTGGGTTGACTGGGTCCTTCCAAGGGTAAGCAGTAGGTGCACAGTGCACAACATACAACTTATATCACCTAAAAAGTGCTCTGAGATGGGAGACCTAGCTGAAACTTTGTGGTTATACATTAGGATTAAAGGGAGGCCCAAGTTATTTATGCTATGAGCACCCCACTCTATGGCTAAGCTGTTCTCCATGCCCCAGCCGTGTTGGTGGGATGCTCGTAGTCCTGCCTGCGCCCTTGTGCGTGTCCCCTGCAGGCTTTGCGGCACGTGGCTTCGGCGCTTCTGAGCGGAGACGGCTGCAGACCGAGATTTTTGAGGACGCACCAGGATCCTACGTGCAATGAAGTCCCCCAACTCCTGTAAGCTCTTACGGGATGCTTGGTCACGGAGGTGGGGATTGCACCTCGTAGGTGCACTGTCAGCGTTCGTCCCCAGCCTTCCCCTGCTCCTCCTGAGGACCATTGCAGCATCCCCCGTGGGGTTTAATCCTGTCCTTTGTGCTCCCTCAGAGCCTGAGGAAGACTCACCTCCCTGTGGGTGAGGTGCCTGGTGTGGGGGGGGGGAGGCAGGAGGTGGGAGCAAGGCACCCACTGCGGTTTGCGCTGGAACAACGCGTGCCCACTTGTGAAACACATGATGGGCTGCAGGCTGGGACGCCATAAACACCGCTTGCGGTTTCCCCAGATGTCCTGGTGCAAGTCCTTCCTCAGAAACCACCATCTTGCGCTCGCCTGGAGCCACCTGCTACGTATTCAGGGCTCTTTCAATTTCCACCCCAAGACCGCGGAAGAGTGGTGGGGAGCAGAGGTACCTTTTGTTGGACCCGGCTGCACTGTTTATTTTTAGTGTTACCATCACGCCTCAGAGCCCAGAGCTCGGTTTGGGACCTTGCTGTGTAAAACCAGCAGCACGGCTACCATTCCTAATGGCTTTCAAGCCATGTCCGAGAGGGACAACTGGTAGGCGTGGAGGGACTGGGAAGGAAACCGTGGGACAGGGTCTTATGGCAGAGGTGGGATGCAAGAAGGATAACACCCTGCATGGCTGCAGGCAGGGTCCCCTTTTTTGCTCAGGTCTCGGGTAGGACTCGCAGTAGCGTTGGGTTCGTGCTTAATGCTTGGCCCAAGCCGGACTTCCCCATTCCGAAATCCAACACGGGAGAAGGCTCCGAGGCTGATGCTGACTCGCAGACAAAGGACCAGCAGACAAGAGCAGGTTTCGAGGTAACTGCACCAGATTGCACTAAGGGATGCTCTCGCCCAGACTTGCGGTAGCCTTTGTAAAAGCCAGGAGGAATTTCTGCACATCTCATACTTTTCCCCAAACCTCTTGGCCAAGCAGGCAGGGCACTGCCATCCCCATCACCCTGGCTGGGGAGCTGGTGCTGGTGGTGTCCAGGAATGCCCCGACCCAGAGGCAGCACCTGCATCCCAAGCACCCGTCCCTGCACCTCGCCTGATCCCCGGCAGCTCCGGTGAGCTGCTCGGTGCAGCTGCGCCGAATCTTAGTGGTTTTGGGTGACCGGAGACTCAAATACTTTCGTTGGTTTCTGTTCACTTGGGTTCTTCTCTATGGCCTCACTGAAGTGAAACCTCGGTGCCTGGTGTCTGCTCTTCTTCGTCAATGGCTCATCTGTTGGCAAGTCCCAACAGTGACCCACGTCTTCAGGTGGGGGTCCCATCCCCAAATCCTGGGGATGCAGTACCCACTGCATACAGCATCTGTGGCACAGGCTGCATCCTCTCTACTGAATGATTCTCACTGGTGTAGCAGGATCATGGGTAGCATGAATGAGAAGCTCAAAGGCTGTCATCTCCCAAATGCTTGCTGCTTGTCCAAATGGGATTTCCTACACCTTGAGCATGTGTTTGAGTTGGAGCAGTAATGCCATCAAACTCCCACCTGATGTGGAAATATTTCCTTGCTTCCCGGGAAGGCCAACCCAGGTACCAGGTCCTGCTGCTCCTCTGGAGAGGGCTGCAATCCCTGAGGACATGGGAAGGTACTTTCTGGGAGATGCCCACGCTAAACTCCTGCCTTCAGGAGCAGAAGGGGAGAGTGAAAATTTCACATGGGAAAGAGAGAGGAGCTTGGTTTCCAGGGAGGAAGACTGACCTTTGCTTGCAAGAGATACATGGTTCTCCTTAGGCATGTTTGGGAAGAAGCAATGTGCTTACCCAATCCTCCTATCAGCCAGCAGAGAAGGGTGGAGCAGGGCAGACAATGTGAGGGAATTTTCTATCGACGCCTTCTCTAAGGTCTTCCAACATAAAGACATCTACTCTGTGGTGTACACTGGAGTACTTTGATTTCTAGGTGCTGAAAAGGACTTGATAAACCTGATGCTTTGCTCACTGACTTGGGGTGTTATTTGGGTTTAAAGCCAACCTTACTGCTGAGATTTGTCACGGCTGGAAGGTGGTTGTGCCACTGGGGAAGCATTTTCCATGGGACAAAATGAGCCTGGTTATATCCTGCAACGTTCTCAGTCTTGTTCCTTAATGTGCTTCAGTAGTTTCCCACGATGTGCCCTTCAACAAATGCAAAAAGGACCGTGGCATGTGGCTTCAGGAGCAGAATTCAGTCTCCGCGAGGACAACCCTCTTCTACCCATCCCTCCTACACGCTTGAAAAGCATGGTGAGGAGTTACCTGGTGACAAGTCTCCTGCATGGAGAACAAGCTTGCTGGACTGGGGAGAAGGAAGGTGAGGTTTGGTCCTGCTAAAGCTCCTGAGATTTAGCCCATCTCATCCTGGAGAAAGAGCAAAAGCTCTGCAGCCATCTCCATCCAGCTCTGGAGGCCAAAAGTGCTCTGTGCAGAGGGACGACCACAATTCAATCGTAGGTCCCAGCTCACAGTTGAACTGCTCAGGAATACAACGTAAACCAGCTACAGCTGCTTCCTCCAACCTGCTGCTGCTGCTTGGCGTGGGCCCCCACCGGCCTCTATAGGCGTTAGAAAAGAAACAGTCACTTTTTATTTCTAGACACCAGGGTTTCCAACTGGTTTGATTGCTCAATGCCCCCATTTCAGCACAGCAGCCTGTCCACGACGAGCATCTCTGGGCTCTTCCTGCGAGCGTGTTGTAATATGGGAAGCACCCTCCTTCGCATGGTCACCAGCGGCAGGACATGTCCTCCCTGCCCTCGGGAAGGCAGGAGAGCTGCACGGGGGCTCGTACCTCCCTCTCCAAGGGGTTTGTACCCCCTTGGGTGATCTTATCGCCAAGGGCATCTCAGTGGTGCCTTGTGAAGGAAGCCTGGCAGGACAACCCACCTAGAGTTGTCCTTGGTGGGACTCGGAGGACTTGCATCGTTGCGTGACTGCTCAGTGCTCAAACTGGCATTACGTGGCACTCCCAATTCACGCTTGCTTTGGATGGTCACCCTATGTGGCTGGTGGGACTTGGTTCATGTGTCAAAGCACAGCTCTCCTAAAGTCAGACCTGTGCAGGCAACGGAAGGGGAGCGATGGTCTAAAGGCACCTCTACAGCTCTGGGCATCTCAGCTTCGTCAGGGCTGGCTGAGAAGGGAGATGAGGCGGCTGGCAGAGCTGAGGGTGGGAAGGCTGAAGTTGCAGGATCTGAGCCTGCGGAGACAGCCAGCCTGCTGATTTCCTCAAGCGAAGCTTGGCTGCAGAAAGGTCTCACGCAGAGGAAAGGAGATCCCAAACTCCAGCAAGCATGACAGCCACTTATTTTTCTGAATCCATTTTTGACAGATGAGCTCTTCCTCCTGCAAGTCTTTGCTGTAACACCAGATACAAGGTCATGAAAACAGGCTCCACCCAACCCACAGCTGCAAAAATACACAGGGGCGAGAAGAAATACGATGATACTTGCTTTGTTTTGTCAGACTTTTGGGTTTATTATGAGACCAAGTCTGTGAAACCAAGGTCCAGGCTGAAATCCCCTCCCTTCCCCTCGAGTTTGCATGAGCCTAGATGTTGTGTCCTGCTCTGAGCCTATTTTTAGTGCATGCAATTTGCTTGCAATAACACAAACACCCTGATGCATCGAAGTGTCTGGCACCATAAAATACAGTCAGACAGCTTTATGTATGAGTCACAACCCACCCAGGTACCAGGTAACCCGGGCCTCTCTTGCTTTTTGGAAGAGTAATATGGAAGGACTTCAACTCAGCCCTAAAACACTCATGAAAATGGGAAGAAGCGAAAGGGTGTTTCAGGCTGTTGCACAAAGACATCTTTGTAATGTGGCAATTAAAAACATACTCCAAGCTGGAGGAACATTCCTTTTCCTTCTTCCCCCGCAATGTGTGAGAGTAGCTGGGTGTTCAGAAAACTTTCTCCAGCTATCGATGAGAGTGTAACTCACATGGGTTATGTAAAGCTTCCTTACTTTTGCTGGATGTTTTACAGGGAAAGGCTGAGAACCACAAACGATAGCATGATTTTGAATTTTGGAGCAAGTAGGCTGTAGATTTCAATAATATCGATCGCCGACGTGCTACGGTTCCTGGTTCTTCTTCTGAGGGGCTTCAAAGGGAGTTTTGCCCCAGTTCATCTCCTGCATCTCCACTGCAATGAGCCAAGAAAAAAAGTGCTGGAGGATGGTACACGGGTGTGGGAGCAGCTGCCGTGAATCCTGCGCTGCTTTCACCTATCTGCTGTTTTCTGCTGCAAGACTGGGTGTTGCTGAGCCAAACTGTGAGCTTAAGCTGCGTTAAGAAAAAAACGTAGCCTGTATCTTGTAACTCGAGGCTGAGGGAGAGCAGATGGCAGCGACAGTCTCCGTTGCACTGGAAAGCAAAGCGTGTGGACGGGACTTCTGTTTGCCCTCGCCCACAAGCTGAGTGCCGCGAGAGGCAGCTGTGCCGTGCGGACGCTTGCAGGGCTGTTGTACTTGGACAGGGAGAGGTGTGTGGAGCAATTTCTATCACCCAACTGGAGGACGAGGTCAGTGATGTCCCTGAAACAGCAGCCGCTGGGCAGCCTCCAGCTGTTCTGAATGTGGCGCTTGGATCTGGCTGTGATCGGGAATTGCATCTACCTCTTAGCTTGGTGCTGAGCTCCAGCTCGGAAACCGGAGTTGTAATTCAGTGATGGCCCATTTGCTCACCGAGGCCATAAAGGAAACACACATTTCCTTGACGTCAGATGCCTTGGTGCACCAGAGCCAGGTCTCCACCCAAGCCACACTGCAGCAGCTGTGTCCAGAGGCCACCAAACATCACCTTGGTCTCTCCATGCCAGCAAAGTCACCTCCACTGGTTAATCCAACCCTCCTCATTCAACCCTGGTCTCCTCCCACACCAAACAGTCCCATTCCCTGCCTAGCCTTGCACCTGAGGCCAATGCCGTGCAAATCCACCCTGGGACCCGAAACTTCTTGAGGCTCCTGGTGAGGTTCCTACCAAAACCAGCGTTTCCCCATTTTTTGCACAGCAATGGCAGAGCAGGTCCCCATCAGCTGGGTGCTGCAGTTCCTGGGGGAGGCATGGGGTGGGGGGACCGAGGTATGTGGAAGCAGCACGGTGGTTCGAAACAAGTGATTCCCTCGTCTGGATCTTTCTGTTCTGTATTTCTCTTGAGAAGTAACCACTTCTCCCCGAGATAAATCTGGCTCATGGACACGTCCGCAGGACGCAAAAGGCAGTGCGTCTGCAGGTTGGTCTTCCCAGTGAGCACAGCTAGAAAAATAGAGAGAGGGATCAGTCTAGGGAATGTTTTTATACCTCTGCCCCAGAAAAAATAGTCTCTTTTTATTTTGGAGGAGAGTCTGGACACCTCTTTTGTAAGAATCCCAAATATTTAGAAATTGCCAGTTTGCTTTGCTGCATCTACCTACGTTCCTGCTCTGGGGTTTTCTCTGTTTGCTCCTAAATGCTCACCGCTACCGTGACCTCCCGTCCTTCCCTGGGATGCTGCTGAGGTCTGGAGGAGACCCACTCCGTGAGGAGATAGGCAAAGCCTCACAGCTCTGTCTCCTGGGACGGTGAGTTTTCAGGTGGAGAAGGGAAGGGGTGACTTGATTGCACTTCATGCAAGGAAGAAAAAGGCAATGGCAATTGTTTCCTGATGGTGTCACGAGCAAGGCCAAGGAGAGCCTGGAGGAAGGAGCCTCATGGCTGGGAAGCTGGGGAAGGTGGGCTGTGGTGTTCACCACCAAGTGGGAGATCAAAAAGGGGGGGGGGAAAGTGAGGGATGAGGATGGATAGAGGGAAAGATTCATTACTGTTGCAGTGAAGGAGGAGCTGGTGGAAGGAAGCCAACAGAGAAAGGTGAACATCTGCTGTACCAAGGCCTGCCGATGTCCACCCAGCCCAGGTCCTACACCCAACATCAGTCAATAGATCTCTGGGAGAGGAAGGAGCAAGCCTAGCAGATGAATCTTGCTGTGCTGAACCCAAAAACCAGTGGCTGAGGGACAGCCTGGACCACAAGTTGTGCCTGCGACATGGTGGGTTGTAGCCCCCAGCACAGCTCTTCTCCATGGACGTCTTTAATGCCCTTAAACTGTTCATGACTGTGGTGGCCAGCCCCTATGCAGTGGTGGCCAAGAGATGGACTATGTGGAGAGGGAAGGAGAGAGGAGAGAAGGGATTATCCCTGTTGGCCAGGATACAGTGCCGGTCGCTCCTGGAAAAGGGGGAATCTTCTGGGTTCCTCCTGATGAGCCCAAGAGCATCTCTGGTGCACAGCACTGCCTCGGTTCCTCTTTCCTGGCCGCAGCAAGCAACAGTGCTGAATCTCCTCCCGTGGGGCTAAGATGAGGCAGGAGGCCAGCATCAGGCCAAGCACGGCGGGGAGAATGAACCTGTTGCGCCCAGCCTGTATGGCTCTGCCCTCGGGGTGGATGTGGGAAACTCTTGGTCTTTACAAGAGACTGGAAATTCTGGTATAATTATAGCCTCGCCGTGGGTTGTGAGAAACCAAGGGGCTTTACAGGTTGCCGTGCCGGGCAGTCAAAGTCACGGTATGCAACTCCCCCAGGAGAAATATCGAGCCCCAGCTGAGCCGTGGTGTGGAGCGGGGCAGGATCGGTGCGAGCCCTCTGGGACTGCCATCAGCCACCCCCTGGAACCCTTTTCTCTGTGCAGTCCTTCTGCCTGGGGGCTGTGTCCTCTGATGAAACACGTAGTAGTGATGGCTCAGGGAGAAATTGGTTTTCAAGGAGGGCAATGATTTGGGGTGTTTAGAAAAAGCATTGGAAGATGTGCTCCAGGGTGGTTGTGGATGAGAAGCCCATCTTCTTAATTTTCCCCCTATCAGCCTTTCTGGGTGAAGCTTCTTCTCACCCCGAGGATGCCAAGAGATGCCATCGTAGGAAGGTTTTGAGTAGCAAGCAGGCAGGCGTCTGTCTGGGCTGGTTTACTAGCGCCCATCCTAGCCTGGAGCTCTAATTACCGTGAGTCTGAAACTGCACTTCAATGTAGGGGTCTAACGCTGCAGGTTTGCAGCCCTTGGCGTGAAAGCAGGAGCGTGAAAGCAAAACCTTGCCTTGGTTTTGCCTTGTTCAGATATTATTTCATGTTTCTAGTAAAGTGACAACATCAGTTAGAGTTGCTGGAGGAAAACGGGTTGCTGTATTCGTTGCTGCATGGGCTGCCGTGTCTTTTCTGGTCCCCCCCCCCCAACTTTGGCTCTCGAGTAGTTTAAACACTTAAGTACGATAGTGGAAAACTGAGGTTTTTCACCCTAATTTTTATGAAACTGATATAGCTTATAGCAACCTATTTCTAAAGTGAGAAATGATAGAAATGCTAGAAATGATGACTGCAGCCTACGGAGCATTTTTGCACAGCAGCATCAACCCCAAGTGCAGGACCAACGAAAGCCTTGCCTGCTCATGAAGGTTTATTTGCCGAAAGCTGCATCATCCAAGGCCGCTCATGCCGGTTATTGCCTTGCACCACCATGATTCATTCATCTCCAGACAACCAGGAGTCATTTAGCAGGAGCTGATGCATCACGACCCGGTCCTTGAGATATCATACGCCTTATCATCCCTGGAGGACGGTCGGTGGAGGTAAGGCTGGAAATCAGCAGGGTGAATTTAATAATTCACTCTCAATTTGCGTGGCCGTCACTGATGGATGCTGAGGTCTTGCCAGAGAGGTGATCTGATATTCAGGGCAGGGCCAGATCTTAAAATAGGAGGACGGGAATGAATCGTAAGGTTTGTTTTCTCTTTTATTGGCACGCTGTAAAGGTTCACATCCAGCCTGAGCCATCAGCTGGGCATGATGTGGTAATCCTGGCTTTCCGGGAATCGTGCCCGCGGCTGCACGTGGACTCGCTGCTCTTCCCTTCCCCCCTAGCTGAGCTGGCTTTAGCACACCTCTGGTTTTCCTGAGATAAGAAATATTTGTAAGTCGATCATATCTCTCCTATTCCTTTCTTTTCTGCAATTTTAGCCCCTTTATTATTTCTTGGGGCCAGAAAAGGAGGCCGGCGGGGTCAGAGCTGCTTTAGGTCAGCCCTGCTGCCCTGGATGTTCAACCAGCTTTTCTCAGGGTGGATTTGGGACAGACCCAATTCTCCCCAAAACCATCATCTTTCCATCACACACTTCGGCTTCTGAGGCTGCAGGTGCAGCTATTTCAGCTGGCTCCAAAATAGCCCTGCTGCCTATGAAAGATGAGTGCTTAAGCTTTGAAAATCCACAAAGCTACAAAAAAAAAATCCCCAGCCCTTCCTCCTGACGCCGAGAGCTGCTCTCAGTTTTATACGCTGGCAAAACCTGGAGTTTCACTGAAACAAGCTGCAAAAATGCCTCGCCGTCCTGTAACCCCTGCCCTTTTTGCAGCTATTTATTGTGTGGTTTTGTTACAGCCTCCTCCTGTATCTTGACTTAAAGAGGGATTCTGGCTCATGACCAAGTTTTGAAAAGCAAATAGATAAAAATTAAACAAACGAGCCCTGGTGCACAAAGGCCGTGCGCGAGAAAAGCAAAATTCACTAAATAAATGTTTATTCTACTCGACTGAGCTCTCGCCCTGCTCCCTAAAGAGGCAAGGAGGACTTTTCCTGCTGGCATGAGCCACATCCCTGGGATGAGATCCATTCCCTCTGATGACAAACCAAGCCTTGGGTCTCAATTTGCACTTTGGCCTCTGCTGGGAATTAATTAGCTTGTATCATGCTGCTCTTACCGAGATTTCAGCTCTTTGGTTTCCCGCCGTGAGATGCCGAGCCTGGGGGTGCCCCTGCTTTAAAAATTAGAATTTCCTCCTGAAAACTCTGGCAGAAAAAGTGACTTGATGAGACCTGGTGACTGACGGTGACGGGGTCGGTCCCGGGCTGGCAGCCTCGGGGCTCATTTACATCTCGTTGAGCGCGAAGTCAGGCGTGAGCTGCTTTCCTGTCAGTGCCCGGCTCGACCCAAACCCCCCCCCCGTTTGCTTCATCTTTCTCAGGGCTGGCAGTGAGACCTTGGAGGGCAAAAAGCCCTGAGAGCTGTCAAGCCTCTTTTCCTAGTGGGTGGATTCACTGGTGGCTGGTATTGGGGTTGAGCATGTGCTTTGGCCTCTCCTTCATCGCCTCTATTGTTATATTTGCTATTTCCAGGAGGTTTGCAGGAACTGGGTGTTTCTGAGGCTGCTGAAATCAGGTAGAGCTGAGGCACGGAGGCAGATGCACAGATGCCATCGTACGCATCCCCTTGCCTTAAGAAACGGAGCTGCAAACCCCCAGGGCTCGCTGTGCAGAGACCGCTCCTCTTTCTTTCCCCAGGCTGTCTCCCAGCCTGATGCCGACGCTTGCAGCTCGTACCTGTCCCGCTGTGACTTCTGGCCGCCGAGCCACCGCGGCTTTCGAGAGGCTCCCGGTGCTGCGGGTGGCATGACGGCGAGGAAACACCTGCAAACCCTCCGCTCAGGAAGCCGACAGCGTCCCACGGCCCCGGTGTGCATCAGGCTCTCGCACGTGCCGTCCCCTGCTCCGGGGCTCCGTGCACCCCAAAGGGACCCCCATCACGCTTGCTCAGCCCTTCACGCTGCCTGGAGCTCTCCTTTCTCCTGGGAAGCTGCCTGGTTTTGGGGCACCTCCAGCAGCAGGTCACCCTCTCCCTGGTGGTAACCTCGAAAGAATCGAACAGCGATCAAGTGTTCGATGGCCATTGCCAATGATAAGGGCACCCCTGGGACACCTGGGGGCTCTGGGGATCTCTCCAGGACTGGCCGGATAAATTGTTCCCGCTCAGTTGGGTTGGCGCAACGCATCAGCCGTGCCAAGCTGTACCCGTCGTGGTGTCCCGCTGCGGGTCCCTCTCCTCCTAAGGGAATTAGAGAAGCTCTGAGAAGAGAGAGGTCCGCCTGGGCATCAGGGTTGCAATGCATCGGCTTGCCGCGAAACTCCTTAGTGGGTGGCTCCGTGGGTCCCCGGTTTTGAGGGAACGTTGTAGCTCGCTCCGTGCCATTGCACGCGGTGGGGATGCCTGCAAAATAATTGCATTGCACCCGGAGCAGGCTGGTTGCTTAACGCTGCTGGGATTAGGGCTGCTTTTTCATCATTGTCTCTCCCCCACCGAGGGCTGGATTGTTCAGAAGTGGCAAAAATGTAGCTGGAGAGGAAACCGAGTGTTTGCAGCCTCATCTGTCCATCTGCATCCATAGCACCCCTGTTTGCACGGGTGAGATGGGAGGCAAGAGGAGGTATTAGAAAGGGAAGCTGGCTATCGGCTCCAGGACATACCCTCCCATCGGATGCAAGCTAAGAGTGATCAAAGGTTTTATGCATCTTTGTCCATTTGAAATTCAGAATAAAAAGCGAAGATAACTTTCTCCTCTGATTTCTCTTCAATCCTGCCATTTTCAAACTCTTCCCATCCCCAACAAAACTCAAAAAGGCACTTTGCCAAAACATTGATCTTTGGGCCTGAAGGGAATAAAAGCGCTCTGATGGAGTGGAGCTAGTATTCCAGCTGTGATGCTACTTGCTTGGAGCATGGATTCCCTTGGCCTGACCCTGGGATGCTGCAGGTGGCCGTGCCCCACATTTCTGCAGCCCCGACCTGGGGGGCACGGGTGCGGGAGATGAGCTTGGGGACAGCAGGACCCATCTATGTGCTTAATAGAGTTAGCAGTTAATGAAGGAGATTCCCTTGCATCCCACACTGTTTATTCAATAAATACTGCACCAGACAAGCTGCAGGGCTGAGGAGGAGGGTTTTTTCTGCCGTATTGAGTACGCCAGTCAATGAGAGAGATATTTTCTTTTTGCTGCTGTTATTAATGCTTTCTCATCTTTTTTTCCCCACCACTTTATGGTGCAGGAGTTTGCAGGGTGGGATGATGCATTAACTCTTTTGCTCCTGACCCATCCTTGTACCTATGTCAGTGTGGTGAGTCAGAACCGGCTGTCCAGGCAGGGATCCCCTTAGGGCAAAAGGAGGAGTTTGAGAGGGAGAAGCAATAAAAACAGGGAGAAAACCAGGTCAGAGATAAATCCAGGCCTCAGGGGGTTTGCAAAATAGCTGGAAATCTCACAAGGCCAAGCCGCCTCTCATGAGATTTCTGATACTTCCCACTTCTGGCTGGGCCAGAAATACTGCAAGAACAACGCTGCGTCATCATTCTCGGCGCTGGTTTTGCTCTTCCTACACTCCCAGCAGGGATTATCCTCCCAAACAGCCTCCGGGCTACGGATCCGCCGGCGCTGGCTGCAGCTCCCAAGGCAGCACCGCTGAGCAGCGCCCGGCGCAGACGCCGTCCGGCTCTTCCTATTAAGACCCATGCATCGAGATGGAAGATATTTTTGGTCAAGAAATCAAATGACTCATTTGTGGATCCAAAGAACTATTTCGGGACAGAGCGTGTGCCTCCCCGGCGCAGTCCCATGCCGATGCTTGCAGCCGACGGCTTGCTGGGGACCTTAAACTATGCCGGATAAGGTGGGTGCAGAAGGGACATCGCACCCCCAGCCTCCCGGATCCCCCCGAATTATGAACCCCAGAGACCGCCGGTGGCCAGGGATGTTGTGCAATCCCACTGTACACGTTTCAGTTTGGTCCTTACCCTTTCCGCCCTCCGGCCGGGTTTGTTATACAGAGGAAGCTTGTTAGGAGCCTCGACAAACAGACAGGAAACCGAGTCTTTCACTGCGCATACACATTGTCTGCCTGGGGCTAATTTTGAACAGAAAAAGACCTTATTTATTTCTTTTATTTATAAATCCTGAGCCCTGCGCTTTGAAGACAAGCACACACTCTTGTTGGGCTAGGCAGTGTGCAGGAGAGGGCAAGGGGAAGGGCAGCCGTCGTGGCATGGACCAGCTATACGAAAGCCCAAATCTGACGTGCGTGGTGGGGTCATGGCAGGCTCGGACGCTGTGCGATATGACATGGGGTGATGTCCACGGGGCAATGGCCAGCAGGGATGGTGCAAACAACGGGGCTCAGGTGGCTCCGAGCGACAAGTCTTGTGCTGGAAACTCCACCAAGGACCTCACGGGCATCCCCTAGGTCAATGATGGTGAAGGTGATACTGGGCTGCAACCCACATCACCCAGTGGGGGCTGAAGTCCCGGGCGGCTCCATGTCCCCACAGAGGTTTGGGTGATGGGGAAGCGGCATCGGCAAGGTCGGGTGGCCACTGCTCACGTCCATACCTAAAGGCATCGTCGCTGGCCTTGGCCATGACCATTGGAGAAGTCGTTCGGGTCCCTGCCAGCATCAGAGGCAGGGCGAGGGCTGCCTCACACCCACCCTGCGGGCTCCCGGCCCCGCTGGTCCCCAGGGACTCTGGTGAGACCTTCAGAGAAATCAGAGACTCCTTTGGAGATGGTTTTTTTTTTTTATTTTCCGTGTACCGGTGGGTATTTCCAGGGCAAGGTAGTGTGATACGGGCAGGCAGATATTAGTCACCGCAGCAGACTTTAAAAAGTGAAAACATGAACTTGAAAGCTACCAAACCTGCGGCAACTTCCCAAATCCCACCCGAAAAGTAGCAAAACTCACCTAAAAAGTCGAAAAAAAAAGTAAAAGTTCCAGCATGGCTTTTTTGGGGTTTGTTTTCTTTTTTGTTGTTGTTGCTCCTGTTGTTTTTGGAGAAACATCACGCTTTATTCTGAGAAAGGGGAAGCGTTGGGGCCATCCGCTCTGCGGGGTTGTGCATCTCCCATGGATGCCCCTCAGGAGAGCAAAGATGGGGGTGAGCCACAGCACCCTGGGTTGCATCAGGGCTTGGGCAATGTAACAGCGATGCTGAGGTTTCTGTGGCAGAGCCGGGAGGTGCAGGATGAGATACACGCGGGCGATAGTGAGGAGGAGAAGCCTCCCCTTATCCTCACCCTCTGCCCCGTTAGGGCTTTGCACAGATGGATCTGGGCACGGGGCTGCTCTGTTGGTCCCCCTCCTACATAGCCACATCCCACCAGCGAGCTCAGTCTCAGCTGCACCCAAAAAGACACACCGGCCATAGCGGCTCTTTTCTTTATTTAACCCTCCCCGACCCCAGGATCGAGGAGCCACTTCCACATTTTCTGCCGGCCACGGCCAAAAAGCCCTGGAGCCGTTTCTGCTCCTCCTGCCTGGCCGGTCTCGCTTGCAGATGCTCAAACCACACTTGCTTTTGCCCAGCCTGGCCCGTCGCAGATGGACATGTCTAGAAATACCTAAAAATACCTTCTGGCCGCAGGCATCCTGCGAGGGTCTCACAGCCAGAGCAGCTGGGACTGAGAGGACGGGCTAAAAATAGGGGTGCGGTGCGAGTTTCAGAAGATCCTGAAACATAAGGTGAAACTCGGTCCGGGTTAACGGAAGAGCTGAGCGTGTCGAAGGGCTTATTTCTGCTCGGGAAGGCTCAGCAGGAGAAATGTGGGAGCCTGGCAGCTCTTGTGCATGGATTTAGTGGGGCATCACCATCACCTCTGTGCATCACCCATATTTGCTCTTCGGGGCTCACCACCCGGGCAAGGGGCCGCCCTTTTGGGGACCAGAGGCACTAAAGCTATGCCGTACCCACAAATGTCCTTTTGGGGATGAAAACCCCAGGGTTTGGCCCCCTCACCTCATGCAGCAGGTCTGGCTTGCATCCAGCCCGGCATCCCCCTGTAATTGCACGCATGCCTGATAGCATCCGTGCAAATCGGCTGAGCCCCATCCTCCCCGAGAGGATGCTCAAGCCCTCCAGGCTTTTATAAGGACGGCAGCTGGGGCAGAGGGAAATCTCTCTCTGATGTTTCGAGCCGTGAACCATGAGCTAGCGCCATGCCTGAAGGTGTGCGGTCCCGTCTGGGTCCCCTTGACCCACCACCGAGCCCAGGGGAGCCCGTCGCAGCCCCGTCCTCCCCACCTTGCACAACCCGCCGGTCCTTCTCCTTCCTTGTGCTGGGTGAAATCAGAGCTGTTATTTCAAAGAGCAGCTTGTGATTTATCGCTGTAATCTCAACCACAAGTTGAGCTGGCAGTAGTTAGGGGAGCCACGAGGAATAAGCGAAGGGTTGGCTATTAATTTCTGCATCCTCTATGCTCTTGAGGTTTTTATTTCTTCAATACAAGAGCAAGGAAATATGGGTTTCTGCTGAGTAAAGAGGAGAAAATGAAAAGGGAAAAAAAAAATTGCTCAGGATTTGTGCTGAAGTAGCTCATGTTAGGCCATTTCTTTGCATACTGTTAAAAAAAAAAAGCAGCTTTCTGAACTTTGAAAGCCGAGGTCATTGCAGAAACTGGGGGCACCAGCTCCTTTCTCAGCAAGGGTAACACCCTGGGAAGGAGAGCGGGGTTGTGCCGGTGGGTCCCTCGGCAGAATTGAGTGGGGTTTCTCCTCTCGTCCTCCCTTTTCCCCTTCTCCATAAGTCACTTTTACAGCTCTCAGCAGTCAGTCTGGAAAGCACAGCTTTGCACCAATGTTAATGAGTCTTTAAATCAAAGGGGCAGCTGAAGGGTTGCGTTGGTTAAATCAAATGTCGCGTCTCCTTCCAGAAAGGGCTGGGCTGGGGCTGCACAGCCTGGGGTGTCAGAGATGCAGCAAACTCCCAAACACTGACCATCTGTGAAGTAACAGAATTTTCATCTTTATTATTTGATTTTTTCATATTTTGATCTTTATTTATGTATGATTCTATGGTTTATTTAAGGCTTTAAATTCTATTTTCACCAGCTTTGCCTTGCTTTGAGCGGACCTGGAAGCTTATTTTATGCTAAACATCAGCGAGATGCACATTATCTTGTATAATTTTAGACTCTGGAGAGCTAATAAAGCCCCCAAATTTCCCAACACTGGAGCCTGGTAGAGCCCTTTGCATCCAGGACTCTGAGCTCCTGATGTGCTCAGAAAAAAAAACCCCAACCATTTTTTTTACTTCTTATCCTTGTCTTACAGAAGAAAAAGCTATTTTCCAGGCTTGCTGCAGACTGCAGAGGATTCAGACAGTATTTTAACCCAGTCTGAGGAAATGACAAAGCATTAACTCCCCTGCAAGGTACTGGAATAGTTTTCATTAAATACAATCTTTGCAAGAACCCCGCAGTTATTTTCCAAGCCAAAAAAAAAAAGTTGTTCTTTCTTGTCCTTTCTGGTTTGCTAATCTATTTTGACATTTATTAGCAATTATTTATTTCCTTCCCTGTTGGCTGTTTATGGTGCAATTTTTCAACAAAATAGGCATTACTCAATAATAACCTCTGCAAAAAGGCAATTAGGAAATGTGAAGAAGTGTATTGCAGGGATGGCTTACAGAGATTGTGGGCCTTTTCCCATGTACAAAACCTCATTTTCTGGCCCAGATGGAGCTGAAGACGCTGCTTTGGGCAGCAAACCCTGGCCGTGCTCTGGGACTGGAGTATCACAGCCTTCACCCCATCCTTTCTGCAAAGGACCCAGGGGCTTGTCCCTGCTGCTTGCAGCCTTTGCAAGGAGCGGCAAGCTGAGAAACACGTATTTAGGAAGACCTGCTTTTGCCGTCTCCTGGGTAATAATTTTCTTTCTTCCCTTTGGTTTTGGTGGTGAGGAAGATCTGTAAGAAAACAGGATTCTTGTTCCTTAATGAAAACGCTACGTGCTGAAAGACTCCCACGAGTTCCCATAAAGCCACAAGGCAGTGCAAAACTGAAAAAAAAAAAAAAAAAAAAAATTAAAAAATAGCTCAGCCTCTCAGTGCAGCATCTCGGGAGCGTTTCCCCATTCCCCCTCTCCGTGGGGAGAGCTCTGTGTCGGCTGCCCGCTCTGCAAAATCCCCCCAGAGCGGTGGCTTTCCCGAGAAAGGGCTTCTCTATGGCTTCTTGCATGAGGGAATCCACAGTGGGGGAAAGGAAAAGCTTTGCATTGAAATAGTGGAGCTCGTAAGAAAATAAAGCCCTTTTCTAGCTATGCTGGCATGCAGCGCCTTGTACGGATCACCCCGCATCCTTCCCGGTGGGTGCTGATGGGGAGTTGGGGCATGATGTTGGGTGCTGGTGGGGGATTGTCTGGGCACAAATTTTGCCCCTTTCTCATCCCACCCAGCTGGAGATTAAGTGCAAAAACCATCCCAGAAATTGCCGGGGCTGGGTGACGGCAGGAAACACGCTAGAGAGGGGTGAGAGAACAGCGGGTGCTGCTCGAAGGCGGGGGACAGCCCAGTCCTGGTTCTGCTTGGCTGGAGCTATCACCAAAAATAATCAACCTCACTGCAGTATTTTTGCTGGTTAGGGAAACTTAATTTTCATTTTCCGACCGGTTTCCCAGCCGGGACACAGGCGATGGCCGCTCACAGTGGCGGTGCCGGTTCAGTGGGTGGATGGCGGTGAGAGCGTGGGGTTATTCGGCACCGAATTCCACTGAGCTGCGATTCGGGTTTGCTTTGCGTGTTTTTCCCCCTCACCCGTGGCACCAGGGAGGGCGGCGTGAGAGCACGGTGGAGGGGAGATGCAGCCAGAGGAGCATCAGGAGCTGTGCCGCTCCCCGATAATGCGGGATGCGGGGCTGCGGTGGGGGGCAAATCCCATGGATGGTGCGGGGTCCCTGCCAGGGTGTCCGTCTGTCTGTCCAGAGCAGCTCCCCGACGCTGCATCCCGACGCTGGTCCCAACAGAGCCAGCCCGGAGCCAAAGCTGGACGCTGTTATATCGCCTCTGCTCGCGGCTCTGGCAGACCCATAAAGATCGGAGATTGAACATCGCGCTGCTCGCTCGTCAACGGTCATTTTGCACCATCACGACCTGTCTGTTGGTCTTGCCGTGGGACCCGGACTGCTGAGCGGTGGGGCCGTATATCCAGCAATAGCACAGTATCAATTATATAAGAAACCTCCCTCTAGGTTATGATAAGCTTGTTAAATCATCTGCGCTCTAATAGGCAATATACATAAACCTTCCGTAGACACCAAACACTCCTTGAGACAAGATTAAGTTCACCAATAACAAATCCAGTGGAGTTTCATCTATTTATGTGAACCATTAAGGCATATGGACAATCTACCGTGCGTTTCTTTACGTCTGCCATGAATCGCGCATTCCCTGGTGCTATGCACTTACCCAGCCAAACCGCTCCCTCTGCTTATAGTCAATATTTCCTCTGCACTTCAAGGGGCTGAAACCATTTCTCTTTGTGGATTCTTTTAAATTCCAGCCCCGCAAACAACCCTCTGGATCATTTAAAGCGTGAATGCTTGTACCGAGGATCCTATAGGGAGCCTGGGAATTATTTTACTGCTACGAACTTTTCTCATGTCTTACCAAAATTCAAATATCCTAATCCCCATGTTACTAAAATACAGAGCTAAGATAAGAGTGGCTTGTTCAGTGTACGGATTTCTTTTTAGCTGCTTATTCTTAGTACTTGCCATTGAAAAACATGCTTTTCTGTTTGTAATAAATATAACAGCATGGCTCACAAAAAGAAAAGGCAATCCCTGAAAATAGGAGTTTCAAATCCTTCTGAAAAATGTGTATGAGGATCATAGGGGAAAATATCTCACTAGAAATAACAACCACAGCCTGGAAAGTGAACAGTGGAAATATTCTTATGTATGAACAGGAAGAATCCACAGCCATTGAAAACCATTACCGTCAATGTTAATTAGAGCTGATTGACTAAAAACAGTGTCAGACATGAGCTCGGCTCTGCTTGCAGGGCTGCTCAGAGCCTGTACTGAGTCACTGTGAAAACCACATGCTAAGTTGTTAGAGGAAAAAAAAAAGAAAAAAAAATATATATATGAGCAGGTGGGATTTTCCATGGCCCTGAGTGATGGAGGAGCCCAGTATCGGGCATCAGCCCCAATTAATGGAGACGGTGCCGCCTGCTCCCCAGCACCAGCCCCGTTTTGCAGCTTGGGAGAGCGATGGTGGGTGCTCTCCAGGGTGGGAGCGAGCGAGACCTCATGTCCCTGCCAGGGATGTGCATCCCAGGAAAAGTGAAGGCAGGAACATGGGCGGAGAAGCTGCACTCCCTGTGGAGCCCGTGTCCTCAAAAGGTGGAAAACAGGGAATTTAGAAGCTCTCCTTCTGCATCCTGCTGCAGACAGAGCTGCCGTGGCCGGGTCCAGCCTCACCAGCAGTGCAGGGATGACAGCCAGGAGCCCTGCCTCAGGGTGCTCCTGTCTCCAGAGAAAGTTTTAGGGCTGTGAAAAACCACTTCCCCCAAATCGTTGCTGCTCTTTCACCATTGGAAGGGCTGAAGGCCCTGCAAAAAATAGGCACGTCGTCTCGAGGGCTTAGTGCAACCCCTGCTCTGCGAGGAGGGGCTGGTCCCCGGGGACCCATCTCCCTGCCCCTTGCCCTGAAACCTGAAACTTGTGATTTCATGATTTGTCTGTAAGTTATTTTGCTGTCATAAATTCATATGGCTTTAACAACCTTGCGCGCAAGATAAGTGCACGACCCTGGCTGGGGCTCGCAGTGTCTGCTGCCTCCTACAGCAACAGAAGCAGAGCTGGAGCATGCACTGTGCAAGAGCATCTCCATCACTGGCTCCTGTGGCTCAGTTTGGGGCTGGGAGATGGAGAAAACAAGCCCCCCCACCTCTCACTACAGTTTTTTTTGCATAGTTTGGGGCTGGTTTGGCTCTGTCCCTGCTCTCTCCCTCCTCCCTGCACACCTCAATCCCCTTCCCCACGTGCTCCAGCCATAAATGTAATGGCATGGTCAGAGTCTCGCTATTATTCACCATCCTGTTTCTTATACAACCGAGCAAGCTGTTTGCTCTTTTGACTCACCGGCTGCTCCCTCCACGCAGGGTTTGCAGCAGGAACTGTGCTGTGAATCAATACAGTTAATTCAGAAACCAGTCACTGGCATGAATAATTTAGAATATTCTCTGGAGTGGGCTGGTTTGCGCCTGTGTCTGCAGGGCACAGACTCGGGTCCGTTCTCTGCGGAGGGCTTTCATTGCACTGCCAAGTGGATGCTTCCCGCTTTGGGATTTTTCCCTTAGAAAAACAGCAGAACAAAAATCCACTTCTTGCTCCTGGGAGTTGGCAGGAGAGGCGAGGGGAACGGGACCCATCGCTGCCCACCGGCGCCAGCAGCCTCGGAGAAAGCATCTGAGCGCACATCCGAGCTCAGCAGCTCCGAACGGAGCACCGTGGGGAATTGCTGCTGCAGACCCATCCCAATGAGGTGCCTGATCGACTGTTTAATGACCTGTTTTACAGCGATGCCTCTAACTGTCCTCGCACTGGGTTTTAAAGCTCTCTATGCCACCTGGCTCTGGGTACATTCCTGGGAGCAAGGACGAGGGGACATGGGTGCCATCCCTTTTGCCCCCAATTTGGTGTCCCCTGCAGCAGCTGCGTGGCCACCCTGCAGTCCCTGAGGCCAAGAGTGGACAACTTTGGCCAGGAGACCGTGGCCAGATCCAGGCGTGCACTAAAGCAGGGCTACAGCTCACTTTCCCAGCTGAGCCCTGGAGCAAACCCGGTCCCACATATAAATGATGGTTTATTGCATCCAAACGACAGAGAGTTTGGATTCAGGCCACAGCGCAGCAGATAAAAGCTAAAGGAGACCCAGCAGCAGGGTGGGAAAAATTCACTTTTATACATGACCCTGCCTTTCATGCCAAGCACATTCAAGTGATGCTCCCTAGAAAGGAGAGCCCTTTTCTCTGCCTGTGCACAACTTTTTGGGGTCCTGGAGCCGGTGTCACTGCCTGGCACAGCTGCCAAGGTAGCTGGTAGAGGAACAGAGAGCGCTTCATATTTAGGAAGTTAAACGGGGACCGTGTACCCTAAAGGGATGGACCGAGGGTGAGAAGGATGGCAAACAAGCAAAAGCACCCAGCTGCTGGAGCCAGAGAGACCGCTGTCCCCGCTGTCCCCGCCATCCCCCAGCGTGGGGTGGGGGGGGGGCACCCGGAGCTCCCGGCACCCAGCTTTGCTGGGTCCAGGTCACACCGAGCCACATGATCTGCGGGGTCGGAGAAGCAACAACAACAGGAACAATCTGTGGGAGAGGAACTTAGGATGAGCCCAACTTCTCTAAAAGTATAAAAAGACCCCGGGGGCCGCAAAAGGCATCAACTTGCACGTCCTCTCCTCCCGCCGCTGCTGCCGCCTCGCAGCCCTGACGGTTGGAAGCCGGCGTTGTCCCGGTGTTGTGCAATATCGTTTGTGTGCACTTGGCATCGGCTCCCTCCACCGCTGGCCTGCGCTCCCAGAAAAGGAAACGCAACCCCACCGATGCGTGAAGGTCCTTCGCAAGAAAGCAAACGGCTTTGCTCAGCCTCTGTCCTGCTCGGGCGCTTCACCCGGGTGATGCTCCCATGAAAAGAATGAGCGAGCCTGCAAAAAAACACCCCGAATCCTTTTAAAGAGCATCAGGGAATGAATTGCAAGGAGCATCTCTGCTTCCTATCAAAGGATGCTCATGCAGCTCAAAACAGGAGCAGGGTTGCTTAATTCCGAGTCAAATGGATTTTCAGCACCTTGCTGGGTAGTCACTCACTAAGCACAGCTACACCAAGGTGCATGACAATTTGTAAGGTCCTATTCCCATCAGTTTCTTCTTTTTCTCTGGATTTATTGGCATTTCCACTTGCTGACCCAAGCCAGCCAGGGACAGAACGTGTCCCTGGTGCACCATGGCTCTCACAGCAGCTCTCTGCATGCACCCTGAAGTAAGGCATTTAGACAAGGACATTTTAAAGCCTATTTTTGGCTTGAGGAAACACTAGCTCTGTCTGAAACCTTCCAAATGACAGAAAAAGACCCACTGAAAATGAAGGCGAAGCTTGGTGGGTGGCCCTGCTCTAAACCAGCCGATAGAAAGGCACATCTTGCACACAGACCTATCTCCAAGCCAGACCTGGTGGCACCCTCCAGGAGATGGGTCAGGTGCTGTGACTATCATCAGGAGCATCTATAGATGCTTGTGGTTTTCTTCACGGGTTGTGAACTAAGGAAAAATATCATCCCATGTAGAAAACCTTACTTCATCTGTATCCTTTGGCCACCACGCCTGCAAGGCTGTGATAGAAACCATGCACTCACGGTGTGACATTTTCTCCTAGCCTAGAGGAAAACGTTTTGCTGATTGGAGAGAGGAGAGTAACAGGGGAAAATTTGATCTTAAATTCTAGGTACTTCTGGCTGCTAGAAAGTTGGTCTTTACTATTAAGGCAAACTGACAAGATGAGTGAGGAAGAAAACTCAAAACATGAAGAGATTTCAAACTGTAGCCCACGGCCAGTTGCCAGGCAGCTGTGGCTTATATGTTCCAACACTTTTTCTAGTGAGTCACTTAAATGAACCAGGAGCTGAGATTCCAGGAATTTTGTTTTTTTAACTTATAGGACAGGAGGAAGAAACAAACATAGATGTTGCTTCTGAACTAAAAATACTGTTTAGAGAAGGACATCTGCAGTGCAGCTTTGAATGTCAAGGTCCTCAGTGTTTGGCCTGTTCTCCTTCAAATGTCACCTCCTGACCTTGGGAGAGGTACGAAGACTGGAGAGGAAAGTGAAAGATTGCAGCCATCCCCTTTTTCCCCTAGAAATACTTGTTCACCTGGAGGGGTTGCAATGAAATGGAAAGGAAATCTCATTTTCAACCTGTGGTGCAGGGACGGGGACACCCCTGACCTGGCGTTACAAGTTCAGGATCTCCATGTGGTGGATCTGGACCAGTCCCAGCTGCTGGAGGCCTTTTGGGGACGTGGGAGTTGCGGAGAAGTCTGACAAATCATTCATAAAACTTGTGGGAGAGTATTTGTGAAAGCCAAGCACATTCTGCCAAGCCCCCCCCCCCCCCCCCCCCCCCCCCCCCCCGCCCCAGCATCAAAGTGACCTTTGTCTTGTCTTTTATTTTCACTTTCGAGCTCTTGCCTTCCAGAGGTCAAGCAGTTTAAAAAGGTTGGCAGAATTAAAGAGGCAGGATTAATCCTCCCAGTTATTTTATCTTGCTGGCCACCATGTCACCTTGCTTTTGCTAGGGTCAGTAATTACGCAAAAAAATCAATATGTTCCAAAACGTCACAAGTCAGACCCCAGAGAACCCAGGAAACTTGTGTTAAAAAGCACAATCTTTGCAAAAATACCCTTTTGTGTCTTTGTCTCTCCATTCGGAGAGTCTTTGCAGTTCTTGTTTTTCAAAAAAAGGAAGAACGATTCTCATGTAACAACAGGACTCCAGGAGCTGGAGATTTATGGGGGAAAAAAGAACAAGTATTGTATAACTCATCATAAAGCGGTGAGAAACCACCTGCGCTTCCCTCTGGTCTTGTTAAACCAGCTCTGCAATAAGGTACCGTCACTTTGCTTCTTGAATATGGTTTGGTTTATAAGATGATATCCATCTGGGGCAAGCAGTGTGCAAGTCAGGCCATAAACCTCCATCAGCTATAGCCTGTTGCTATTATTTAACCCCTGATTATTTAACCCCTATGGTAGGATGTGGTATCTCTTATCAGGGCTCAGTGGGAATATCAGCTACCTTGTGCACTGCCTGAGCACCAAACAGCCAATCTGGAGTTAAACATTAATGAGCTGTCACGACACTGGATTACCAGAAATCTGTTGAGCTGAGGTCATCCTTAGGGATGAATGATGGGGTTTATTTTAAATATGTCCAGGATATGGTGGGTCAAAGCTCGGGGGGAAGACTCGCGTGGGTGTCAGCAGTCCCTATCGTGGTTGAGGTCTCCCTTGGCTAATGTCAAGACTTCATCAGAATTCTTGCTTCAGTCTTGTGGTCCAGCGGCTGCTTTCCTCCAGATGTTTAAAGGCAAAAAGCAAGAGGGGCGGGGGGAAGGTTCGGTTTCTAAAAGCCCTTTCCGCACTGCTTTTATTACTGTTAATAGGATAGCACATGGTATTCTTGTCATTCACGTGAACCTCTTCAGATGGTGGCTTCAACTGAAGGGGCGCGTGACAGTGAGCTCCTCGGCCTAATTACCTCTGCCAGGCAAAAGCACTGCCCTTTTTGGGGGGGTTAATTTCCCATCTATTCCTTGAATCTAATTGCTCCTTTTGCTTGGAGTACTAGCCATGAAAACAACTTTTAATCTACCTCCTGCCTCCCACCAATTATTTAATACCTGGATTTTATTATTTCTCATTTGTCTTTCTAACTACCCTAATTTTTCCAGTTTCTCTCATCAGCGTTTTCCCAAGCTCTTTATTGTTTTCTGATTGCTGTAATTCTGCAGTATCTTTTGGCACTAAAGCATAGCTCCCCAGAGGAAGAGGCTCATGAATTTATACAGTGACATTACCCAGGCTTTTCAGACAAGTCTTGGGGGTGATTCGGGTGCCCAGAAATGCTCCTTCTGTTCCTACCTCTCCTGTTGCTGCACCCCTTTAATGAGCGGATACGCAGGAATTAGAAAGTAGAAATTGCACAACTGATTTGCTCCGGACTCTCGGCATAAAGTTCTGAAAGTCTGGGTCAAGATTTTTGGAGACTAAATGCTTGGTTTCTTCCATCCTTCCCCACTCTCTACACCTCTGACTCGGCAGGGCATTTCTCTCTTCATTTGTCAAGACACAAGTTTCAGCCTGGGAGGAAATTTTCCCCATGGTACTAATTTCTTCTTCTTGCAACTGAAGCACATTTGAGAATTTGTTCCTGAAACTTCCCATGTTCTAATTTTACATGACGGGGCTGTCAGAAGCAGCACACGAAAGAAATGAAATCTCCTCCGCAGCTTTGGGGTGACTGTGCTGCTGTAGAAGGGGTGATGAAACTCAGAGGCTGTTCCCCTGCTCATTAATACCAAATTTCCTACCTTGGCTCCAGGGGTTTTACATGACACTCAACCTGGGCCCAACACAACATTTGTTAAATCCTCTTTAAGTGACGCCACCTCTTTTTTTCTTGCTCGGCAGAGGAATCTGCCTTCTAACCAAATACTTGAATGTGCTCATGCCAGGAGAGGAGTCTTAATATGATCGGCATGAGGAAATACATTGGGGTGCTGGGAGTAAACATGTTCCCTTGGAGCTTATTTATCTTACAGGGTTGCCCCAGACTAAGGATCGGGTGAGACAGGAGCCAAATGTTGCTCTAACATTGCCTCAAGCAGATTTTTTTTTCCTCTTCCAGTAATTTGTTTCTCTTTCCATCTGAGAGTGGAATTAAAAGAGTCACAAATTACGACAAGAGATTCCGCTTGTGAAATATACTGCATTTTTTTAAGGGCAAGAGCATGCAGCTGCATGGTGACTACCAGTGGGTGGATCGAGATGTACGCACCCATGTCAGGATCTGGTGGAGCTGCACTGATCAGAGATCAGGGTTCGGGTCCCTGATTCTTCACGACTGCTTCTTCTAGCTCATCCTGCTTGAAAAGACCCAACAATTGCAAATCCTGTCGCTGGTGAGAGCAAAAGCTAGTGCTCCCTAAAGGTCCCCCAGGAACGGTGCTCAAGGTCAGAGTGGGAAATTGGTTTCCTTTATGGCTCGTCAGTTATCTGCCTTATCTGCCTCCTCTCGAGTGCAGGGTAAAAGATGAGCAAAGACTAATATGTAATTACTTGGTTGGGAACCAGGAGGGGCTCAGAAAAAACATTTGAAGATCCAAACATCTTCAGTTCTGGGAAGGTTTGGGTTGGCACCTGGGGGCAGGGTTTGACCTCTGTTGTACGTCAGCCAGGACCTGCAGTGTGAATTTGCAAACGAGCCTCAGATCAGGGTTCGATCATGAATCGATTGATGATGGGCTTGAGGTGCTGCAGTCCCAAGGGCTTTGAGGCTGAGGTCCGTAAATGCCATCTACTACCCACGAACAGAAATCAGTGTCTATCTCTCTGCTCCCATGACTGTGGGTGGGAGGAGGAAGATCTTTCCTCAGTTGGACTGAGGTCTCCCTGTTAGCATTTATCTTCCATGTCAGTTGAACAACAAGAGCAACATGTGTCCAACTCAAGGCCAAGCCTTGGAAGTCTTCCCAGAACCACAGCCAGTATCAGTCATGGTACTCAGTACTGTTTTCCTGGGCCCCCATTAACTGGTTTTCATTAGCACAGGTGGTCAGGGTGTCTGACAGCACATCCGCTGATGCTCTCCATCTCTCATCATCTCAGATGCTTGCTGGGACTCCGTTTTTTTGAGCCGACAAGTGTCATCACCTTCTGTCCGATGAGTTTTTTCCCCTTTTCTGGTCCTGCAGTGGCAGGAGCGCGTCACAGGACAACCTGTCATGTGGAACCAACCGACTGTATCTCGGTGCGGTCCGTTCTCACCTTTTTTTTTCCTCGGAGAGGCCAGATTATGACCATAAAAGGGAAGAACGGAATATTGGGCGAGGAGCCCTGCTCCGATTGGCTGAGTGCCGATTCGTGATGGTTTCGGGGGAAATAACCAGGTCGGAGTAATTTTTGGGCTGAGAATAAAAACAATGCAACAAAACCGTGTGGTTCACCATTGAAACCAAGGCAGGACTTTCGGTGTCGGTGCCTCCTGTTTTTCTTGGTTCCACCTGCGTGAAACTGCAGCAAGGCCCTCACTTCCACGTGGGCACAGCGGCTCAGCCGCACAGAGCTCCTGGTTCCCATAAAACATCTCTGCAGCCACGACCAGCTGATGCCACCTATGGTGACATCTCCTGGAGGTGAACTGGAAGGATCTGGTGGCCAGGTTGACCAGGAACCAGAATTGCAACCACCTCCTGTCAACCCATGCCTGTAGCCACGACCAGCTGATGCCACCTAGGGTAACATCTCCTGGAGGTGAACTGGAAGGATCTGGTGGCCAGGTTGGCCAGGAACCCGAACTGCAACCACCTCCTGTCAACCTGGTGGCCTTCTGAGTTGGGAGAGCCCAAGCACTAGCTTCTTGTGGTTGAGTATCTGTGTATCCACGTCTGAAAACCAGCAGAACAAAGTCCCTTCACGCCCTAATATCTCTTCCACCCAGCCCTCGTTAGACCATTTGCATGGTTAAAAACAGGATTTTAATCTCCTGAGACACTCGCCTAAAATGCGCCACCAGCGCTGAGTTACAATTTTTAATAAATACGATAAAAAAGGCTGAGAGGGTTTCCTGGAAACTTTGGCAGCCTTGAGTTGGGAGCAGATGTTGGCGGCAAGCAAAGTTCTTGTAAGCTGTAAAGGCATTTTCCTGTTTAATGATTAGCCTGAGAAATGTGACAGCTGAATTAGGGTATTTGTGCTCAGGAGCACGGAGAGCTGAGGTATCAGCTTCACCCCTTCTGGGAAGGCCGCGCCCAAGTAAATTCTTCACTCGTTGCCTTCATCCAATAAGAACAAGACGGTTTTATGGTTAATGCTGTTCCTGGAGTCGGAAATGGGCTCTCATCACCGAGCCGATGGCAATCTTCTGCCTTGCCTTGTGTGCTCAGGGTGGCAGCGGGGCCATCTGCAATGGGGAGCGTCTCTTCTGGAGGGCGAACCCAACCGCCTGCAGAATGAGACAGCAGCCTGGCCGCCGCGATGGAGGATGTTTGCATTAATCACCTCCCAGAAGAAGTGGCTCTGACAGCCTTTGGTTCCTTCCTTAAACTGAAATGGGGTGTCGGTCCCCCCTCACTGGCCGCTCCTGGCAGCATCAGGTTGATTGTCTGCTCCTTCAGCAAGTCTGTCCAAGTCCAGGGGGGATGAGCCTTGCAAGTGGCTGTGCAGCCGCCGCAGCCTGCTCTTTTCATCCCTTTCTTCAATTTTCCTCCCCATTCCTCCTTGCATCCACCCTTCCCTCCCCGTCTCCCCCCTTTCCCCCAGGTAACTCATTTTGGATAAGCACCGACAATGCTGGAGATGGTCCTGCACCGTCACCCCACCTCTCCCTCTCCATCAGGCCCCTTCCTCTGCTCGTGCCCCAGTCCCGGGTACCTTTTGCTCTCCAGTGGTAGCAGTGCCCCGGTTCTCCTCGCTCCACCGCCCGTTACAATTTCTCTCCCCGTTACCGCTGCAGCTATTTCTTCAGCGGTGACCGCAGCGGCGAGCCCCGGGACCTATCGCAGCATCGCAAGCCATGCTGCTTGGCCCCACAAAACCAGAGGGGAACCACAGCATCTTACTCATTGGCACTGGAGTGATGCTACCCCATTGCCTCCTTCCCAGTAGGGCAGCGGTTTGGGGAGATGGGCAAGGGGTGGCTGCGCTTATATGGGGACAGAGTGCCTGCTCCGGGGGGGTTGTCTCCTCCATGGCCATCAACCCAACATCTTGGGGCTCTCCAAAACCAGCCTGGGCTGCAAGAGCCAAAAATCTGGGTAAAGCATCTTTTGTGAGGCAGGGGTGAAGGTGGTGGTTGAAGGTTTGTTATCGGTGTGGTTCAGGGTAACGTTGGTGGCAAAGCGCCTCTGAAAACTGCAGCGGGGACCTGGGTAGAGCCAACCCAACCAAAGGTCTGTGCAGTGGTTTGCTGCTTGGTGCACTTTAGTACGTAGACTTGAATCATCAGGTCTTTGGGTCTAACCTATGCTGTTCTGCAGTATACGTGAAAAAACTTACAAGTTTTTTGCTTACACCCTTAAACTTACAAGTTACTTGCAAGTACAGCTTAAGCACTCTGGATATTTCAGATAGATATACCCTTGTCCTCAGAAAACCTCCCCAGGGCAGAACTGCGCGGCTGCCCCCATTGCGCAGACAGCGAACGGAGGCCGGGGGACACGGACGTATTTACCCAAGGCTGCAAAGGAAGCCTGCGGCAGAAACACATTGAATCTGCCCCCAGCTCCCACCCCAAGCAGGCTCTAGTCTCCCAGACCGCAGGTTTCCTTTCCAGCCCTTCGGTCCTAACCCCAAACCAGCCTGCAGAGAGCAAGAGGGAATTGCACAAATGCCGTGGGTGCATTTCAGAGACACCCCCCCGCCTCCTCCACGAGTATTGCCTGGGTGCCCCCGGGATGCTGGCAAGCCCGAGTCCCGGGCACAGCCCGGATCCTGTGCAAGGGACACCCAGCCCTGCTCAAAGCAGCCAGGGAGAGTAAACTAGAAGCTTTTAAGGATAATTCAGACCCTTCAAAGGACAGGATCCCTTATCAAAGGGCCACATTTCCCCAGCAGGATGGGGACACTGCCACCATGCCGGGCCAGGCGCTGCACAGCACCTGCAGACAGGCGATAAAGCCAAGCGAGACCCAGCAGGGCGAACTACAACAGGCAAATGAGCACTGAAAAAAAATAATAATTAAAAAAAACCACCTTTAACTACATGACAGCTTGGTTGAGACCCTGTTCCTATATTTGCTTAGCTGAGGGCTATCTTTATAAGTCCTTGCTACCAGATGTTCCCGCATTTGCATGTGGGGTGAAGGGAAGGGATGCTCAGCGGGTCCCAGGGGTGCTGGCTGGGTGCTGCAGCCGGATGGCGATTGCCACCCAGTGGCTGTGTGCACCGCGCTGCCTTTCTGCCTTGCAAACTCCCTAAAAATAAAGCTTCGCTTCTGCAAGCGCAGATCTTTTGGCAGCTGAAGCTGTCGCTTTTCTCTTCGTTAGCGATGGCGAAGCCTGCGGCACAGTCGTTCTGTGCTCAGAGCGCTCCTCTTTCACAGCCGGGGTGGTTTGACTGTGTGTGGGAGATACAAAACAGCTTTTTTTTTTTTTCTTTTTTCTAGTGTAAGCCACTGCTGCTGCTGAGCAGCCGAGTTAGCTGAGCCGGGCACTCAGGGAAACTGCAGCTCTGGCAGAGCTGAGAAAATCTTTCCAATACACCTCGGTCCATACCCTGACCGAGGCAGTAACCTAGGCTGGCAGACCCCATCCTCAAACCCCTTACCATCAGCACAGCAGAGACCCGAGAGAAATACGTTCACATCTCCAGGGCCCTTTTTTTCCCCCCTGAGCTTGTTCCTCAGCTCAGGTCACAGCAAACAGTAAGTCTGGAGGTAATTTCTAAATCTGTGGCTGCTGCAAGTTTCCATCACAGAGAACACGGTAAGAGACACCCCAGCCATCAGGGTCCTGCAGGGACCTGGGTTTAGATGGCTTTCCAGCTAATCCCTCCCAGGCTACGACTTATTTTCTGCTCTCACTAACTTTCTGCCTAGAGTGTAAACAGCAAAACCCCCACAGCAATCACATTCCTCTGCTTAAGCTCTCCCAGTGATCTTTTCCAGGTATATTTTATATTTTTGCATTAACATTGCCTACAGAAGGCAAAGTCAATAAAGAGAATTACTCCTATTGCTTACAGCAGAGCTAGTTCTACTCTCAAAGGAAGATTTCTTAACCTTACTTCTATTACCTATATAGCAAACAAGCCTCACCTTTATATAGACACCTCCCTAATGTGCTTATTTGACCACAGTCCCTTTAAATTCAACAGGGTGCAGCCTGATATGGCTAATTGGGAGCAGGGTGCTGGGGGAAAGGAAGTGCTTTTTGTTGCAGCATTTTAATTTTTTTTTTTCTTTTTTTTTTCTCTGATGCTTTAGTGGTTAGAGGAGGTCATGTACTTTGTAGGCTCGGTAACCTATGTGCTTGGGTTGTGTGTGTTTGCTGAAGGGAGGTGAAAGGGCTGAGCCACATGGTTCTTCCTTTTTTCTTACAGCTACTGCTGGAGCTGTTAGGCCAACATATTCCCTGAATTTCATTTATTTTAGATGTACACTGCATCCCTTGGAAATGCTTTGAGTAGGTTGTTCCTAAGCTATAGCTGTCTGAGCCTGGGGAGAGCTGTATCAGAGCTAATGGCTGCTAGCAGATTTTCTTTAAGGCTTGCTGTTGAGCATAAATTACTTGATCCCAAAGCTGTAGGGAGATAACTATTTCTTCAGAAACCCTTCTGGTGAGCTTAGGCAACGGCAGGCAGGGATGCTGCAAGCGCTGAGGGGCATCGCCTGCTCTTGCTCTGCCTTTGCAGCTGGAGAGGCAGCACTGCTGCTCCCCTTGCCTTGTTGGTTCCTCCCCATCATGGGGGGAATGGGTGTCCCCTCTCCTTTGCTCTATTCCCTTCCTTGGGGGTTTTCTGCTTAGAAAAATCCCACTAGGCTGATCTGCAAGGAGAGAAGAGCCTGTGTGCGCTGATAAATAACGCTGCGGCGTGTTTGTGTCCCGGCGGTTGGTGGAGCTGGGTGATGAGCTCCCTTCCCTGCTCCATCACGCAGGTAATGAGAAGAGCCCCACGAGGGCTGCTCGGTGACCACCTCAGGGTGCTCTTTCTCAGGGACCTCCTCCTTTACAGAAGCAAACTTTGGAAAATGGACAGGACTATTTATTTCTTAGGGGGAATTTGGAAGGACCCAGGTGTTCTGTGTGGGTTTGTACTGGGTGTCCTGAGCCAGAAGACACAGGTCTGCTCTAAGCCCCCAGACCAAACCCTGATGTCGGTACCAATCTGGGGGGTGTGTGTCTCTGAGCAAGGCCCTGGTTAAGAAGAAATTATTTTCTCAATCATGCTCCCAAGGCACAGGGCTTAACCTAAAATCTCTTCTCAGCTGCCTGCTTGCAAGAATCACCTGGTGCTTTTGCAAGGGAAGAATCCCAGTGCTGGTTGTTCCAGCACTAATTACAGACTAATCCTAGTGCTGGTTTTTCCAGCACTAATTGCAGACTGGCTCTGAAGCTGCTTGGGCACCTGAAGGCACCACTGCAGAGGTATTTCATATGCAAAGCCCCGTCTCCTGCAGCAGAGCCGATCCCCTCCTGCAGAAAAGCATTCGTGGGAACCACTTGGCCACTGCTAAACTTTCTCTGGGTGCAGAACTTCTTCCCTGTTGCTCCTTCATGTCAGCATTTAGTTTACACTTGGTTCATCTAAAAAAAAAAAAAAAAAAAAAAAAAAAAAAAAAAAAGAAGAAAAAAAAATTAGCAGCCTCCAAAACCATTTCCTCTTTCTGCGAGACGCGCTGCTGAGCCAGGAGACAAACACAGCTTGTGGGGTTTGACAGAACTCTGACCCTGCATCTCCTTCGGGTTGGGTTTGGCGGGGGTGAAACCAGCCTTTTTGTTATATAATAACCTGGGGCTGCTATAAATACCGCTGTGCTGAAAGCCAGAGCATCGGTGTGGAAGGTAAGAGCCCACAGGTGCTTGGCTGTGCTGGCTGCACCCCCGGGGAAATCTGCCCTGGGCTCTCCTGGGGAGTTGGTGGGGTCAGGCACCTTCCTGCAACCATCTCTCGTGGGCTTGGATGTCCCAGGGATGTGAATGTCTTTGGTGGATCCAGAGGGAGCCCAGGGTAACTTGTGTGTGCTGTGGGGCAGGTGGGATAAATCCCAGCTGCTGTCTTCATTGCTTGGAGAGATGAAGGTGATTTAAACCAGCTGATAGATGTTTGCTGGTGTGCCTGGCTAAACTGGGACCAAAGCAGGCAAAGGCTGGTCTGTGCACACACACATAGCCCCAGGTAAACCTTGGTGGAGCCCTTCAGCTGGAGAAGGTTTAGATCTCACTGGGACCCAACCACGGGATGCAACCCCTGTTTGTTATAAAAGAGAGCTCCTTCACGAAACCCCCGTGCCAAAGCAAACGTGCAGCAGTGCTTAAAGCAGAGAGTGAGTTGTGGCTGAAGCTGGGTGAAAAGAGGCAGAAAAGTGGTGGGAGCAGGTTATGAAGGCATCAAACTCAGCTTGGGTATGTATCTTGGGACATATCTTCCAAAAAAGGCTGCCAAAAGCTTTTTGGGCACGGTGCTGGCTGAAAACAGGATGGACCAGGCGCCTCAGATGATCTTTTCTGACGCCCGTGAGCGGGAAGGCAGCCTTGCACGTTGTACGCAAGAGGGTAAGGATGTGGCATCCCGGCCCCATCACTAGATTTTCCTCCTTGCAGGGACAACATCCCACTCCTAATCAACTGCTAGGACCGGTGCACGCTCGATGCCAACCCCTGCGGTTGCTCCTTCCCCCAGGAGCCATCGGAGCCTGGGAAGCAATCCCTGCTGCTCTGCTGGGAGCTGTACGCAAGGTGCAAGCTCAGTGCGAGCTACCCGTAAGCTTGCTAGGTTAGGTACGCGCATGATCGCTCCAGATGTAGCACAGGCCTCGCACCACGGGCATCCTCAGCCCGATGGGGCAAGACTTGGGATACGGGAAGCAGAGGAGAAGGGGTTGAGGTGGGGAGGGAGAGTCCCAAAGGCTGATCAGGCTCTCCAAAGAGGGGTTTGGGGCAGGGTCGGCGCTGGGGAGCTCCTCTATGCCTGCGGCAGGGAGATAGCCTCGTGAGGCTAAAGCTAGCTTCCCGAAAACCCCAGAGGTCACACGAGAAAGCTGTAGTGGGAGGAAGTGAGCATGGCCACGGGTTCGCATCAGAAGTCCTGGCCCATCCTTTCTCCCCGGGGACACGGCTCCTGCAGACTCTGGTGCTCCAGAGGCCAGGACGCCAACTGGTTCAAGGAGCCGATCCTGCCAAAAATAACCTTTCCGAAAAGACCAATGACTCTTTTTTTTTTTTTTTTTTTTTTTTTTGGCTGGATCAACTCCCCAGGGTGGCTCAGAGCAGGCACAGGGTGGGAACGTGCTGGAGAAGGGCTCTGTCGCAGCCCAAATTCAACTGCAATGCCTTACACTGCCAAGAAACCGCATCTGAAGAAGCCAGCTTTCCTCTTTTGCTGAGTTTTGCCCCCAAAACCTCTTCTAGGCCCATACCTTAGAGCTGGGTAGGCACCAACTGTCTTTAGGTGTGAAGGCAAGGGGCTACACGCAGGCATGGAACAAGCCCTGCTTTGGGTGACCTGCTCAAGTTCCTCCTGGAACAAATCTCCTGCTTTTAGACCCCAAATTAAACTGGACCTTCATTCAGAGAGAGAAATCCCTTCACAGCTGGGAGACTTTGAATTGGAATCCCCCTTTGAATTTTCTGAGCTGTTTATATTAAGCAATGCTTGTAACAGATGGATGCTTAAACGCGGTGATTTAGGTGAATATTGTATTAGAATGCCTTGGGAGCCAGAAAACACAGTTTCTACGGGAGTTCCTTGTCAAAGGAACTAAATCATATTTTCCCATTTATTGTTGCCGATTAACAGCGTGATGTTTAGGATGCTAAATATGCACCAAGTGATACCTTTTGGCAACCACCAAGTTCGCGGGAAGGAGCAGCAAGGCGAGAGGAGCTCTGCTGTGCCGTTTGCCTGGAGTTAAGCTTTGGGCGATCTCCTGTCTCTTTAGATAAATAGCTGTCACGAAATAAGGTCAGCTCCTAATGACCTCTCTCAGGGCTGCGCTAATTCAGCTATTTCTGCACTCTTTTGGGAGAACGCCGAATGTATTTTAGCATCTCAGTTTTTTTAGCAAAACGCAGCTGGCGAAGCACGTGGAGCACATCGGGAGCTGTTTGAAGGCACTGGGCATTGCAAATGGGCCACCCAAATTAGCAGCCCATACTAGGCAGCCATGCTGGGAGGGATTTTGTACAGACCTCAGCTGGAGGAGACGCTGCCCTGGCAGCTGAGCAGCAAAATTGTCACCCTGAGTGCTAACAAGAAAGCAGAAACTCAGCTTTTTCCCCTAAATCAGCCTAGAGAAGGCACTCTGGGTTTCAAAATCTAACCTTTTCTCAAACTTCCTTAAAAGTTTAACTTATTCCTTCACTGGGCTCTTTCTTTCCCTAAGGCGAGAGGGGAAGTGGAACCATCTGCCCATATTGATTTTTAAAGTATCTGGTTTTATTCCAGACTATTTTACAAAGCTTCAGAAAAACACAGTATTTAGATGTGAAGCTGAATGTTTAAGAAAGGGCTTTTGCATCAGGTCTTTTATACTTTTTGTACTCTATCCCTCTGGCTGGTCTATCTGTCTATCATATAATCATTAAATGGCTATATAACAAGTTGTTCGGCCTAGTAGGTGTTTTTCTAGATACCTTAATATAGTGATTATACTGTCTTTTAAAAATTGTTCCATTGTTCTTGAAAACCTATTAAGGATGGTGGAATTTATATTTCATTTCTAGACATAACCACACTGTATTTTGTATATGTGTGCCTTGACATGAAATCTGCACATCTGTATAGTAGGTATGACTAATAGTCTTCATAAATATATGAAGCTTTTAAAACACTAATGTCCCAGCTAAAACCCATCCCAAATCAAATTGATTTGGAGAAGAAATGAAGGCAAAAGCCTGAATTCTCTGCTTTTTTGCCCATGCTGCCCTCTTTGAATGGTCTGTTACACACTTCTTGGCTGTTCCACAGTTATTTTTTCCTATAGAAAGTCCTGATGCAGCGGGAAGATGCATTTATCAATGCTATTCCTCTGTTCCTGCCTGCCCTGGCTTGCTATTAGCAAAGGGACTTGCAGTTTTATCGCCTAGCTGTAATGGGTGCATCACTTTATAATAAATTTAGGAGAGCCACTACTTTCTGTGCTGGTACAAACCACACTGAGCAATGCTTAGCGTGACCTGGATCTCAAAGGACTTTCCATTCCTGCTTTAATCCACGCAGGACTGATTCTCGGTGACTTTTCCCTGAGCAATAAGGAATGGAAAGAAACAGTGCTATGAAATCGGACTGAGATGGGACTCAGCTAAACCTGGATTCAGCTAAACCCAGAATTCTCCGCGGAGGGTCTGCAGCGGCCAGAGAAAAGTCCCTGGGTGAGTGATGCTGGCACTTGCCGGCCTTTGAGGATGGGAGGGATTGGGGGACTTGAGGGGGATTTGGGGAGGCAAGGGCAACTGAGCCCAGCTAAAATTTTTAGCTCATGCCAAAACCTCTCTCTGTCCCGGTGAGCACCAGGGAAGTTCAGATCCAGGCTGATCCGAGGCAGCTCCGAGGGAAACGCTTCGCACAGGGATGGTAGCACAGCCTCCTCCCAGGCTGGTTCATGTCAGGAAGGAGGCCTGGAAAGCTCCGGCTGCCCAGAGAGATCCTCGTCCAGCTTCTCTTGGAGACTGCTTCCCTCTAGTGAGAGCGAGAGCGACCCACACGCCGGGGCCCAGCCTTCCTCTTGGGTGCCGTGCTGCACGCATCGAGGGTGCTGTGCATCTGTGTCTCGGATGCTGCGCATGTCTCGGATGCTGCGCATGTCTCGGATGCTGCGCATCTGTGTCTCGGATACCGTGCATGTCTCGGATGCTGCACATCTGTGTCTCAGATGCTGCGCATGTCTCAGATGCTGCACATCTGTGTCTCGGATGCTGTGCATGTCTCGGATGCTGTGCATGTCTCGGATGCTGCACATCTGTGTCTCAGATGCTGCACATCTGTGTCTCGGATGCTGCGCATGTCTCGGATGCTGCGCATCTGTGTCTCGGATGCTGTGCATGTCTCGGATGCTGCGCATCTGTGTCTCGGATGCTGTGCATGTCTCGGATGCTGCACATCTGTGTCTCGGATGCTGCACATCTGTGTCTCGGATGCTGCGCATGTCTCAGATGCTGCACATCTGTGTCTCGGATGCTGCGCATCTGTGTCTCGGATGCTGCACATCTGTGTCTCGGATGCTGCACATCTGTGTCTCGGATGCTGCGCATCTGTGTCTCGGATGCTGCACATGTCTCGGATGCTGCGCATCTGTGTCTCGGATGCTGTGCTGCATGCATTGAGGGTGCTGCACTACACGTGTCAAGGGTGCCGCGGGTATCTTGGGTGCTGTGGACGTCTTGGATGCTGTGCCGCACACATCCCAGGCGCTGCGCGTGTGTCTCGGGTGCGTGTCTTGGATACTGCATAGGCCTTGAGCGCTGTGCATACCGTGAATGCTAGGTTAACCAGAGCCCCTGAGCTGAGCTTGCGGCAGCTTCGTGCTGTGTGATGCTGCCTGGGGAGCAGCGGCAATGCCCGAGATGGGAGCGTGGAGTGGTACAGGCAATTCCTGATCTGGCACACGATCTGCAAGTACACAGATGAACGGGCAGCTGTGAACCGGCAGCCTGAATTTATACAGAGCTGGTGCTTTGCGTCAAGTGGCTGCTGTGTTTTTAATCTAATCCGAGAGCCCCCAGGCAGGATTCGTTGTGCTGCTGGATTTTTCGTTTGCCAGCAAGGGTATGATTTCATCAAACGAGCTGTATAATTTCACCACATCCTCAAAGGCTTGCCTGCAGCTTAGCTCCTCCAGGCTGCCTTTAGCAACCGGCGCAGGCAAAATGGAGTTACACCACCCAAGCGTACTTCGTACCGGCAAGGGCATCTCCCCAGAGCGACAGGCAGGGCACGGGCAGCGCGTGAGCGTGCCGCACTCCCGGTCCTTGCCCTCTCCCTTGTTACAGCCAGAGCCTCCGCTCCTGGCACAGCCGCAGCCGTTGGCTCCGAAGGATTTGGATGCCATTCTAAATCGGTAGCAGGCAGCAGCTCTTGCCAAGGGACGTGCAGGAGAAATGCTGTGAGCTGTGGGGCTGGAGGCGAGCAGGGCAGCGAGCTACAAGCATCCTCAGCTCGTCTGGGCTGACCTGCAGGCTCTTGACCCTGCTGTGCGGATGGGTGGAGGGGGGAATATTTATTGCCCCAGCAGCAAGGATCACGGTTCGTGCTTTTTCCAGCCAGAGGAGTTAGGGCTGCTGCAGAACTCTCGGGGAAGCAGACTGCTCGCAGAGCCAGAGGGAGAGGGGGAAAACAAGCTCAGCAATTCCCTCGCTCATCCTTGCAAATAGGTTAATTCCCTTCCCACACAACCGGCGACCCTCGGGCAGCCAGCGTGCCGCAAATCACGCCGGCGGCAGGGGCTCGGTCAGGAGCTGCAGCGGGGTCAGTGCCGCTGACATGCAAGCTGCAAATCTTCCAGCTGGGGAACATATGCAAGCGCGGCAAGCAAAAGCAGCGCGAGGGGTTATTTCCAAGCCCTTCTGCCTTGGCAGCTGATGGGGTTTCAAAAGGGAAATGTTGTTTTCAATGCCTGAAGTGAAAGGTGGCAGGTTTATGTCGGGGATGAGTCTGGCAGCGGCTGGCAGCTGGAAAGGGTCCCCGAGCGACAGAGGAGCGAGAGATCACCCACGGGCAAGAAATCTGGGGAACGGCAGCAGACTGCTGCGTCTGTTTTGATCACACTTAGAGAATGAGCAGGATTTATTGCATGGAAGGCAAAAAATAAATGAGCTGAATGTGCTAGAAAAATGGAGTCTGGAGAGAAGTACATGCCAAGCAGTAATGTTGCAGGGTATATGTGTGTAATTTGGCCAGTTAGTGAGAAAATCAATATTGTGGGCCAAGACCAGAATGCAGCTTTGTTCTTTTCTGGATTTTGAGGCAGGAGATGCTCTCCCCCTCCCTCCAGATTTGGGCCTGTGTCTGTTTTGCTTCTGCCCTGTGTTGATAAAGGCTGAACATCAATGCTTTTGGGGCTACCAGTTAAGCAGAACAGCTCACAGGCACCGGGGCCAAATCAATTTTCCTTAAAGAGACCTGATTGGAAATCACCAGCGCAGGCACTTCTGGCTCTGTCGGGGCACAGGAGCCAGCCTGCATTGATTTCTGGGTGTGGCCCACCAAAAAGATGTATTAATAATAACCACATCCACATCCCAGGGGCAGGTTTCCCCTCCCAGCCCACCTCTCCTTGCTCATGTGCTCCCCAGGCCACCTCCCAGCCCCGAAACGGGATCAACCAGGGCTTTGATTTCAAAGCCTCCTTTTTTTTTTTTTTTTTTTTTTTTTCTTCTTGTTTTACTTTGCCCTCCTGCTAAATTTCCTCCCTCCTTGAAGATACATATCTCCCCCTACCCCTGCTCTTGGGCTTTTATATAGCACCTATTAGCTTGCTACCTATGTGTCGATGAGGGGGAGCACAGATGTGCTGCAGCTCCCAGCCTCCCCCCGACCACCCCCCCTAAATCTCCCAGGACTCGAGAGGTCTGGAAAGCCGATAGCTACAGTTCCCCTGGGTGCCATATAACAGCAAGGGGGCTGTTTCCACCAAAGGGTCCCTGACACACAGCCCACCCCATACATCAGCTGGGGGACTTTGATTCAGATAGTGATCTGCACAGGGCTCGCCTTCAATTAAGGGCGAGGGATGGGTTTTATGACTCCGGTTTCCCCCAGACGATTGCCCGTCGGCATCAGAGGGAAGAGCATCGGCTGTTATCGGGACCCGCAGCAGCGGTATGGAGTAATGGGGTCTTCTCCCAGGGGGGGGGGGGGGAATGAGGGGTGCAGGGAAATTGGGGCAGGTTTCTCTTTCTTCTTCTCTCCAAGAAAATGACTGGTGTTAATTGAGCCTGACCCACTCCTAGACCAAGAGCGGAGATTCCCTGTGACCCATTTCTTTTAGAATTAGAGACAGTTGGGGAAATAGGAGTGGAAGAAAATGTGTAAAGGCTGTATTTGAGTGTACAGTAATCCTCCTATCCTCCCTCTCCTGCCCTTGGACCGGACAGACTCCAGCAGCCGTGCCCAGTGCCTGCACTTTTGTCTGCTGGGCAAAATTGGGATAGGGCATAAATAGGGTGAAATTGGCCATTCTCTGAGAAAAGGCAGCGTTATGCCATGCAGCGATGCAAACATCTGCAGTGCTACTCTGTACACTGGATATTAACTGCACCTCCTGAAGGATTAATGGGTTTGGAGGCAGGGATCCTCTGTCTGCGACGTTTTATAGTGCCCACTGCCTTGCCCCAAGGTGCTCCCCTAGTGCCAAGGCTAGCTTCAGCCCTGGGGCTGGTTTTGGGGTGTGCAGCCAAAAATGCCTTCCCAGCACAGGGGCTGTTTGCATCTATTCCCCTGCTGCACACCCAGACCCCTCTGGGTGCATTAGAGATGGGCTTGGTTGCATCTTGGGTTGCTTGCTTTCTTCCCACTGGAAATAAATCTTCAGCCAAATCCACGATCAGCTTTATAGGGGGGTGTCACCCCGACTTTCTGGGATTGGAGATGCACTGGTGCAGCTCGGGGAGCATCTCCAGGTATGGGGCTGAGCAGCTGCAAAGCAGTGTTGCAGGAGCTGCTGCTCATCCCTACGAGCAGCACCGAGCCCTCCTCTGCTAAGTGGTAGCCAGCCACGTTCCCAAACAGTATCTGCTGCTATTGCATTAATTACAGTAATCTAATGGGAAATGTAAACAGGAAAGCTCCGGGGGGAGATAAGGGGTGCAGGGACATGAGGCAGGGGCTGACAAGCTCCCTCTGGCGCGAGGAATGGAGTTCAGAGGAAAGTTCATTTTTCAGCTAGCGGCTGGCCACCGCTCAAAGGCGTTAATTAGGGCAGCCAGATAGTAATCGGGACAGTGTCCCCAGCCGTTTCCCCTTTCGGTGACAATTGCACTCCTGGGGCTTGAAGTTCAGTTGCAGAGACCTAACGCCTTCAGTGCATGAGGGGGCCAGGGCACTGCGTTGCTGTGCAAGAGATTATTCTTTTTTTTAATCACCCGGATTTTAATCCCACCCGAGTTGAGCGGCATCGTTCTGCTGCCAGCTGGCCGAGGAAAGGCGGAGGTGGATGGAAATGGCTCTTCCGTGGGACTTTCTAGCCAGGCATCAGAGATGGATGCATCGGATGGGCAGGACCAGCACACTCTCTGTTGGGGCTTTAAAACTCTCACCCTGCTTCATCCAGAGCAGAAACCAGCCCGCGGAGCTGGAAGTGCTGGGTGAAGCAGGGTTTCCCGTGTGCCACATGGGGCCCCGTGGGCGCTCGTGTCCTGGCCCAGGACTGTCTGCTCGTCAGCCCTTGCCCCACTCCTGTCAGCCCCACCAGCGCTTACGAGCATTTTCTAGTTCTGCCTCTTGAGTTTGGATCCAGGGAAAGAGGATACAGGCTTGGGCGGAGAAGGAAACAAGACAGCGGTGAAGAAGCTCCTTCTACTTTTATTCTACCTTCCCCTTTTATTTTATTCTCCTTTAATTCTCATTTCCCCCCCCCCTTCAAGGCTCCAGCTTCTCCTTCTCCCTGGCTGCACTTGCAAACGATGTGCCTGAGGGACAGCTGTGCTATAGGGGCCTTATTTTTACTTTTGGAACGACTGTATCCACGACCACCGAGCATCTGAAAAAGCCCTTTCTAAGAAGTTATTTTCCCAGCATGGCAGAGATTTCCATGCTCTGATCCTGCCTGGAAATCAAATGCTGTGTGCAGTGGAGCTGGATGACCCCAGGAGCTACTTCTCCATGGGGAAAGCTCGAAGGCAGGCACCAGGCTCACAGTCGAGAGATCCTGATGCTGCAGTAACCCCTGTGCATTGCTGGCGATATTTTGCCCCTGTAGCCGTGCGGCACTGCTGAGCTCCCCGGCACTCACATCTTAACTCACCTCTCAGCATACACCTTTCTTGGCCATTTCAAATCTGGGAGGAGGCAGATCCCAGTTTCCAGCCCTGAGACCTTTTTGTTCTCCTGGATTTTTTTTCCTCTTGGCCAAATCAGAAGGAAACCTAGTTTTTTGATCCGAGCTCGTTTCTCAGCGATGAGGTTTTTTTTTTCTTCCCCGGCTGCTTTTAGTCTGGGTAGGTGTGTGTGGGGGAAAGGAGGCAGATGAAATTACTGTTTATGTCACCTCCTTTGGCATTAAAGCAGCAAGTGAGGAATGTTTGGGCTGCCAAAGCCATTTATTTTTATTAAATCCAGTTTCCACAATAAGAAACACTCTCCATCACGCTCCTCACTCCTGCTGCCGGATGCTCCCAGCTCATTGCATGCAGCACCCAGGAGGATCTGGCCCTTAAAGAGCAGGAATCCAGGACAAAAGTCCTTCCAAAATACCTGTGGCTGGAATCCAGCGACCAGAAACACAGCAAAACCTGGTGCAGATGCGGAGAAAGCTTTCGCTTACCTTTGCATTCAGCTTGCACGAAATCCGTGTTGAGCGGCTTTGCATCGCGAGGTTGTGGTGGGAACAAGGAGCTGCTGGGGATGGCAGGCTGGGATGCCACCTCGGTCCCCATGTGCTTGCCCCCAGGGCTCCTGCTTGGGTCTGCGTGAGCGGGTCTGGCTCCCCTGCGGCTCCGCTTCCCTGTTCTCGCTCCAGGAACGATGACCTGAAAATGAAACAGGGCAAATCGCAGGGCTGCAGCCAGAAAACGGAGCCAGCCCGAGAGGGAGTGAGCCCCAGTTTGTCGACACTTCCCGAGCACGCTGTCATCCCAGTTTTAGCTGAACAAAGAGAAACCCAGTGAGCAGGTGACCCCCCAGAAGATGGTATCAGCCTCATTTGGGTGTTAATTTTCTGTGATGAGCTCAAGGGGAGACGTTCTCAACACGGACTGATGGGTGGGAGGAGGAAGATGTGGGACAGTGCTGGCGGAGGGGGGGTTCTTCTACTTACTGCAGAGTCGTCATTGCTGAGCTGCTGGCTAAACCCCCAAACTAATGTGTGGGGACACAAAAGATGCCACAAAGGCAAGAAAAAGTGCAGTACCACCACCTAATTTCCTCTGCTTGGGTGAAAATTCCCTCTCCTTGCAAATCTTGGCTAATTTTTTTTTATTTTTTTGCAGCCCCTTCACCAGAAGCATCCAGGATCCAGGTGGCAACAGACACGGGCACGTAGGTGGAGCTGGAAACCCTCCACGGGTGAAACAGCCCCGCTACCTGTGTGCGTGGGTGACTTGAGTGTGGTGTCGTTTTGCAGGGGTTGCGTGCCAGGCCGGCGATGGAGAGCCTGCCAAGATAAATGGCCACGCTTCCTACAAAGAAAAAAATCTCTTCTGAGTGGCCAAGCAGAAGGTAGACTTGCTCCAGGGCAGATCTTGCTTTTGCAGAAGTGTTTTGGGGAGGAGAAAGTAAAAATGACAGAGCGGGCTTTGTGAGATGCTGCAGGCACCCCGTCCAAAAATGTGGGGGCCGGGGATGGCATCCTGGATCTGCTCCAAAATGCAGCTTTACTATTGAAAGGAAATATATATACACACACATATGTGGGCATATATATTATGTGTGTCTATGTGTATAACGAAGAGGTGTGGTTATGTTTCATTTCTCCAGGATTTGGCAAAACGGACCAGAATTGAGAACGAGACTCCAAGAATGCATATTTGCAAATGAGCTTTTATTTTGCCTTAGGGAGCAGAGGTTTGCTGGGGCTCAGCGAAGACGAGTGAGCCGAGGCCGAAGAGCTGCGGGCTCGTGCAGCGCCGTGCACGGGGTCCCGGCTGGCCGGAGCGACCTCCTGCCTTCTTCCCAGGCTTCACCTCGTGGGGCAGCCCCCCCGTGTTATTTTACATGTGGTGGTGGTCCCACCGGCTCAGCATCACCATCCCATCCCACCCCGGTAATCATATCATCAGAGCAAATAAATGAAAGCAGAGCCCATGGCATAGGTGTAATCAGACTGGCTCAGCAGAGCTCTGCTTGAGGGTGAAGAGCAACCCTTGATGATTAAAATTAGTGGGGGCGTAACCAAAACATGTATAGTCCCGTCTCTGGCTTTTCTACCCACCCAGAAGACAGATTATTTATTTGAATAGGAACTCTTGCAACTGGAGATTTCTTGTAACTGATATTTAGGATTTTTTTGGGGGGAGAGTTAAATACACAGAAGAAATGGTTGGAAACGGGCCGTGCACGCTCTGGGGGAAATGAGTCACGCTTGGAGGCAAAAGCCCCTTCCCTGGGGTCTGCAAATGCCCCCCGCATCTCTCGGAGATCCTTGTTACATCCTCCCTTGGTTTGAAAACTAAGTAAGTGTCATGATTGGAGTGGACTGTAGTTTAGTGACTTTGTCAGAGGAAATTATTTTGCTCAAACCAAGATAAATTTAGATTTTTATTCTCAGCCATTTTTCTTTGCAGGGAGGTTTTTTTTCCTTTTTCTGAGCATATCTTTGTGTTTTCATTTGGAAACGGAGAAAAAAATCCCCCTGGTACTCTTGGCAAACAATTTTCCTCTTGCTGCCCCCCACCCTGAGCCCGACCGCCTTGCAGAAATCCTGCTCATGACTTGTCAAAGTCTAAATTAAATTAATTTAATGGATTTTAAAAATGCTGGAAATGGTGAGAATCTGCTCCTCTGCCTGCCTTTTGTGGAAGTCCACGGTGCTTCTCCTGCTAAGCCTGTTGCTTTAACTGCATCTGGATTTATATCGGTGTCATTGAGAGCATAACGCGGCTCTGAACCTCTTTGAACTCTGTTGTCTAAAGGACAAAGAAAGTGTGTAAACCCAGCTATTAAAAAGCCTCTCTTCTAGTGCTGGTCAATTTAAAATACATCTGGAACAATAAAAGCAGTGACAGTGCCAGCGCCGCGCTCGCTGAGCCGTCACCCCACCGTCCTGCCGGCGGCAGAGCTCGCCGCTGCCTCTGCCCTGCTCTCCTTGCTTTCAAGTTGTCTTCTTTATAATGAGAGAAAAGCGACGCGTCTGCCAGTCTGCTCTGAAATGCAAGGTTCCCAGAAGGTGAATTTGTGAATGGTTGGCTGGTCATTATGTGCCTCGGGGCCATCATTTTATTTTATTTTTTTTTTTTTCCACACCAGTTGAGGGAGGAAGTTTGCAGGATGTTATCAGCATCCTGTTGCTGTGACCTGCTGAGCAATAGCATGTAAATATGTCTCCCCTTCACCACACCCCAGTGTCAACCTTTTGGCTTCTGTCTGCTGGCCATGTTCTGCGAGATTAATGTGTTTTTCAACTGAGGACAGGACCATATAGCTAAAAGGGATGCTTGTTTTATTTTTCCTTGGGTGTCTTTTACCAATTTCCCAATATTCAGTGCTATAAAGCATTTCTGGCAGTGTTTCTGGGGTGGGTTAATGAGACCGCTTCTGGCACGGTGCAGGCGTCTCACCGTGGGACATCCAGCAAATGTGGTCAAGGTGTCTCGTGTCTGCACTTTGCAAGGAAGGTGGGGAGACACTTTGGCTTTCTGGTTAGATAGTCACTGATTGGAGATCGCCACCAAAAAAAAAACCCCAACACCCCCCCAACAAAACGATAAAAGAGAATAAAATCAGGAATTATTCTCTTTTCCTTGAGTGAGGACAAATGTTTGCTTTTTAACTATTTGAGGAGTTTCCTCCAGAGCAGTCAGTAACGCACAGCTTGGACAGTCCATGTGCCGTGTTTTCACCAGCAGTCATGATACTGGCCATTATCCACCTAATTCTGTGTTCCCTGTCACTGGAGCTAGCCAGGCAGAGCAGCTTTCCATTGGAAATAGCTTTGCCGCAATCAAATCCTTTGCAGGAAATGCCTTCGTTTCACTGAAAAATGTTGAGAGAAGAATATGAGAGAGACCCTTTTGAGCCTTCTCATTTTATATTGATGTTCATGTAATTCTATAATCACACGGTACCTCTAATATTAGCATAATATTTCAATCGCCCTGGAACAAAACATTCCAATGGTTCCAAATATATATATTTAGGCATTCTTGTTCCAAGGGAAAAAAGAGAAGAAAGTGAAGTGCCAACTGTTCAGACTGCCTCAGGGTGAAAACAAAACGCAGAAACTCCTCTCAGAAGATGATTTTTGCTCTTTCTGCATCCCATACCCCAACCCACCCCTCGACATTGCTGGCCTTGGAGCATCATCATCATCAAAGGGCTGGAGGCACAAGCTTGGGTCTCCTCCAGGAACATCCCTTGGGGATGTGCAGCACCCAGGTGCAGACAGCCTGGGCTTGGGAAGATGAGAGAAATTAATTGCCCTGGTGCAGCACTGGTGTCCGGGCTTCCACCCTTCCACCCTCCCTCACCGCTTCCAGATCTGGTAACCAATTTGATTGTGGTTTTATGGAAGGATGGAGATTTTGGACACCAGAGGTTCTTGTGCATTTTTAAAAGTGGGTGAGTGGGTAGAGAAGAGCATCACCTTTATGTCCTGCACAGGGAGCCAGGCTAAGCGCAACCCCCACAAGATACCAGAGACCCTGCAGGGAAAGGAGGAGTGTGAACAGCCCAGTATGGAAAAGGCTTTGTCCAAAATATGGATCATGCTAGCCACCGGAGAAGCCAACCCTGAAACTGAAAGCCACGGGGAGCCATGTTTTGTCGGCTTCCCGGCTCACAGAGCTACTTATGCTTTTGCTGTGTGGTTTCTGAACCACTGGGATGCACCATCTCAAGTGGGCTGAGACAGTTGAAGGCTAGGACAGTATTAGGGGCAGGTATCACGATTGTCCTATTTCCTGCTTTGTTGGAGACAATATTGGTCTACATGGTCTCATCCAGTCCAGCTTCTGCCCTGTTTTTGAGGGTTTCTACTTGCTAGAGCCTGCTGCCCCATAAAAGTCAGGTGGCCCTGGCAGAGAGGCTGAGCTTCAAGCAATTGGGTGGATACCACCACTGAAAATTTGGACGCTCAGTAGTGCCTTGTCTCATGATGCTCCTGGGGCTCCTTCCCGCGGCTTCTCCATGTCCGTGGGTCCTGCCCAGTCTTCCCTGCGTCCTTTCCCCGATCTCAGGCTCCTGGCTCTGTTCCTCTCCCCCAGCAGCTGTCCGCTTGTTGAGAAATTACTCCCCAAGGCTGCTCGGGAATACAAACAAGCATGCAACAGAAACGATAAATTACGCCGACTGTCGCGGGTCCTGCCAGGAGATGCAATAGCCGAGGCTGGTTCAAACAGTATTAATTCAACATGCTGACAGAGAAGCTGCTGGAGTTATTGTTATCATGGTGCCTTGATGGGGCTGTCACCTCCGCACGAGCTGTCGGGGTGACACAGTGCTTTTAAGGATACTTCCTCGGGAGGGATTCGCTGTTGTCCCTCCTCATCTGTAGGTTTGCTTTGCAAATGCAAAATTGCTGGGGACGTGGGTTAGGCTTGCGAAGCAGCCCTGAAAATCAGGTCCTGCTATCCTGGCTCCCAGCTAATGGGATCCCCATGGGACTAGCCGAGACCTCCAAGGAGTAATGGTCATCAAGAAAAGCGTATCATTCAGCCTCCTCTGTGCTGGCTTGGGATTTAGGCTTTTTACCCTCTATATGTGCTCAGCGTGATCTCGTGGGACAAAGCTGAGGTCTGGGTGGTGGGTGCATGGAGGGCTGGATGCTCTGACATGGTTGAGGCCAAAGAGAACAACTGGAGCCGTTCTTGGCCCCTGGAGAAGCCAGCATCAGCTTTTATCATGCCAAGGATGCTCGGTGACATGCCAGCTGGATGCCCCAAGGTTGTGAGATTGTTTGTCCAGGGCCCTTCCTATTCCCAGCAGAACAAGCTGGTGTTTGTTGTAGGGCGAAAAGCAGCCTCCAGCAGGAATAATTCTGATTTAAGGTCCGGTGCGAGCTGGTCCTCTCTTAGGGCTCTTCAGGGAAAGGACACTTCTAACCCCGTTTCTATCCAGTGGCCTATTTTTCATCAGCTCGATGGCAAAGATGCCTTAGTGAGTCCTCGCTGCCAGCGAGTGGGTCGGTCACGGCTACGCAGCCTTTCACGGGAGCTGCCAAGTAACGTCAACTGTCCCTTTGCACCCTGTGCCTGGGGGATAGTAAATCTGTAGGCAAATGTTAGACCTTCCTGAAAAGCCTGACGTTGCAGGGAGAAAATAAAAACCTGGAGGGTTTTATTATCTTTCTCCTTATTGTCTTTTTTATTGCCTTTTGGAGTCACCCTGGAGAGCAATCTCCATCCTACACCGTGGCCCTGCCAGACTTCCTCTGCTGTCGCTGTGACCTAAGAAATACAGGCCAATGCCTTCCTCTGCTCAGAGCATTAATGAACCCGGCCCCTCGTTAGAGCCCTAAACTCAATGGAGCCCTTTTTCTGCATGGTCCAGGGCTACAGCAGGTCTCCCGGGGCTTTTGCCCCCAAACCATCATCCCTTCTCCTTGCAAATAGGGGCAAGAAGCTGCATTTACATTTGGGAGGTGGAGATGTTGCAGGTTCCTTGTCTGCATGGCTGGTGCCGCGGTGGGAAGTCTCTGAAAGCCCCTGATAATTCAGGGCTGGCTCCGAGGGCGGTCTGTGCGGGGGAGAGGCTCAGAATCTGGCAGGAACCCGGAGAGATGCTTCTTGCAGGGAAACTATGCGCTCTGCTAATTCATTACGCACTTATCTCCTGCTCCTGCTCTTAAGGAAGACAGAGCTGAAGCGGAGGAGGTACGGGGCAGACCAGACGGCCAGTTACAACAGGCATATATCCTTTAAAGAGAAGGTATAAGTGAGACACCGTTGCTGAGGTCAGCGTGAGATTATAGGGACTCCTTTTTGCCCTTATCTCTCCAAAGTATGCAGCCCTGCCTCTGCTTTCCTGGGAAATCAGGAGTCAAATAAAAAATGTGTATCGAAATACTGGGGTGAATGCGCTGATACTAAAGTTCTCTTGCAGCAACGTGCCCGGCTGCATCCTCAGCTGGAGACTGGTCTCACTCCTCAACGCCAAGCCCTGGGGGTACTCGATGCCTTATTCCAACGTCGCTGTAGTCAGTGGGCTTTGAATCCAGCAAGAAGTCATGCTCCATCATGTGGTTAGGGAAGTGCTGAACACCAGATGCGATGCTGATAATTTCTAGGCTACATCCATAACGTAATTTCGCGGTGTTGACCGAGGTTTCGCTTGCATGTATTGTTTGGATTTTCCCCATGGCAACCAAAGAAATCTTCTAATGAAAAAAAAGTCATTGCAATTGCGTCCCAATCCTTGCTCCCCTATTCTTGCTCTCCCTTCCAAGAAAACAGAGGATTTTTCAGTCTAAAAGGAAAGAAGGGTAACCTGCAATCAACAGGTCATTGCCTGGCGAAGGCTTGCAAACCTGGAGGAAACGTGTACCCAAGCAGCCCATATTTCAGCGACTGGGCTCTCTGGGGGTAGCCAACTTAGGAGGTGTGTTTGCAGGGTCTGACCTTTCTCTCCCAACAGTGACTAAGGTCTAGCTTCCTTTCCTGTGTATCTTCTCCCTTTGGCAACAGCTCTGAAATAAATTCATTAATAACACACTTACGCACCTGCTGCTGTGGGTGGAGTTGTCCAAAAATGAGCTCTGTTTTGCCAGGACATTTTTCTGAGAAACTTTTTCTGGCCAAAAAATGATTGTCTGGATTTTCTTTCTCTATTTGCTTCAAAGCATGAGGTGTCGGGTTAGCTTCCTCAAAACCTTGAAAAATTCTGCTTAAAATGGGAATACTCTCCCAAAGCATTCAGTCAACCTGCTTCTTATCCATCCCTGTGGATGTTGGGTTTGGTAGGCTGCTTTCATGCAGGTTGCAGACACCGAGGAACTATTTTCCTTGGATGCAACTTTCTGCTGGAAAACAGCAGTCCTCTCATACCGGAGCCACAAATGCTGCATTTCCAGCATGGTCAGACCTTTGTGCTCATCAGCTCCTGGCTCATCACACTGCTCCGTGCTGCAGCTGGGCTGCTCCACGCTCCTCTTACGTCCGACAACATTCCCATCGTACTTCCAAGGTCACCATTTTTTGGCTGACTCAGTCAGGACCAACCTGGGGATTTCCAGAAGCAAAAGCTACAACATGAATATTTCTTTTTGCTTTGTTTTTTTTATTTCTTTTTTCTTTTTTTTTTTTTCCCCTTGTGTGTGTCTGAACCCTCGGAAAACTGGCGGGCCTGATTCTGCACAGCCTGGAAGCATTCAGCTGAGATATTCCAGCTTCCTTCTGATCCTTCTGGGAAAGGTTAGAGAAGGTCCAGGTTCCTCATGGATATATATGGTGTCTTCTTGCACTTTGGGTAAGGGAAATGGGGGAGACTCAATAGATGTGAAGGTCAATGGAGCTTAAAAAACCCAACAACATATTTTTTGATATTTTCAGCTGACTCTTGAAGTTGGGGCTTCAAGGGAAATGGCAAGTGAAATATCTACCGAAATATCTACATGCTGTGAGCAGACCCCAGTCGGAGATCAGCAGGGCAGGACGCTGGCGTAAATACGAAGGGATTCCCTGTTAAACCTGATCTACACTGACCTTGGCTCTTGCTCTCGGCAAGCTTCTGAGACAAGGTCTCATGAGCGTATCGTGCTGTCAGGAGTGGTTATGGTCATATCCCAGCTTCATTTGCCTTTGCGCATCTCCCTCCAAAACCTAGAGAAGTTCTTTGAGTTTGGAAAAAAATTTAAAACATTCAGATTTCCTCCCCAAACTTGAACCTGAGCATTGCAATACCCGCCTTGCAATTTCCAAAGTGCAATATCACTCTCTGGCTGCAAAGAGCCTTTTCTATCACCCAGATGCCCTCCAAAGGGTCTGAAGCAGAGTCAGCACTTGGAAAACTCTCCAGGAGGGGGGTTATTCCCTGGGCTATTCCCTGGACCGACCGATGCCCCTTCGTTACTGGAGGGAGCTGACAGAGCATTAAAAGGGGACAGGAAAAAAACATTCAGCTGTGGCATTTGCTGGTTGCGTGCAGCCGCAGGCAGGAACTGTTTCCTCTGTTTGCAGGCTTTTAGGGAAAGGAGAGCTCAACGGAGTTGCTAAATTAGAATGAAGTGAAAAAATATTGCTGTGAACAACAGAATGTTTAGCCTGTTTTTTTTTTTTTAAACAAAAACACAAAACCTTGGAGTGATTTACATGGGAAAGGGGAGCCGGAAACAATTTTAGAGGCTGTTTTCCAAAATTGATGAATAACAGAAGATACAATGGTTAAAGCAAATGGCCCAAATTTCCTGCTCTTTTAAGGAGCTGAATAGATACTAAAAACAAGGGTACCCTGTTTTTCTCCTTATAGAGCTGGCAGAGAGGGTTTTTTTTCTGGGTTATTTTGGTTTTGGAGGGGTTGGTGCTGTAGAGGAGGCAGAAGCAAGGCGGGTGCCTGGGGTCCACGCCACGGCGGCCGCTCCGTCGGGCAGGATGCGCGGGAATTCCAGAGGTGGGGAAGAATGGCGCGGGCCAGGAGAGACGTTTTGAATCATTTCTGGTGAATAATGCTGGAGGCATGAGTCATGAGGAGGGATCTGAAACTTCCTTTTGGATTTTTTTTTAATTATTTCTGTGGGTAGCCATTTGATTTTTCCTTTGCCTGAGGCTTGCTTTCCTCCAGAGCCAAGTGCGTTTCCCTTCTAACCCTTGCCCCTCACCAGCCCCACTGGACGAGGACGCAGGTTTGGCTCCAGCCAAACACAAGTTGAAAACTTTTATTTCTCCTTGCAAAAGTCTTTGATGCTTCCAGAAAATATTCTTGTTTTGCTTTGAGAAAAAAAACCTTGGACGAGATCCCTGCAAAGCTGTTGTCTTCCTCAGTTTAGCCAAGGTCCAGCAGCTACAGCACTTGTCTGAGACACCACAAAGGACGTCCACGTGTCTAATCTCTTAAGAGTGATAGAACAACCCTGCAAAGCCTCCAAGCAAGCCTCTTTGCTTTGTCCTCTTGCAGCCATTCTGCTCCATGTGCACAAAATCATGAAGCAGTGAAGTGATTTTGGATGGTTAAATGGACAAAGTACAACTTTTTTTTTGTAGCTTTGCAAGCAAGCTTTTTGTGTTTAGCTGGGGTGTAAAAGGCTGAGGTTCAAGGGCATGGTGAAAAGTAGGAGTTACCCGGTGAGCTCCAAACTGTCCAAACTGGTGCATGGACAACACTGGAAAATCCCCCCTGGTTTTTGGACCTGTCTAAGAGGTTTCCATCAACTCTTGTCATGAATTATTCCTCTGAGTGGATATTTTCTGCTTTCAAAGCAAAGCATCTTGGACACTGCTGAGCCGGCAACGTCCATCCTCTGTTAGGTGCACCTTCTCATGAGTGTGTCTGCTGGTCTCCTGCACCGTCCAGTGAAACAGGGCTTCTCCAGGTTACTTTAGGTTTTGAACACGCTCGAGATAATGAATCACTTTCCCTGTTCCCTTCTCCCATCTCTCCAACATCTCCTCCACCCAAAAATCTGGGAACTCCACCAGACGGTTGCACTCACTTAATCAAATAAAAGTAACCGCAGACAGTGAGTTAAGTTGCTAATTGCACTCAAAACTTATCTTGCTTTTCACTGCTGGGATGAACGATCACCCCTCCCCAAACACCTCCTCTTCCTCAGGCTTATGAATAAGACAGAACATATATTAAATGCGTAATGCAAAGCCACAAGTACAAAATCCCTTTCTTGGGTTGTTTCCCATGTTAACCAAAGCCTGGTAAATCATGTCATGTATTTATGGACTCCGCGAGCAAATTGTCATTCAAAATGCCACTTGTAGCTTTCAAGCCCAAATGAATTACTGCGTATGTGATACACACCTCTTCCTTAACAACACATTCAGATGTCAGGACGCTGAGAAGCACTTTCCTCTTGAAGGCTCATTCAGACCTCAGAGGAAAAAGGATTCAAACCACTTTGGTATTTTTAACCGATTCTTTCCCAGTGGTGGGGGTAGGCTTAGATATTCTGCTGAGGCATCATCCCTGTAGGTCTTCTGGTCTGTAAGTCAACATGAAATGAAGGAAGGTCTTGGATGCTGAGCCCCTGCAAAGACCCACAGAAGCGACTTGATTGGATAAAGTCAATGAGAACTTCTGGGAACTGTGTGGTCTCGTCTGTGCTTGCATTCCCTACCCCAAACAGGGATCAAGCCTCGATCATTTCATGGGTTTCCCACAGGACATCCATGTGGCCATCAGCAGCAGTGATGATGCTGAGATGAAGGTGAGGCGAGGTGTGATGGGTGGCTTCAGGGATGGAGGATGAGCCCTGAGGTGGAAATTAATCCTCCCTGGAAATGCAGCCTGGATGAGTGTGGAGAATTGCAGCGAAGGTGTGAAGAAAGTCCGTGATGAGGCAGTCACTGCATTTTTGTGGTCTCTTAATGACGTACTCGGTCTCGATGCTTACAGCCAAGCTCCATGAGATCTTGCAATTCACATTAATACACACTGGCACTACTCACTGCTGCACGTGGGCAGTGTCCTGGCCATGAAGATGCTTTTTGTGTTTGGAGAGGCTGATGTGACCTGCATTGACAGCTAGTTCTTGAAGAGGTCTTTACTTCTGAAACAAAATTGACTGTCCCAAGAAAACATGGCCTGTATTTTACCCTGGGCTGCTCAGGGTGCAAGATTTGCTCTGCTTAGTAGAAACCCGGTGTCTGGGATTTACACAGGAGTACAATGGCAGAAGCCTACCACGACGTATAGGCTGGGCTTCGGTATCATGACCGCAGGCACCTGATTTACCATGAGCTATTTTAGGATGGGAACTCAAGCCTGACAGATGCAAAAAGCCGCTTCAGATCTGGGTTTATGAGGAACAGTGATGTCTGGGAGGAGAGTGAGGGTGAGTGCTTTGCATTGTAGAAGCCCCCAGGGAGGATGTCTATGACATGAGGCTGATGCTGCGCTCAGCAGCGGTACACGCTGTTCTGAACCATGCGGTACTAATAACTAATTATATACGTCTACTTAATGTCATTTGCAGAGCCCAGCGTGGGCGTGGGGCTGCACACCCAGAGATCCCTTTGTTCCACAGGCTGCCGAGCAGATGGAGACCAGTTCTGGCCCCAAGCTCAGGATGCCCAGGAGTTTCATGCGTATCCAAGGACAAAGGCTGGCAAGCGATGAAAGGACTCCTGCACCCGTTTACTACACCGGCGTCTGCATGCGTTACGTCGGCGAGGATGGAGGCTGCTGTCATCGGATGAGATGGGCACGATGCTGTTGACATGGTGGGGTTACTCTTCCAGCGCCAGGTGGGATGCTGGTCTTGGGAGAGAGGTACATTTACCTGGGAAGAGGGATACAGCTCGGTGGGTTTTGAACGTTCATGGGATCTTGCATGACGCTGTGCACGATGCATAATATTTTGGTTGCCTACACAGAGTTCCTACCATGGGTGGCTGGTAATCAGACAACCAGGGTCAGCGTGAGAATCTGCTGGGAAGGGGGAGGGAAAGTGAGGAGCCGAAGGCAGCTTGCTGAGGAAGCCCCACCGTAAGCATTTTCCTGCCCTGGGATGACCAACGTACATCCTGAGAAAAGGGTACTTGCATTGTGCGGCCTGCTGCTCTGCCCATCCTGCCAGGAACAATGAGACGGCTCTTAAAAAAAAAAAAAAAAAAAAAAAAGGCATTTTCAGGGTTGCGGGAGAGAAAAAGCAGGGGGCATTGGGGAGGATGGGCGAGCAAGGGGGGAGATGACGCAGAAGGAGCAGCGATGTGCTTTGGCTGTGTAAGTAGCTGGAGACGCAGCCCATGCTCTGAACGTCCCAGCTTTGTCAACAGGCTTGGTGCAGGCAGCAGCTGCCGAAGGGAAGGTGGGAAGACACGAAATCAAGGCCATGGGTTGAAACTAGCCTCCAAACCACCTCCCTGGGGTTGTTTAAAGCTTTTCCTCCAGGCCCGTAGGATGCTGCTTTGAAGCATGGGGGTGCGGGTTGGGGATGCTGATGGCATCTCCTCCTTGTTGCCTGCTGGGGTCCCAGAGCTCGTGGCACGTGGGAGCCAGGTAAAGAGGGGGTGCCAGCAAGGTGATACCAACCCCAATGTTGAAGACAGAGGTGGCGGCTGTGTCAAGCATCTCCTCCTAGCTGAACCCTCACTCTCACCTGTCCTTTCTGCTCTTAAAAGTGCCTTTTCTTCCCATCACCTCAGCTGGATTCAAATGCTTTTGGGCTGTTTCTCTGACAACAGCTGAATTTTCCATCAGTGGAAGCTCTTTGAAGCAGAAAGCATCTTTGCGGTCTTTTGGGAGCAGAGGAGGTTCCTGTGAGGTTCACAGGCTGTGCAGGTGAGGTCTGAGGCTGCTCATGGGCTCTCTGGGAGTCTGCAAGGGAATTTTTCCACCAAAGCGGTTTGGATTGCAAGCTTCCCAGCAGCCGGGTCTGCATTTACTCCAGTTACAAAAACCACATCTGACTCTGCACGCTAGAGAGGTACAATCCAGGGGAAGACAGATGCAAATGCAAAAGGTTTTGATTTTTCCCCAAACCCAAGCGGGGACAGCCTCTTACATGTCAAATGGACAGCCTCTTACATGTCAAATGGACAGCCTCTTATGTGTCAAATAGCCTCAACATGTACAAATGAATCCTATGACAAATTTTTTCTGTCCTAGCTCAGCCTCGCCATACGAAAGATGCCCGTGTCAGGATGGGGTCAGAGATGCTGGCAGGAAAGAAGCTGCATCGCCTTTGCCAAGGAACACCCTGCCCTCTGCATCCCACCGGCCGTGGCCTCGGCAGAGGGAGCTCATCCCTGGCGCTTCGGTGATCCCTAAATCACATCAGGGCTGACAGGGAGGATTTGAAAGGATATCGTCAAATTTTGCTGTCGTTGTCAATTAGTCTTTATAGCTGGTGCTGGCATTCCCGGCTTCTGGCAATTCCCCGGCGAAGACTTAATGTCTTCCTTGGCTGATTATGGTAGGGATTGATTAATCTGGGTTGGGGGTCTGGCTGTGCGATTTCTGCCTTGGTGACAGAAATGGTCATTTTGTGCTCTCTGTGTGCTACTTTCAGCCTGCTGTCTGGAAATCCTCCATGTACCTGCAAGCTGTTGGAGAGGAGTTTTAATTTTGGGCTTGCTTTTTCTCTTAAAAATCAGAGCTGCTGCAGGCAGGAAAAGGCATTAAAGATTAATTTTCACAGGCACACATGAAATTCAAAGCAGCTGGTATTTGAAGTGCCTCCCTGTGCGAGACGTTTGTGCTGTATCTTCCATTAACTGTTGCGTGAAGCAGCGCGTGTATAATACTTCTCAGCCGGTGGCGATGAAACGCTCAGCACCGTCTTGCTTTGGGCCGGCAGCACCATCCGTGGGCATGGCCGAGGATGCGGGGGATCGAGGCGATGGGCAGCCATGCCCCTTGGTTTGCAATGCAGTGCTAAAGCAGCGAGGCGGCGTTTTTTTCCATAGCGGAACTTCAAGCACTTTACAGAAGGTTAAATGTCAGCTCTGCCTTTTACACCCGGGGAAACCAGGTCACGGAGCAGGAGGGGGATGTTGCCCCAGGGTCATCTGGCATCCAAGGGACACCGTTCAGGGCCGGGTCAGTGCTCTGGCCATTAGCTGCCTCTGATACAGAAAGAGCATCCTCCGAGGCACCGAGAGTGCCTTGGGGGCTATTTGGGCAGAGACAGTTCTTTCCTGGCTGTCTCAAAGACTTCTGCTCTGGCTAGGAGCTCCTGGGAGCTGCTGGTGGATACTGGTGGCCCCTGGGGACACGGCAGAGGGGAGGGTTTCCAGGGCACTGCCATGCACCGAGCACAGCAGTCCGTGCTGCAAACTTCATGCTGGCTGGCTAGCAGAGACAAATAATCCTCCAAATTTGGCAGGGCTGTAAGCAAGGCAGGCCCTGCTTGATGGCTACTGCCACAGAGGTTATTTGAACTACCTGAGGATTTTTTAATTTTATTTTTGCATTTTTTTTTTTTTCCCTAAGCCCTAAACTATGTGGAACTCAGACTAAACAGAAAATACAGCTAAGAAAACATCTTGGTATAATGCTGGGAGTCAGACTGTTGCAGCGTGCTTCTGAAATCCAATTGTGGTTGTAAGGTGATCCCAGAAACCGAAAGACTACAACTGTAAGGCAGTTCACAAATACCAGACCGTTAAGGAAGGCATCTTGGTTACTGAGGCCCAAATGATTTTCAGGGTCTGTTTGGGGACAAGGTGGCACCAGGCATTTAGCATCTCGGTGTTGAAGTGTCAGCAATGTGCACTGGATGCCAACACAGTGTATGGGAAATATAGGTACCAGGTGCTGGGGAATTTCTCTCCTGTAACCCATCGTGGTCTGCCCAGGCTGCTGTCCCCCCTCAAAATGAAGGCAATCTCTTCCACTCTAATGCTGTAATTTTATTTAATATATATATAATGTATATAAAATTATGGTTTATTATAGATTATGTATCTCTATATAGATTATATATGTATAGTATTATATATCTAGATCTAGATATCTAATATAATCTCTAAACATTGTATATCTATTTTAAATTGCATCAGCCACTCTCACAATTTACTGCTTTGCCTCCTTTGGGCTGTATCTGCTATTCTGCTTTCCCATGCTAGCTCAATCTCATTCCTTTATTCCCCTGATAACCTTTCTGTTTCAATGACCATCCCTTTACATGTTCAATACGTTTAACTGATAATTCACTCTTAATGCTAGTAATCCACTAGCCAAGTGATCAAATTAAGAGGGGGGAAATAGAGGCACAACCTGTGCTGTGTCCAGCCTGCGCTTCCACTTCGGTTTAGAGAGAAGCTGGTGGTAGCACATCTGCCAGTGCAGCGGCTTTGACTTGAACAACTTCACCACGCTAAATGCAAAGGGGATTAATCAATTCTTTATTGTCAGTCATAAAAGACAAATGTCACCATTAAGTCTGGGGTTTGTATACTTCTGCTTCTGGCACTTCTGCCTTTGGGGTTTTCTCCATTTCTGGGACGTTTTGGGGATTCCAGCTGAAAGCAGATGCACAGAAGTAAGCAAATATAAAATGTTAATTAAATCCTTTTCACTGCCTCGGATTGAGCATATCCCAAAGTGCATAGGAGACTGGATGTGGAAAAAACACAGTCATAAGCATAGGGCACAGAAAGTAATCTCCTTGAGGATATCCACCAGCCAAAATGCCCCATTGCTGGATTTACCTTACAGCTCCAAATTCAGCTACCAATTCCACCCCACACCTCTGAGAAAGACAAGCTGATTGAGCATAGGTTTACATTATAATATTTTTGCCCTGCAACACTTTTGGTATTGAGTGCTAAAATTTCCTGGTTTTGAAGAGCTGAGTTTTAGGATGAAAGTCCTGGTTACATCAAAGATAATGGCAAAACTCCCACAAACTCCTAAGGATGTCTCCCCAGAGCGTCATCTTTCTCCAAAGTAATGAGCAGTCACAACTCAGCATAAAATTAACAGGAGCTGGGCGTCCTTGGCATCTTCAAAAACAAAGTTCAAGGTGTCCTAAACAAGAAACCCAACAAAGCAGCACCTAAAAGCAGAGGGTGCTTTTCACCCTTCAGTTTTTTTTAAATCTCTGGTTCCAGCCTGATGGACGCAAGCCTGGGAAATCATGGGATCCTGCCTCTGCCTGGCCGAAAGGCAATTTCTATTCTATTTATATTTTGTAACAGGAGAATGAATCAGAGAGATGCTGTCTGTTTGGCTTCTTAAGCTGGTCTTCAGTGTTTCAGAGGTCATGAAACATTGCACGATTCCAGGGCAAGAAATTATTCGATGCAGCTAAATGCACCACACTAGCTTAGCCCGAGGATTTAGCTCGGACAGCTGATCCATTTGTTCCACATTGTTGTGGGTGAGGAAAGGCGGCTTTTTTGCTTTGCAAAGCCTGTGTCATCCCTTTTGGTCCCCCACCATGATGAGGAGCTGGAAACTCAGCTTCTTCACATGGGTCTCCTAAACTTGGAGAGGATGATGCTGCAGAGTCAAACTGCGAATGTGGTTCGAGTTACTATTTGACATGGCAGGACTGCTCTCAACCTGCCCAGCACAAGCAGAAAGTTTGTATAAGTTTTGACTCTGCTGGGAGACAGGTCCTGGTTTGCGAGATATTTTCCAGACTCGGTTAAACTGCTTTCCAAATGCACAGTGTGTTTCCGCAGGACAACCAGCCTTCGCTGTAATAGGCTGGACCAAATAGCTGATGATTTGAAATCAGTTTGCTATGGATGGTTTTAAAGCTGGTGTTCAGTTCATTTCCAGGCAGCTGCACATTGTTGTAATTTGTTAATGGTGTCACAAATGCTACTTTTTCCTTTCCTTGTAACAGCTCCTCTGAATCACAACTCCTTTAATTTCTGAACAAGTCCTCTCTCTTGCAGCCCTTGCCACCTGAAAGAGCAGCAAGAGCACCTCCCCTTCGCAATTTCCCTTTCCCTCTTAACCTTGACCTGTAATATGCTGAAAGTTGTTACTGAAAACTACCTTGATCAGAAATGACATTATAAAAACTTGCTCAACCAGATGCAGAAAAAATCCAGCCATGATAAAGATTCCCAGAGCCAACAATTCTGAGTTAGGGACCTACCCTGTCTTGGAATATGGAGTCCACTGCTTCAAGGTAGTAGCTATTAAGTTTTGTTTGCTTTCTTTCAGAGTGACTGTGCTTTGTAAAAAGGAGGCTTGGCTCAGTATTGCTGTGCCTAAAAATACTGAGCAGAGAGGTGCTCCCTGAGCTGGACTGTGAAAGCGGCAGTGGGGGGCTGGACTCTGCCAAAGGCACATTTGCAGGGATGGTTGAGGTTTGGTGACTTAAATTCTGCTTTGCAGATGTGCACCTGAAAGGAGAAGCCTAGCCCAGAGCCCTCGGGTCCTTCAGAGATCGGGGTTTGTGGTTGGAACTCAGTTCACACCTAAAAACACTGCTTATGTGAAATCAGCTCCTAACACCAGGGCGTTGTGGATTGAGGCTGCAAAGGGAACCTGGACGCAAGGCTGAGCATCGGTTCCTGTTGTGCAAAAATTGAGCAGGATCTGGACAACACAATTTGGCAAAGTTCTTGAAAAGTTTCCTGTTTTTTTTTTTTGTTCCCCCCCCCCCCCCCCCCCCCGCCCTTAAAATCTTTATTGTCTCTGGGAATGCTTTGCTTAGCCTTTTCCAGACTGGGTGGAAATTCACAGACCCCATTAGTGGGAGATCCTTGACCCAGAAGGTTACGATGAACATCTGATGATTCGAATCCTTCTCCTACCCAGCCAAAGAGCATTTGTGTATATTAAATTTTATAAGAGTTAACTTTTGGAAGGACCGGAGCCTGGAAATCGAAACAGCTTTAATGGGTTCTGCTTGAAGCTTTTATTTACCTCAAACTTGAGTAGAGAAATCAGGGTCCAAAGTTGTTCCTACTGCAGCCAGTGGAAACAATCTATTTATTGCAGTGGACGGAGACTCCAACCCTTAGCTTGTGTTCAACCTGAACTCCTCTGGTCTGCATGCGTTGGCAGTGAATGAATTGCTCTCGGTTTCTGGTCTTCGAGCTCTGGAATTCTTTTCGATCCTGGAGATAAGAAAAAAGTCTTCTAAACAGATGCGTCATGCCTGCTTAATTTTCCATTAAAAACAGAGAAGATATTTAACTCTCTCCTATCGGGGGCCGTGTGTGAAAAAGCCATGCTTTCTTGGCGCCAAAATCCATCCTATTAGTGGAGATACTGTGGAGACCTTGGAGTATCCATCCCTGTAAACATCATTAGTTGTGGAAAAGCCATTCATTAGTAACAGGCAATATGTTCTTCTGTCCTCTCCTCTGAAGAATAGGCACTGCTATCTAAATAAGCTGTTTCCTGAGAAGTTACTCAAAGTTACTGCTGTAGTTGTAGGCCAACTCTCCTCCCCCAGCAGCCGGACAGAAACAAAGCTCTCGGAGAAGAAAGAGCTGCGCTTTAGTCCAGCAGACTGTGCTATTCCTCTGAAGTTCTTCCTTTCTCCTCGACCTCCTGGTTAATGCACTCCCTGCTTGTTTTTTCACCTCCTATCATCTGCAAAAACAGCCATTTCCATGCCTACACCTGAGCTGAAGGCACCGGTGCCCTGACACCCCTCTGTGCTCTTGGTTTGTCCAAAAGCAGCTGCAAAAATCCTCCCCGCCATCCCACCCGACCCTCTTCAGATTCCTCTCGCTGGCTTCCCGTGACCTCCTGTGATAATTCTGCATTCCTTGTCCTCCTCCTTCAGCATCCTCCAGAGTACCCCTGACCTCCCCAGCCAAGAAACCACGACCAGACACCTTCTCCCAGGCTTTGTCCTGGACCACCGCGGCAGCAAGGAGCTGGTAGTGGAGGGGGAAAATTGGGAACTGCCTCTCCAAATGCCTGAGTGACAGCAGTGCTGTGGAAAAATCCTTCCTGTTCACTTCTTGGCAAGGAGGGACATGTTTGCGGAATGCTGTCTCCAGTGGGCTGGTGGAAACCTGCTCCGATGGTGCTGGAGGGTGCACTTGGAGGAAGGAGTCTATGTTTCTTTGAGCTGTGCCCTCTGCTCTGTGTTACCGGCACTTAATTACACCTTATACATTAGAAACTCTCCCTTGCCCTCAACAGTCCACTTCAGGAGGTGTTTTGGACAACATGTCAAAGCAGGAAAGACTCTCAGAGGAGAGGGCAGATGTAAGGACACAGATGGGTGTTCCTGTGCTGTCTTTCAGGCCAGACCCATACCGAGGATTTTAATTTCTTTGAGTTGTTAATTACCTCTCTTTTAAAAAACAAGCGTGCTGGCCTCTGCATGGTCATATTCCAACGGGCGTGAGTTGTTTTGGCTTTCCCTAAATGCCACCTATGGTCTCAGCTGGCTATCACAGCCTCTCCTTCCTTCCCCTCCAGTTGCTGTCAGATCTCCAGCAGCTTTCTACTGAGAGCTTTGGGCTGTCAGAGTGGCATTCCCCACTTCTGCTAGTTAATGTTTCTGACATGGTCGGGCTTTCTAGAAATGCAGAAAAATTAGAGTGCTAACTGGATTCTCACCGTATAGGAGGTGATAGGAAATAATTACGCTTGGTGCAATGCATGTTTTCGAGCACCTATTCAGCATTCACTATAAGGTATCAAACGCATCCAAGATACAAATCCAAGCAGAAGAGGAATAAAATGTATTAGGTACACCCTTGGACCACCAAGTGAAGAGGATTTAGTGTGTATAATAAACCGCCTGTGTATCATTTATCACGGCTCCGCAGTGATTGCCTGGGGGTGATGATGGACACCATAAGTTGCAAAGCTATAATGACGTGTCAAGTAACAGACCGCAGGTGTCCATGGGGGGAGTCGGGATGAAATCAACCTGACAGCCTTAAGAAAGTGGCTTGTGCTGGCATCCGCACGGACCCCCGGGTGCCCGGGCTTGTCCTCCGCCTGCTGCATCGCTCTCCCAATTTCCTGGCGGGAGGGCTCTGCTGAAAGGTTTCTTTCTTTCTTCCCTGTGTGGATGATCCGACCTCTTCAGGCAGCCTCTGTTTTCCTTTGGGAAGGGGAAGACCTGGGGCAGATCTCTCCGGCTCCAAGGGGAGCGAGCTGCAGCCGAGCACCCCTGTCCTCCCCTCCACCTTGCTCCTGCGTGGGAGAGAGCAAGAAAACTTGCAAGAAACCTTGCATTTTCCCCAAAAGCTCTATCACCTTGGGGACCAGCTCAAACTGGAGGGGGCACACACCATCCCCATGGGGGTAGCCCTGTCCAAGGGGCTCGGGGGACGATCATTTCAGCAGAGCCCCCGTTTCGTGGCTCCTCGGTCCATCCACGAGCATCTCCGCTATTGGAGAGCCCCTGACCTCCCCTGGCAGGTTTCTCCATTGTCTGTCTGACCTCACCATTATAAAGCATTTCCTACTATTTAGCCCGATGTTTTTCTTTCTTAATTTTAGGCCATTAGTGCTTGTTCTTCCCAAAATTTACTACTGAAAATGACTCTGCCTCCTCCCTTCCTCTCGCTTGACAGATGGCTACAGAGTGACCCTCCAGGATTTTTATCTCCAGTGGCGAGGCAGGACTCCTCTCCTACCTTAATCCCCTCAAGGTCGTAGTAAAATAAAGCCATTGTCTTTAAATCTGAATCTGTTACAACCTCTGTCTCAAAGCAGCGATATTCTCCACCTCGCTGAAGTTGAGCTGTATTTGCTTTCACAGCTCTATCCCAGAAAGTCCAGGAATTAAGTTTCAAAGATGCTTCATTTTTCACTAGGGAGTTTAGAAACTTGTTATATTGCCTCTTGGTACACTAGCTAGAGATGTATTTATCTTCTTTATTTTTCATTTATCTTCTTTATTTTTATTTTATTTTTTTATTTTTTCCTATGCATATATTACAAAGGCCATTCACTTCCCAATCAGATAGAGAGGAAAAGTTTCTCTTTCCCCTCTTTAATTTAGACCTATATGAATACTTCCTTTTGGGCTTTGCTGCTTGAGCAAAAAAAGTGAAAAAACCAAGGAAATTGTTTGGTGAGCAGAACACCTATTTTGTTGGTTTTGTTAGCTTTTTGGACTATTAATAATTTTAACTCTTTGGCTGTTAAATTTTAGAAAAACTCCCAAATAATAAAAAATTGTCATTCAGTGTGAGAGTTAATGGAGTAAATGTTCTTCTCTTCCACTGCTATAAAAAATAAAATTGATGTGAACGAAAACTTCCTAGACCCAAATTTCAAAATGTTGTTGTTTGGCGGATGAAATACCCTGACAAATAATTTCTCCTGGCTGCACGTGGGAGTTTCCACTTGAAGGGGTGGCGGTTGGTAGCTCCTTCCATTTGTCATATGCGACCGAGGAAGACTGTGCTCCAGTGATGAAGAGGCTGTGGGATGGAGGAACCCTCCTAGAAGGCATTGTTGCCACCAGCGCTCTTCCTAGCCAAGACTGGTCTTACCCTGCCCCACGGGACCCACAGAGATCCCATCTCACCTGCTTGAATGGAAGATGTTGGAGATGTTTGTAAATGTGGCTGGGCTCATCTGAGCAAACATCATCCTGGGTCCTGCTTGGGAATCGGAGTGGGAGAAGTTATCTCCTGCGCTCCTCCCAGGCTTGCAAGTCTGGGATAGGGAGGGTGTGACTCCACTCTGACCGTGGGAGAAGTTTTGATACTGGAAGATGGGCTTAAGCACGGGGAAAATGAACTTGAACGTGAGTTTGGGGTGTTTTCTTTGGAGCCCTGCCCTCAGCACTGCTCCTGCGTGGTGCGGAGCTTGCAGGGCTGTCGGACACGAAGGCATGAGTGGCTGCTCCCTAGCACAGGCTCCCTCCTGCTTGCAGAGTTTATTTCTGGGTGGTTTCAGCCGTTCACCTCCGAGAAGCATTTCCTCCCATCTTTCCCTTGTGAGGAGCAAGAAGGGAGCGAGGAGAGGCAGCATCTCCAGAGATGGGATTCAAAAAGAGCCAGGAGCCTGCTTGGGAGGTTGGGAATCAGGGTGCTGACTCTGGTCGCCAAACATAGAGTTGCTGCCAATTTGCAACATTTTCCCTTAAACGTAGATGCTGAAGATTTAATGGAAAGAGAGGTCAGGCTTTGACCTGACCACTGAGCAGGGTGACAGAGGTGGCTCCTTCATGTCCTCTCCAGGGGTTTGTTAGTCTAAAGTTTAGTCCCAACATCAGATGATGCATTTTCTAGGGAAGCTAATGGATTCGCTTGCACTGCGACGGAGTGGTTGGCGGGGGTGGGAGGGTGACTTTTGTGAGAGACAAATGACTTCCTCTTGACAAGCAGCTCTGTTTTAACTAGGAAAATGATGGATGAGTCCCAAGTAAAGACTTGCCCAGGCCAACTAACATGCAAACTTCACGTTGTCAGAGATCCCAAAAGACAACAGAAATCCCAACCGCCAATGAAAAACCGAAACCCCACGACGGTGGGCAGGGATGCGGATTGGTCTGTAGAGGGAGACTTTGGGTCAAACAGACCACGGGCACCCACCACGCAAGGGGATGTGGACCGATGCCAAAGGGAGATGCTTGAGCTTCGGAGGCCTTCACAGAAGCAGGGTTATGGGTTCGTCTCCAAAAGATACCCACTCAAGTTAAACCAAAGCCTTCCTGTGACATGGGGAACCGCAGCCTTACCCTTCCACCCCTGCCGTTGTCCCTCCCAGACTATTGTTTTGATTTTCCTTGGCATCCTCCAACGTAGCAGCAAAACTTGGCCACCATGTTTCACCAAATGTTTCCCTCGCATTTTTCTTCTGCGCTTACCTTTACAAAATAAAAAAGCTTTTTTTTTTTTTTTTTTTAATATGTATATATAAATACTTGTCAAGTGCTGGGCACAGAGGCTGCATCCAAGTTCCTGTTGTTGGCTCAGTGCACTTGTGTATCTCGCTGCTGCATCTGGGACTCCAAATCCAGGCTCCGGACTCCACCGCGCTGGGTGTGGTAGAACCATGGACGGAAAAGATGGAGAGAAGAGCTGTTATTAAAGCCTGAAGGTCTCCCATGGGGGGATGCGAAGGTGAAAGGTGACTGTAGCCTCCTCTCTTCCCTGTCAATGTAAGATGCTAACTGGGAATGGTTTTGAGAGCTGCTAGAGTGGGACCTTGGGGGAAACTATCCCAGGGAGGGGAAGGCGTAGGAATGATGAGCTGGAGGAAAGTCAGGTCCTTGCCACCAGGACTGGCTGGAGAAACAGCACTGAAGCAAGGGGTTTGTTCAATCCTGGACAATTTTGTTGTTTGCATAAAGCTCCAGGTGGAAAGAGCACCTGTGTCAAAAAGCAAAATCTTGGTACCTTGTGCGATGCCACGGAGAACAGCAAGAGCAGGAGGAGGCAGTGCCCAAAGGGAACAAGCACGTTCCCTCACCGTGGGCACTGAGCATCCTGCCAAGGGCAATTGCTGCACGTGGTTCCCTCAGTCCCATCCTCTGCCTTCCCCTCTCCACCCCCAGATAAAGCCCGGGATGTTTATAGACCTTAATACAATAGTTCCCACAACGGCCAGGCGACACGTGAAGACGTAAGCCGCCTGGCTGGCTCGTCTTGGATATTGGAAAGCTTCCATAGCTCAGGTCCCCTTGTCAGCAGCTGAGCTCCTTATCATTTCACTACTGAGGATCCAGGGATCTGACCTATTTTTACTGATGGTTTTATTTATACCTGCAGTGTGTGTGGGGATAAATAAGTATGTTGCCTTCTGTGACTGAGCTGAGGCTCATTTTGTTGTTTAATGCTGGGAAGCCTCTCGCCTGCCTGCTTCAAGTGTAGCTATGCCCGTTTGTTTCCAGAATTAATTGCTGATCTTATTGATTGCAAGCAGAGCAGCTGAGATTGCAAGCTATTTTCTTACACGACTGTTAAGTGTCATCTTTGCAAGGGAAAAGCAAATGGCAGTGCTGAAGCTGTAGACTTGATTTATAGAGATTAAACATTTTATAGCAATTTTTTATTGCTTTCATTCCTCTCTGTTCCTTCTTCAGATGTTGGCTGAGCTGGAACAAGAGGGGTGGGGAGGGATGGGGAGACAATGGACTTAAAATCATCACAGCTCTTGGAGAAAGATAGTTCTTTGTGGGGTTGGGCAAGCCCAATTTTTGGAAAGCTTTGCATGTTCTCCCTTTTAAAAGGGTGTCAGCAGCTTATCTCCCTCCTGCCAATCCGCTCCCGAGCTTGCATCCCTGCTCGGAGCGGGGAAAGCTCTGCGCACAGATGTCTCCTGTTGGGTGTTATCTGCAGGCAAGGTATGGCAGAGCCGACCGTATCCCCACGGCTGCCCTCCCGGCGACCTGCAAGGACCACCCTGCGACCAGGCTCCGGCAACGCCGACCTCCGCACCGAGCCCACCTCCGCCGGCTCCTGCCAGCAGCAGGCAGCCCCCACCTCCCCGAAAAATGCCGAGCATCCCTCTGCCGAACACCCCCCTCCCCACAGCCACCTGCGTGCTTAGCCAGACTTCTCCCAAACACATTTCTCTTTAAAAGCCCAGATTAGTCTAAAATTCTGTTTGAGATAAAACCCGGCCCTTTATCAGCAAACGCATCCAGCCCCCACGCACTCCCAGCGCTTCGCAGGCTCCGGCCATTGCCAGTTACCGCGGGAGCGTTGCTGGTTTCCCATCAGTGCACCGAATCCATCATTGCTGGGGTTTTGTGGAGCGGAGCGATAAATCCCACCGAGGCGAGGGGTAGGTGAGACCTGAATTCTTCTCCACCACGCACTCACCAGGGAATGCATGTCCACCAGCGTGCATGCCTCCTCTTCCAGGCAGTATTTCTCTTTCTCAAGGGATTCCTGGCCTTTCTGACCACCATTTAATCTTATTTTCTTTTTTTTTTTTTTCCCCCCCTTTTCGCTTCACATATCAACGCGCCTATTATACTTTTGAGTGCTTCTCACCCCTCTCCTGCTAAGCTGGGCAAGGCTCCTTGCAACGCTGCAGTTGAGTAACTGAGCTGGATCTCAAATGGATGAAGGTTTTACAGGGCAGAAATCAGACTACCGGGGCTGTAGTTTACTTTAGCAATACTTAAAAGAAGGCATTATTTCAAGAAGCTTTGGCTATCGGGGGAAGCCGGCACAGCAGACCCTCCTGGCACAGGAGGCAGTGATGGCTCTGGCTTGGAAAAGCCAAATTTGCTTTTTTTGAGCAAAAAAGCTGGTAGAAGAAGAAACATATTTAAAATAGAGGCTGTTTTCTTAAATCCCAGCCTGGCAAAATCCAATCTGTGCCAGCACTGGTACTGAGTCAAATAAGATATATGCACATTGTGGTTCAGGAAAGGGGTTTGTGGCATAGGAATACTTTCAGAGAGAACCCTGTGCTGTTTTAAAAGCCTCAGGTAATACGGTAGTATAGGAGGAACAGGGGTAGCACTCCTCCGGGCACAACCTTTAAATCCGCTGTGGTGAGCATGGCCGGGATTTGTGGGTCTCCCTGAACTGAATGCTTTCAAGGCCAAAAAGGCAGTGAAAATCTTGCATGGAGTTTACATACAGTACATTGCACTGGTGCTCATTTCTAGCTGTTAACGTGACCCGCCGATTCCGCATCTTTATCAATAAACACCAGCAGGAGATATTAAACCCAGCTGAGTTATGTCAGGGGGGTTATCAGAGGACAGACAGTAGTTCCTTTAGCCAGAACAGTGAAGGTCTTGGGGTTAAAAGCCAAGGGTCAGCACCGCCACTGCCTCATGTGGCATGGATTAAATCAAAAATTATCTTTGAGTGGCATTACTGCAAACTAGCCAAGAACATCCATCTGAAAGCTCAGCCGCTCTGAGCATAAATCAACTCGCCTGGAGGCTGGGTTGGGTTTTAGGGACTGACTTGCCTTTTCCAGTACCACTGCTTGGTTATTGGTGTTGCAAATCCATTGTAGAAAATCGAACTGAGATGCACTGAGTTAGGGGAAAACTTGATTTTTTTGCTGGATCGGGTTTTTCAGGGGCATCGCTGCCTGCAGCTAAAAGCAAGGCTTTAAAAACCCAGAAACCTCTTTCTCAGCTTCATGAAAAGCAATTTCAGCCTCTGCCACCCCCAGCTGTATTGCTGATCACTCTCAAATTCACAGCTCTCCCCTTTCAATCAATACATTAATCATGGAAGAGACAACCCTGCATTTTATTTAACCTATTTCTCCAGGTTTGATTTTTTTTTTAATTATGGATAGGAGCAAATTCCTCAGGCCACTTTTGATTCTCTGAACTTCCCTGTGCTCGCAGCTTCTGTTTTAACTGATGAAGTTATGGCTGAGAATGGATTTTATTTAACTTCTGGCTTAGTTACTGGCACTGAAGGATCCAGATCAAGCAGAATTCATCAGATCTCATATAATTTTGTTCTGTGCCTCCAAGAAGCAAGCTGGGTTTTAATTTGTTTTCAGCTAACTGCAATGAGCAGGAATAAAAGCATGAGCGGCTGTAAGTGTGCCCTGTGGGAAGCAAGCAAACTTTTTAATGCTATTTCCAAAAATCTCCAGCTGGTGGCAGCAGCAATTTTTTTTTCCACCAAAAGTAAACCAGAAAACTAAAAGGGAAAAAAAAAAAAATCCCTAGAAATGATACCTACTAGCAATGTTCTGGAAATCTCAGGTGTGTTGCTCAAAAATGAGATTAAAAAATATTTATTGCTTCCTTAAAACGGGGGAAAAAAAAATCCCCGCTGCATTTAAACTAACCCGATGACAGAGTGCCCTAGGATGGATGTGTCGTCGAGAGGAGGTGTGCTGAAAGGGCACTTGAAAGCTTCCTTGGAGCTATCAGGTGCCATTAGGGATGTAATGACCCCCAAGGGAACCAGATTTCCATGGCAGCTCACATCTTCCCAGCGCTCCCTCCCTTGTAATACTCTAAAACCCTTCTGTGGTAGAACAAGACCTGGTTTCTTCTAGGATAACTAAGACATAGAGAAATTCAAGGCCATGCTGATGGGATCTCAAGGTGCGAGCTCCGCGGGAGGCATTTTCCAGTGAGGATGCCTGGATGAGGGCTCCAGCATCCCAGGATAAGCCTGGCTCTGCCAAGAGCCTGGAGGCTATCAAGGGTGACCTCTGGGCATGTGCTTTGCTTCCCACATGGATATCCTTAAAGATTTTGGAGTTTTCTCTTTGTTTTCTTTTTATGCTGTGTTGACAGTGACACTGATTTGCTAACTCCTAATGCCAAAAGAAATCATTGCTGCCTTTCTGCACTTTTGCAGCATGCAGCTTAGCTCTTTTTAGGCTGAAAAGCCTCTCCGGAGAAGACAATGCCTTTATTTTTGTGAATTTTGCAAATGTCCCTGAACAAATAGTAATGAGTTATGTAATTGAAAAGCTATCATTCTGGGGAGCGTGCAATCCCGCCTTGCAATCCTCACCAAACCGCACGGCTCGACGCGTTTGTGGGGAGTGATTCATGTGCTGGTAGCAGAGACCAGCGTCCTCCCAGGCTATCGGTTGCGGTTGATAGAGGCATGTGCTCCGTCAACCCGTTTGGAGGTGGCAGACCTCCAAAACCACCAAAGGTAGGGAACAAAAAGACATGCAGAAATCCAGAGTGGGAGCAGCGCTGTGCCCGGCGAGACCTGGTGAAGACGGATAGCGTGGGAGAAAGAAGGGGGGGGGGGTCACTTGAGGTTGGCCCCAGTCCAAAGCAGAAGGTTGGCTATCCCCTCTGAAATCATCTCTGTTTATGAGAGCGCCTTTGGATATACTTGATATCTGTGTAAATATCCCGTCTCTGTTCTTGGCTGCAGCTGGGGGATACTCTTTGTGTTTCCAAAGGCATGGCAGCCTTCACAAAACCGCTGATGCTCCTCGCTGCTGGAGGAGGAGGCCCAGGGCAGCTGAGATGGGGATGGCTGACGAAATCCTCCACCGCAGCCCGGGAACGTGGCAGGGTCCAGCAGCGGTGGAAGTGATGAGGGTTAACAAAAACAAGCAGGTATTTAACTAGGACAAGGAAAACCCGCAAATGTCAAACTGGCGCTGAAAGGTTTGGAGCTGTTGTCCTCCTTCGGATAAATCAGTGCATCACCCCTGAGTTGTTTTTTAAATTGTGTAGGCAAGCTCTGAAAGAAGGGAGCAGCTTAGGCAGAATATTGAAACCATCTTTTTCCCCTTCCCTTGCCTTATTCCAGGTGTTTCTCAAAAGCTTGTGCCTTCCTCTAAACCCTCCTATTCTCCACGGCAGCAGCCCCTTTGCAGGACATCTTGGCCTCTCCAGTCACCTGTCAGAAGCTTTTGTGTCCATGGGTTTAGAAGGGAGAACTGCACTTTTCCATCACCCATTTTTCACTGCAAAAGAAAAAAAGAAAAGAAAAGAAAGAAAAAAAAAAACTCCGATACTCTGATATAAAGCAAGTCTGACTCCTCTTAAGGCTTCAAAATTCTCCAGAAGGACCATTCCTAAATGGAAAGAAACCATGTCTGGTTCATCAAGCCTTTGGTGAACATGGTTTGTCAGTGCCAAGCTGGTGAGGACCTCCAGTCTCGGGCAAGAGGTAATGGCTTGGTCCCTGAAAACTCGCTTTGTCCATGCTCTGCCTTGGGTGCCTAAGATCATCTCTGAAAAGGGTTTGCTCGGCATGGTTTTCTTTTATTCTTGCTCTTCCAGTCTGGGGAGAACTGAAGGCCAGGTGGCATAGGAAGACATCGCAGACTCTTGTAAAATCTTGAAGTATTGTCCAATGTTGGGCCCACCATTTCAAGAGGGATGTTGATAACTCAGAGAGGATCCAGCACAGGTCTTCCAACATGACCAGGCAGCTGGGGCTTGCGTGGCTTGCGAGGAGAGGCTGGGATGCTGGACTTTTTCAGATGCATGAAAAAGAGGTGAGCAGGCTTGCTGCTAGCCTACAGCAACTTGAAGAGGAGTTATGAAGATGATGGAGCCAAGCTCTGCTTGGAAATATCAGAATCACAAAGGACAGCGGTCACTGTTTCAGGATGGGCTTTAGAAACAAATTCTTCACCAGGAAGGTGACGCAGCCCTGGAACAGGTCCCTGAGAGGTCAAGAAAGCCCTGTCCTCAGAGGTAGGTGGGCATGACCTTATGCAGGTGATAGTTTGGCTTTGGACTAGAGACCCCCAGAGGCCCCTTGCAAGCAACATCTCTGGGTCTATAATTCCTTCAAATCAATTGTCTCTCTTCCCTTTTTCCTCTGTCTCACCTGTTAACATCTGAACCTCTTCGGCAGGATATCTCCATTTACACAAATTATGGCACTACCACAACTGAGTCTTGTTGTCAGCCTCGAGTTACACCTACGCCACTACATAATACTTTGGTACGTCTTTCTACGCAGCCAGGCTGTCTGGGAAGGACTTACTCTTGGTGTTTTTACTCTAATCTTTGCGTCCCTTTGGGAATACCTCTGTCGAAAATAAACGTTGCTTTACTATTGGCACTGTTTCACTCCCGGAGGAGATTGGAGAGAATTTTGGAGCTCTCTTAACATGCAGTCACAATCACGGCTTCTGTGATTGAGTCGTTTCTCTCTAAATAAGTAAATTAACTCTAATACCCTTATTTGCTATCAACCTTATAAAACATAATAAAAGCCAGATGTCTCTTTTTTAACCTGATGTACTATAGAGGTTCGATGGATTATTTTTTCCAGACTTTATGAAAGTGATTTGTTTTCTTTGTTTCCTTTGGTGAATTCATTGCAGAATCTGATGAGAAGAAATTTGGAAATGTATTAAAATGGAAAAACCTGGTATCATATGGATGCAGGTCTCAGCTGGGGGAGAGCCAACCTTCCTCTCTCCATGTCTCATTCTGTGCTGCAAGTGGGTGGCTTTGCAGGGACGGTTTCTCCGGACCCAAGGACATGGGTAATGATTGAGTGATTTCAATTCAAAAGGGTGCAAAAGGATTCTCCAAAGCTGCTAAATAAGAGTGCTTGTCCCCAAGAACCTCCTAAACTGTCTGTCTCTTCCAGCTCTCCTGCTTGCATTGGAGAAGAAGTCATGCAGGATGGGAGCCACAGAGAGGATTTGGTGCCTAACGCTCATTGATTGATTTCAGCGATAGTTTGGGGCTTAAATAGCTTTGTGGTTTGAAGGCTGGGGTGCTTGGCAAGTCTGGAGCCAAAATGATGAAAAAATAGCAACTCTGTCAATTTCTGTAATTTCCTTTTCCTTTGGGTGAGTTCAGCTGAATCACAAGACGGACTTTCTGTGAAGAAGGAGGACTGAAGACCACACGATGCTTTGTCTTTAGTCCCTTGGTGCTTGAATGCAGCTGACGATCTCCATTCAGCTCCTTGCAAAACGAGCACACGATCCCTCTGCCACGTTAAGCTATTAAAAGCCTGAAACGTATACCTGGCTACCTCGCTGCTCCACCGTAATTAGGCACGCGGAAAGCATGCAAAAACCGTAATCGCGCTTAAAAACACTGCTTGGGATTGAGTTACCTGCACCAAGCCTGCTGCCGTCAAGAGAGGAGGGACAGACAGCCACAGGGGATAGCAAAGCCACGTCCACGAGGTCTACAGAAGTGCGTCGGCAGTTGCAAGGCACGGATCTCGCTTCTCATCAGCAGCCCCGGCACAGGAGGAGCCGTGGTGGTAGAGGACTCCCCCCGAGATCATCGTCGTGTCCGTAGGGATGGTGCTGGCACAAGGATGTGAGCGGTGGGTGTGATGGGGCGGTGGGGCTCGGGTCTGCAGAGACAGCTCAACAGCGTGGTTGGCAGGTACAGGAGGGGGTGGAGAGGAGCTGGAACGATTCCTATTTATTTTATTGGCCTTCTTTCAAAATGTCTGAGAAATGAAAGGACCCTGTTCTGCAACTGTACCCCTTGGAGCTATGGGACTTGTCCATTGAGTAATTTTGACTTCCAATTAAACTAAATATTGTTTTTACGGAAATAGCTTTTTCCCCAGCTGGGGTGATAACACAGTTGCGATGTTTGGATGAGGTTTCTAGTGAAGCAATTTGGGGTTTCATGTCATTTACTGAGAGTCAGGCTAGTTCCTCATCCAAAATCATAATAAACAAACAACGCATACCCCGTAGCTGTTCTCCTGAGCTCAAGCAACCTTCATTCAGGCACTCTTCTTCAATAACTCATCCATATACTGCTTCTACTTTGGGGTCACTCACCTTGACTGTATCTCCTACATAATACTCCAATTCATACGTCCATGGGCATATTGCAAAATGCGAGCCCGGGCAGAACAAAGCCACCAAGGTTCATGAGTCGGAGCTGTCATTTCTTCCTGTGATTATATACTGCGGGTGTCCCCAGAATATGGGGAAATTGCTTTTTCTTGTGGCACTAGCATCACATTTTAGCAGCGTTGAGACTGGCAGAAGGCCATGCTGGGTCAAATTGGTGCTGAAACAGCTATCATCCAGCAAGACTGTTTTCTTCTTAATAGTAATCTGATAAAACCAAGTAGAGACCAGCAAGCTGACCTGGCAATGATTTGAGTAACCCTTCCCAGCTTTGCTCAGTTGATGCTCTAAGACAATGCAAATTTTATAACCGCATCAACATAAAATCCCTCCCTCCTGCATCCTTTTGCTCTGAGAGCACAAATGACGCTGCTGGTAGAGTTTCATACTCCTGATTTGTACAAATCATGTAAAGCTTATGAGTGTGTCAGATGGCATTATGGTAAGCCCCTTTGCCTATCTGATTTTTCTGCATGCTGCCGATTTCCCTGTATCCCTAATTTCAGACGTGAAATGCCGATCCAGCAAGCAAGCCTCCTGCCTTTTAAATTAGAAAAAGGAATGGAAAACCTCTGCATTAAAATTATAGGTATCTCTGTGGTATTACAGAGGCATTAAGGGCTTAACCCGCTGAACAAAGGTAGAGTCCGAAAGCCTGCTGTGCAAAATTGTGCGAGATGTCAAAGCAATTTGTACTGAAACCCCGGCACGGGACTTGCTGGAGGATGCACAGTCCTTCCTCTAAAGGCAAATTAGTGGGAATCAGTTGTTTTAAGCTATGACCCCTTCGCTCGGCACATGCTACTGTCTTACTTGAACCATGTGAAGCTCCGTCCATGCCCATGGCTTTTAAACACAACATTTATTATCCTTCGCCCCCCAGATTAGGGGGATCCCTCCGATGGAGAGCCCAGAGCAAGGCGCACACATGCCATCTGGTTTTCATGTTCAATCTCATCTCTTTTACTTCGCCGTGAGGGAAGGCTCAAGTGACAACAGAACAATGCTCGCCCTGCAGACTGACTAATTAGGCTGCATCTGGAGCTAATTAAATGTGGAGTCACCCGCAAGGAGAGTACTCTTCTTATCATACCAGCAGTAGGGGCGAGACAGAAGAAAAATCGCTGATGATATGCCTCGTTTTTTCTTGCAAGCAATTTAAACGAGTCAACGGAGATCAGAGCGGATGGACATTTTTCCCTTAGCAGAAATGGGAGCAGGATTGGTCCCAGGATGATGAAGCGGGGGCGGGGGGGGTTGGAAGGGGGAAAGGTGGGAGCTGGAGATATTTCAAACATAAGAACAATTAAATGAGATCGTGTTTGAACTGTTGCTTCTGTGCATAATGTATGGGCGTGAAGATACCTCTTCAGCATTAATATCATTTAATATTCTAGTTTCTGATACTCAGTGGCACACGTAATTAAAGTAAACTGACCTTTACCAGATGAAATATGCTCTGATTTCTCTTTTAGTTTTAACTATAAAAAGGAATTTTTATTGTTAAATGTTCTAATCTTAGTCTTGTTTGGCCAAAGCTGGGAGAAATATGGTTTCTATTGCTTCATCAGTCACTAATTAGTATGAGGCTGCACATTTTTTAATAGCTAGACAGTTTTATTCTGTGACCTTGGGAAGCAAATGAATTCTTTTGAAGGTCCAGAAAGTCCAGGGTACAGAGAAGCATATGGGTTTAAACATAAAGTAGCAGGGTTTATTTTTTATGCTTATATTTTTCATCATAACACTTGAAATGGTAATAAAGGGAGAGAAGTCCTCCAAACTCTAGAGATAAATTTGTCATGACTTGGTTCAGAACAGTAAATGATTTTTAGATCAATTTTAGCTCCTTTTTTCCTCACCTGGAAACATTTCATTTCCCGGATGGGCAATGGTTTAGCTGCAGATTCTCATCAGACAGAGATTTTTTGACTGATTTTTTTTCTTTTTGTTGTCTTTTTGTCTAGGAGCCATCATCAAGAGGCCATGCATGCTAGGAAGTTCCCAGGAGCATCCAGCCCCACACATGGATCCATCCAGAGCTGGGGTTTCCACAGCCCTGCTGTACCTTGGGGCTTGTTGCTTTCACCCAACCTGCGCCATTTCAATCTATTTTGGTGAGATGAGCATCTGGGTTCCTGCCAGAGCTTGCTCAGGATCTAGACCTACGGATGGCTCTTTGTGCCTCCTCCAAATTCTCCTCTCCACGCTGGAAGTGTCTGTCTCTGAACATTGCACCTATTATGTTGGTGGAAAAGTCCCAAAGCCAGAGAAATCCCCCCAAACGGGTGATTCAGGTATTTTGTTTAACATATTATACATCAAACTTGTTTAATCTTTTGGGGATTTGTCCCACCACAGAGTCAGAAACAAAGAAGCCCTCTGCTCCCATCCCACCGAGACCAAGTCTGGGCACCAAAGCTGCTGCTGGGCTCTTCGCCTGATCTCCACGTTCTACCTTCCCCTTGTCCTTCTCTCCTTTACGGTCCAGGTATTTCTTTCTCTTTCCTGCATTGAGTGTTATCCCCAGCACAGCCCAGTCACCCACCCAGACGCTCACATTGAGCCAGGGGCATTTGGCAGGAGCAGGAGGTCACAGGCAACCGGAGGAGGCAGGAGGTTACCTTGGAAGTGAAGAAAACATCTTCAGTCTATCCAAAAGCTTCCTAAAGGAATTTATTAGCCGGTCTGTGCTGTTGGCATCTGCAAGGGATGGATGCAGGGGAAAAGTAAAGCTCTTTTATAACTGTAACGCCAGGCTGGGGTTGAGGGTTTAGGCTCAGCTGAGTATCCAGATGCTCCTGCTCAAGGAGAGCAGATGCTCGATGGAGCCCCCACGTTCGCTGCCTTTCACCGCTCGGCTCAGGAACAAAACCAGGAGGCTCCTTTCCCATGGGATTTTGAGCAGTTTGATGTCCAGCTCCAGCCTGCAGTGGGGAAAGGAAAAATATTCACATGGAGGCTTTGCATCTGTGCAAAATTATCTGGTCTTTCCTGAATTTCAAGGTTTTGGTATATCCCTTTTCTTTAAGAGCAGAGGAGGGAAAGGGAAGAGGAGCTGGGACATGCCGGGCAGTTTTTCCAGTCCTTGGCCCTCATCTTGAAATGGAGAAGTGACGTGTAGGAGCGAAATGATGACTTGATTTGTGGTCTGTGTGGTTTAACAAGCAGCTTATGTGGATTGCTATTACATAAGTGAGGAACACAGGCTGGAGTTCAGTCTCGGTGATTTTCTTTGCGATCCCAGACCCCGTCAGCCTCAAATTTTAAGGGTTCTGGCACAATTTGTCATATTAAACTATGGGGTTTCATGAACATAGGACTTGAGGATTGGACAGTTCAATTTTTAGGCAAATGGTGTGTGTGTGGGAGTGAAAGGTCATCTTAGGCTTATCTCTAAATAAACCCAGGAAACTCAAAATCAGCTCCTTTTTTTATCCCGCACAGGCTGGCAAATGGGCAAACCGGTGTGGATAGCTTTTTTTTTAATATACAAATGTTCCCCACTGAAGCATGAACTCAAATATTAGCTTTCCACCTAGCAAGACTAGACAGGAGCAGGGAAAAGCCACGTCTGTTTCTTATCCTTGATGCAGGGAAACTATTTAAATCTGCTATTTTTTTAATTTTTTTTTTTCAGCTCTGCATAGGAGTGTTTACTTTATTTGGGGGGATTCAGAGGGCTAATGAATGCAGGCTTTAGTGAAACCCACCTCATTGTAATTTTCACAAACTCCATCAAAACATCCCTTTCTCTCTCTGCCTTTTCAAAAAGAGCCTTTTTTTCCCCTCCCTCCCCCGTGTTTCTGCATGTTGTGATTTCACTGAGGCTTCCAATGGTCTTCAACAGTTCATTTATGCTGGGAGCCTTCTATAAACTGTACAGCCATGGTCTCCTCGCCCGGCCACCCACCGAACCAGCCTGTCTAAACAGCATCTGTCTACATCCCAGACACATCCAGCAAGTTAAAAATGGACCGAGTCCAGCTTCTTTCTTTTTTTCCCCCCCTTTCTGCCCTCCTGCAAAGCTGGGGTGGGAGTGGAGAAGGGGGCAGAGGGTGTGCTGCCCCAGATCTGGCAGGGTTGGGGTGCTCCTCTTGCACCCCTGATGCTGCCTCCCCTCCCGGATTTGTTTGGTGAGCCGTGCAAGACCTCCATCCCTCAACGCCGGCGTTAGTCCTACCAAATCTCTCCATTGCTAGCAGATGCATTATTAGTGATGGGAGCCTATTTAAACTTAATCCCAAATGCATTACCTAGTGAGTTTTACTTGGCTTTTTGACTTAAGGTATTGGAGGTTATTACCTCTGGTATGCAGGCGTTGCTCTGAAGAATCTCCCCGGCGAACGGCTCCATTTGGTGAGAGGGCAGGGACGGACGGGGTTTTCCTTGCTTGTGCAATTTGGACACATTTTTGAAAGATTAAGTCAGATCAGCCACTTGAAAGTCTTGGTTATCCCTCGAGTGTGACAGCATGAAACCCATTCTCCCTCCAAAGAGCCTTGCTCCACTCAGAGGGCTGGAGGAGAGCCTGAAAAAATTAAAAGAGGGCTTAATATTGCTTGACAGTTTGCAGAGGTTTGTGTTTCCCAAAATGCTGCTTTTCCTCCTCTTTACCCTGCAACATTATCAGTAAATATGTATCCCTGGTGAAGGAAACTGCCCGCTGCGGTCACCGGGCGTTTGCATGAGGTTTATTCGCACCCGTGTCAACACGGTGAATGCGGCAGAAAGAGGATTGCCAAGGGCTTGTTTAGGCTTCAGTCCTGGAAAGGTGTCATCTCTCTTAATTAGGGAAGCTGTCATTACAGGTAGGTGGTATTTTAGGGAGAAAAGGTCATGTTTCTTGGCTGACAAGGGCTGGGCTCAAAAATAGTAATTGGGTAATGAAATGCAAGGTTTAAATCTGTTGGCATCATCAGCGAGACTGCCCCTGAGTTCAACAGAGCAGGGATGTTGCACATATAGCTTAGAAGAGCTTTGATTTTATTTAACATTTAGTTTTCAAGAGAAAATGTAAACTTCTGGGATGATGCATGCAACAGGTTTACCTTTTGGCATCTATCACATGCCAGCTCCCTCTGAAATAAAGCAAACCTGCAGTTTTTACATGTGTGTCCTATTTGACCTAAGAAAGCAAACCAATAAAAAAGTAAAGATGAAATGGGACGGAATGCCTCAGAGTGAAAATATTATTCTTTAAATACAGCAGGAAAGTAACACATAAATGAAGGGAATTCTAAAAAAAAAAAAAAAAAAAAAGAGAGAGAAAAAAGGATAGAAACACTTAAATACTAATCAGATGAAGGGCATGCATAAACTCATCACCTTATAGAGTGGGATTTCTGGGATAGATGACTGAAGGATGTGTCCACAGCAGGACCCTGGTTTAAGAGGTGTCCCCCACCCCCGTGAGCACTGTCCCTGCCGGGGTGGCAGCGTGGGACACTGGTGACAATTCCTCCAGTGCCCTCCGACACGCTGCAAACAGCAGCATCGTGTCGGGCTGCTGCTGCCCAGTGGGTTTGCTGGTGGTGGCTGGATCAGCTCTGAGACCTCCAGAGACCCACAGGACCTGCTTTACAGATCAGCCCTGCGTTTTTCACATTAACTCCGTCCATAGCATGCTACACTTCAAATTTAACCTCAATAATTTCGGCTCAGATGAGATAGTACAGCAGGCTCCAGTGGGCTGCTTATGCCTATGCAAAACTGTAATACTGCTTGTTGACTTCCCTGCATAGCACAGAGATGATTTATTGCAAATCTCAGGTGCCTAGAGATGCGTGTTTTGCTCTCAAACCTATCACTTGCTTCAGCATTAAGGGGAATTGGTTATAAAGTGATGCATGGCTTTTTAAAAAGAAAAGGATGGGATGTGCTCCCCCATACTGCTAACGGCACTTCATTGTTCTTGTGCCTCCTTTAAGCCCAATTCAGATTAGATTCACTATCATTCATGATTATGTAAAAGAAGTGATAAAACGTGGCTTTTAAAAAAGTCATGTTTGTACAAGAATTTGCTGACATATTGTGGAGAGATAACACGATAGTGAAAATAGCCAGATCCTGCCTGGCCTGGCGTCTGGAATCAGTAAAAGGAGGCAGTCAGGCATATTGCAACTTAACTTCTGTTCCCTTTCCAGCACAAAATCCGCACCTTTTATTATTTTTTTGTAAACCGACCGATACGATTTTCATTGAAAACTTGCCATATTTCCTGGATCTTGGCTCCAGCCTGAACTGCATTGTAATCATTTCACACCAAAGTCAAGGGAGGAGTTTCTGAATGTATAAAAGGAGAAAACATCGGCGCTTCAGCAGAAATGGCCAGCCAGGCTTGCCAATACAAACTGGAGCATCAACAGCTGATGCCGGAGGAATGCAGTCGGTGTGTGGAGAAGAACAGCAGGGTGGCCCTAAGAAATTAGAAAACTGCCTGGTTTTAAATTGGGATTTGCTCCTTGTTAGGTCCTAGCAATTGCTACTAATAGTGACGTGAGCTGCTGCCTCGCCGTCTCCTGAGTTGTCTCATCTTCTGCTGCAGGCTCAGCCTGGCTCCCCGGGGAAATGGGGTGTATATCTTTCACTTCTGAACCCGGCAGCCCATTTTGGCCAGGTCTGATAAACACACAGGAGCCCCAGAGATAACCAAGGTCCTACAAATTGGGTGAAAATAGGTGTCTGGGGAGAAAAACACAATTGGGAAAGCTGCAGAGCCTTTGTTGGTCATGGTCAATCTCACCAGGTTGAAGCATCACTGTGTTCCCAAGACCGTGTTTCCCCATCAAGAAAAAACTCCTCCTTGAAGCTATTTTATCATCAGTTGTATGTTACATACAAAGAGGGAATGCCCTTAAAGACCTGGACTCTTCTGCTGTAATTCCCAGGCTCTTAGCCACAATCTGTTATTGCATGAGTATTTGCATTTGGACTCTTGGTGGAATAAGGAAAAAGGTGATAAAGGTGAACAGAAACAGAGGCATGGTTTTAATAACAGCAGCAAGGAAAGGAAGTGTGTGCACAAAATGTGCTGGAGGTCTATTTTTCACTTGCTGAAAGTCTCCACTGTATTTGGACTGTGTGTCCTTGGGTCTATCGGTAACCACAAAAATTATTCATTAGGTCCTCTGCCCCTTCTGCCAAAGCCGTGGTTTGTAGAGTATTAGATATCTTCAGTAATAAGGTTTCAATCCCTTCACTTGAGGGGCTGAGACAAGCTTGGATAGGCTTTGCCATAAGAGAGGGATTTTCTTTTGCTTAATTCCACCCCATTACTCTTCATTTAATTCCTTTGTACCACTCTCAGCAATTACCTCCCCTCCACAGGACGCTGCTTCTCTACGTATCAAATGGCCAGCTCTGTGTTTGCTTTGTAACATCTTATTTGAGTACACAAATATAGAGATATTTGACAATTACGGTAAGAGAAGAAGAGAGGGAACAGCTACTAAGGAGTGGGGGTGTGTCTGCGTTTTCCACAAAATGCTATTTCTGTAGTTTTATGGCTGATGAGGCAGAGTGTGTCTAAAATGGGATTCTTTTGTATAAGGTGAAAATGCCATTAAATGACTGGGATCCTCTTGCATCTGGAGGAATGTCCATGTTGCAATAGGTCTCTGTAAATATTTATACCTGATGACTTAGCAGCTGGCTATTAAGTGCCCTGATTGTTCCTGTGATGCTGCTAGCAAATGGAGATCTGGCATTTAAAGGATGCAGCACAAATTGTTCTGTTGGTCTTAACTTTTGGTCAGAGAATTTACCCGGTGCTGGTGATATCACTGGTGAAGCATCCCTCTCCCGCCTTCTCCTTTCCATCCGTGCAGACCGAGCAGCGCTCTCCCCCGTGTCTAAAGGAAAACAAAAGTGGGGAAAGCACAAAAAAAAGACCCAAGCAAAACCCGTGGCCGGTGGTGGCTTAGGGGACCTGGCTGGGGCCACCTCCTCCCGGCGGGGTTTTGGTGGTACCCTGCATGGGGGGTTGCAAACCCGGTTGCTTTTCCTCTGGCGTTGGACACCAGCCAGGCCACCGCGCCGGTGTGACCTCCGAGCGCCGGTGACTCATTTTTGCCACGGATCTGCTCACGACAAAGCCTTTCCTGCCAGGTCGGTGGCGACGACGTTAACCCCTTGCTGGTTGGGCATTGCCAACGGTGCTGGGTGGGCTGTTCTGGCTCAGGGGTGCCAAAGCCCTTTGCGGAGCTGGCGAGGACATGACGGCTCAAAGCAGCTCAGGCGGGGATCGGGATTGGGACTACTGGGAGAGGAAATATTCATTGGGACAACAGGCTCCTTTCTTCTGGATTTGGGAGCTGGACCATCGCTCCAGGGCCGGGGTAGGGCTCAAGTGAAGATATTTGCATCCCCATATTGCCCGTCCTCACTGCAAATTCAGTTAGACCCCAGGCATGTGAAAATACCATTTTATCAACACTGCAGCTACCAGTGTCAAGGAGACCGTTGTGGTCTCCCATTTTACGTAAATTAATAGTTCAGCTGCACCTTTGGCTGGGTTAAAATTAATTGTGAATTTGCGTAGAGCAGCCAGAAGGACTGCAGTGAGGGGACAGAAACCATTAAGAAACCAAACAAACCACAAAGTGCTTCATTCTGACTTTCTTCTGAAAGTAACCGCTTTCAAACTTCTCCTTTTGAAAAGATGTCTCATCGTTGGGCTAATTTTGAACTAATGAAAAATAAATCAGCCCCCTGCGGGCCTGCCAGCAGAATCCTGCATTTCATTCTACTGGAAATGAAGCAAATAAAAACAAATTTATCTTCAAAAGGTGAAATACTGGCACAGGGTGCCTGTGTCACGGTGCCTGCAGATGGAGTTTTGCAGACCGAGGAAGCAGGTGATTCTCACGCTGCAAAGCCATGGCTGTAGAAAAACTGCCCAATGAGTATTTTTACTTATTTCATTACTCAGAAATGGTGCAGGTACCATTTAAAGCTGCTCCAATGCCTTTGTTTTACCAGGCCGCTCCTTCAAATTATTTGAATTAACAATTTTATATGCCCATGGGCGATGTACTCCTATCATTGTACCCATGCTATATTATTCCCTACATTACAACCCTATAATAAAATGCTTTGTAGCCTTCTGACCCATCATGAAAGTCAATGAAATAATTTTTCCCAAGAATGTATTCCAGGAGTCCCTCCTTTCCTTATTCTGTGGCTGCATTTAGGCTCAGTTACCGCCTGCTTTCAAGGCGATTTTTTTTCTTCCCTGATTATTATTTGTCTCTGGGTGTTGACACAGCAACCAGCCGAGCTGGAAGGGGATCCCTCGGGTGGGCTGGGGTGCAGGCTGGACTCGGGCTAAGGTTCACGATGTTAGGATGCTTGTGGGTTTATCTTTCGGACCTTTCAACTTGGAAAGGAAACAAATTTATGTAAAACATCACAGCTTAGATTTTAAACAAAGAGGATGTGCTGTGCTCTGTGTAAGTAGAATATTTACAGTTGTAAGGCAGGATGATATATGCCCCTTACAAATAATAAATAAAGGTTGAGTGTTGGGAATAGGATTCATAAGGCTAAAACTAATAACGTAATAGTTTTTATTGAGGAAAATGAAGCAGCCTTATGACTGGGATGAAATCCCAAAATAAATTTACTGTTTACTAAAACACTGTTGAGCGGTTTAGATGTTGTTATAAAATTATTTTTATCATCTACACCAAAGATGTGGGTCAGTGGGGCTGTTCCAGGTTTCCTAGAAAACTTAAACGCAGTCCTAATAGTTAGTCACAGCAAGGTCCAGACAGCTCAGCAGAGCCACTTGCATTTCCAGCAAGGCTGAGGGAAATTCAGATTCCCGCACAACATGGTGAACGGTGAAAATGGGAGTTGATGAACTGGCCTGGTATCGGTATGTTGAATTCATGTCTCCAGATATGCCTTAAAATATGTCCCAATTCAGACTAAACCAGCCAGCACATCTGGAGCTGTAAGAAGAGGGGCTGCAAGGGGCACCAACTGCATCTCTCGCAGGCAGAGATATTCCTCAGGTTTCCCAGCGTGTTCCCAGGCTTAGCAGGTCATAGCCTTAAATCCTCACTGGTGAGCCTGGGTACATGCTCCCAATTAAAAGCATGGCCTCTAACATACCTGTATCAGCATCAGGCACCGAAAAATATAATTACCCCTGCCTTGTGGTGTTGTCATACTTCCATGATAATGCAAAATAATGCTTTATATTCAAATTCAGTGCAGGATACAGAAAGCGAAAGGTATTGTCTTTGTATGAGTCTTCAGAAAAGGAAGAAAAACTTAAATATTGAGTTATTTCCAAAGTTTGTGTAGGTTATTGATTATGGAATCTATGTACTAGGAAGAAATGCAGAAAAGCTACTAAAAGAGCCATGTGGGAAAATAAGATAATACAGGTGCAAATGAATCCAAGGGCTAGCATCGATTCGTCCAACACACAGCAATAAGGGATGCTGTAGCTCTGGAGGAATTAATGCTCTCTATTTCTAGAATGATGTCGTTCTGGAAGAAAGGGGAAACCTCAACATTTGCCATAGGTTAATCCTGGTTTAAATAACTCCCTACACAAAATGGGTATTTCTGGTTTTGGAACATCCCTGCTGCTCTTCCCACAGAGGAGACCTGGGGCAGATGTGCAAAACAACAAGTCTAGATTGCATGCCTGTATTTAGCAGGCAAGATTAATGCTTTTTAAAGCTCTCAGGACTGGAGCAGAAGCTGTGGTCCAGCCCCTTACCTTGGCGTTCAGCACGGTCTCAGCAGCAGATGGAAATGCTGGAGGAGGCATCATAGGGAGCGATGTTGCGGTGAGCAGGGTAGGGGTGCTGGATGGGGAAGATGAATGACATCCCCAGCCCCACTTCTGACAGCTCAGTGTTTATATTTGAGGTGCCCTATAATTTTGCACAGCTCCATGTTTCATCTGGGTGGCTCCTCTTGTGCGTTAGCAGAGCCCAAACCCACTGCATGTGGCCACTCGGGAAGCAATCTTGGTGTCAGAGCATTTATTATTGGCTTGCACTGTTATAGGAGAGCACAGAAACCCCCAAATGGAGAATTAAAGCCAGTCCCTGTCTTTGTTAGAAGAGACAAGACAAATGGATGCAAAGAACAGGAGGGGCATGGACAGAGAACAAGCAATTTATAAACATATTTGGTGTCGTGCTGCTCCTGTGATACTCTTCTCCTTATTTACAAAACCCCTTTCTGTCAAGCTGAAAATTTAGGTTGAGATGCACGCAGAGGGAAAAGCTGCTCTGCAGGAAGGACAAGCAGGGCATTGTCTGTCCTAACCCACTGCTGAGCCCCATCCTCCTGGCTCAGGGACAAGTTATCTATGGGATCTCATCAGCCGCGGTTACGCATAGACCACTGGTTTGATCTAACAGAGCCCTTTTCTCCTGTCTTGTCTGCCTCAAAATTGGTCTCCCTCTCAGCAAGACCTTCATTATGCAAGAAGAAGAAGAAGGAGAAACCACAGTTTCTGTATCTGGCCAGGCTTCCACGTCTGCAGAAATGCAGCCCAAGGATGGCCACGAATGTGATGGGACATGGTGCTGGTGGTTCCCACGAGTGAGCAAAGAGAAGAGGACAGGACGGCAAAGCTTGCCAGGCACTGGAGGAGAGCAGCAGGTCCACGGTGGAAGGGAAACATCTCATGGGAAAGGTTTTCTTTCAGTTGAAGGGTAAGGCTGCAAGTTGCCAGAGCAGGGCACCAGCTTTATTTTAGCTCTGGACTTCTTTTGTGATCTTAGGGAGGTCAGGGAACGGCTCAGCTCCTCAGTTACTGTGCCAGGCTTACTTTAATCTTTAACCTTTTCATCCTATTGGGCTCAAAATTCATCAGTGTCCTAGTGCTGTGGAAGTTCATGGCATTATTATGGAGTATACAAGTGTGCTTGAAACAAAATCAAAAGTGAGGATGCAAAGAGCCTGGAAACTTGTGAAGGGAAATTTATACGTAGATTATACCCGCTCTGTTTTTTGTGGAGATATATTTGTAGGTGTGAGTATGACCACTGTCCAAGATACCCTACCTATATTTCTCAAGCTGAGTCCTTTCCCGGATCTGGAGCTAGGCTCAATGCTTCAGCAAGAGTTTATTTCACTTACAGATGCATGTGTAATATCTAGAAGAAATGTTTCCTTTGGCTTTGGTACTTGGGCTGGGCACTGCAGGGCAAGAGATCATCTCCAGTAGCAAGGTTGAATCCTACCTCCCTTGCAAAAGCCCAGGTAAATGCTCTGTAGACCTTGACACCAACTCTGAAAATGCAAAGGGTTGATTTTTTCCCTCGCTGCACAATGCAAATCAGCACATGTACAATTGAGAAAGGAATATGGCAGTCTTCCTTCTCCTGATGTTACATTACACAGCCTCACCGCTAAAAGCATGGCTTAAGCTATTAGCCACCACGAGAAATCTGATGCCTGTTTTGGAAAGTGTGTATGTTCTCTAGGATGCCTGGAAAGACTTATGCACAGCGAGGGAGTCAACCTGCTGATCGCAGATGCTCACAGCCCAAGTTTGGAGGTAGGACGGGGATCAGGTATGGCCAGAAACAACATTAGCACTGCAGGCATGCTTTGCAGTCCTGTCTTCTGAATACTGCCACTGTCAGCCAAGAAACTGAGGCCTGGATGCATCAAAAAATGATCTGGACTGCCAGATCCGTGCAGAATAAAGCCGGGCTTTCAACGGGAGGACAGACGGACACAAAGCAGGTTTACCCTTGGCATGTGCAGGGCATTGTTGGCAGCACAATGCCACAAACCTGTGGCAAAACAATGGTGACATTTGCTGTTGCGACATGAAGAGAGGACTTAAAATATCCTGATTGATGCATTTTTCCCCTCCCATGGTGCATGCATTCTCCTCTTGCCTTTTTAACATTGTCCCATTATTTTTCCCAGTCTTCCCTTCGGGTGTCTCCCTACAAACCTTCATGTTCTCTCAAAATCCTCTTTGCACAAAGAGGTGCTAGCGGTATCACCAACTCTTGCAATTTTCTTGTGAAATCCATAATACATGGCTGATGGTGCTCCGTGTGTAGGAAAGCCCAGGGATTTGGGTCTAGCAGAGGAAGCCCTGTCCCCCACTGATCAAAAGAGTCCAGAAAAGTGGAGCTAAACCCAGAACATACTTTTTTTTTCTGTTTATGTTCCTAGTCCTTGCTCGAGACTCTTTCTCAAGGCCCTTATTCCTTAGTCATTTAACATAACTGAGCATATCCCAGTGCTTGAATCTCATTATTTATGCGTTCATAACACATGGGTGGTTCATTAGACTTTCAGGCAGTGACCTACACAGCTTTTCTTGTGCGTAACATTGTTCTCCCCATGCAACTCACCCTACCAGGATCGGCTAGTGCCCCATGGGGGTGGGTGACCAATTTATTATGCCTTACCTGGAGAAATTAGGGAATTTGCTGAAACTCGACTCCCTTGCTCATTTGCATCATCGTTTCCCCTGTAAGCAGATTTCTTGAGCATCAAAGTTAGTAGCAGCAGCCACAGAACAAAAAGGGTTGCAAAGACTTTCTGGGGTGGCAAACAAACGATGGACCTAGTAGGAAGGGCAGAGTAGGGAGAAAAGAGGATTGCAAATATTTTGGGGGGCATAAGGCTGACAATACTCATGAAATCTCTGCTTCTGATGTACTAAAGGGGTCTGCCTAAGCGGTCAGGCCACAGTGCTAAATCCCAGGCCATGGGTGTTTTAGGTAATCATTATTTATTGTTATATTTTGCAACGGAGGAAAAAAAAAAAAAAAGCCCAAAAGCTTTATCACTTGCTGGAACTGTGCTATTTCCTCCCTTTAAACCTTTGAGCAATAGAGATAAAAAGTGAGTGTTACTTGTGATACTGGGAGAAAGAATGCAATATTATATCTGTTACTGTCTGGAAGAGCCCCTATCATCTGGCCTTGCTTTCTCCCCTCTCAGCCCCAGGCATGGAGACACACGCACGCACACATCTACTTAAGAGGTGGAGGCCACTCATTTTTAACGTGCAGCCCTATTTCTTGGCTTTCTCTTTCGGGTTGGACAGGTTTCTATTGAATTGCAAAAGCAACCAACATTTGGCACAACCGGTCTTTCCAAATCTCTGCTAAACATGGAAACCCATCCGAAAAAATACGACGGGCAAGAAGATGCAGCGCTTTCCGATTGGTCTCGTTCTGCTAGATTGTTAACTTATGTTGAACGTTTCCCCTCTGCCCCTTGAGTGCTAAGACTCTTCTTCCTTTGGTGGGGCAGTTAAACTGGGGACCCAGTGGGAGAAGATAAAAGCAGATCTGTCTTTTGTGAGGCCAAAGATGCATAGCCAGCATCCCTGCTAGAATGCAAGGATTAGGAGAATACGTAGAATTTCCAAATTTAGAGCAGAGGACTAGCTTCCCATAAACAAAGGCTGCTTTTTAAAATGAGATGCTAGCAAGATAATGCAAAAAAAAAAGTTTGCCTTTGTGACTAAATTCTGTTATTTTGCAGCCAACCTTCAAATGGGCTGTTGGTGCAAGTGAACAAACGCTTCCTGTCTGTCCGTCCTCATGGGTGGTCGCGTTTTAAAATGAAATATACAGGCTGACAAATGCCTTTACAAAGGCCAGATTATAAACTGTAAACCTACTGTCAGCTGGGTAGAAAAAAAAAATCCAAATGCCTCTTATACCATTTAAAGATTTAGTTTGGCTTCAACACTAAAGCACTTCATCTTGAAGGAGAAAGGAGCTTAGAGTTTATAAATTGTTGTTTGGGCTCTAGTAAGCTCTGGATAAGGGAATCTATCTGCTAGGAAACAAATGACCTTCCCAAAATTTAGGGAGCTCTGGGTATTGTTACAAAGACAAAATGCCTTGGAAAAATGTCCCCAGAATACAAAGGGATTTGAGACTGCTCTGTTACTCTTAACATACAGTTCATACAGCTGCACAGGGCAAATCTTACAGTTCCAGTCTTTAAAAAAGGGGGGGAAAAGTTAAACATATCAGGGTAATAAAATACAAGCTGCTTAGATTGTCCCCCTCTGTCTAAAACAACTCTAGACTTGCTCTTGCACACGGTCATTGAATCCAGGCTGAATATCCACATTATCTTGGCCAAAAAAGTCTCAAAATAGCCTATGTTCTCCCCAGTGGTGATCACCAAAGGAAAGTTTTGTGGCAAACACGGTGGTTTATGGTAACATGGTTGTTACATTCAGCATTTTGAATCCAAAGTGGAGGAACAAAGAAACTGCAGAAGCGATGAAAAGCAATGGGCATTGCACACCCTTGCGTCCATTAAGTGAAATCTTGCAGCTCCTTCGTGCATTCCTACTCACGCAGATCTCAAGGGGAGTGCCAGCGATGGCATTTCAAATCCACCCTGAGCTCGGAAGAGCACTGCAGAGCTCTAATCCTTTGCTCTGCAAATGCCATCCGTAGCCTCCCTTTCTTCAGCAGGTTGTGTCTGCAAGCACGCTTCTGCTGCAAGGGAAAAGGAGATGAACAAAGAGAAGAGTATCTACTTTAAAATGGGCCTTAGTTTTTAATTTTTTTTTTTTTTTTGCACATTCTGCTTTTATTTTGTGGGTTTTGAGATGAACCTGAATGGGCTGTAGGATCTGGAGGTAGAAGAATGCATTTATTCTGCAAATCCTTGCTGCATTCCTCTTGCCCAACATGGCTTGCTGTTGTTTGCCAGCAATATCGCAGGTCATGTTTCTCTTGCTGGAGGAAAACAGAAATTTTAGTTGATTTCACCAAATCCAGGAAGGTTGATAGGACTGTCCATGCTAGGTTGGGTGGGAAACAGAAAGGAAAAACACCTCTTCCATGGGCTATAGAATTTCCTTTTCATCCCCACCATCTCTTGTCAATCAGCACTACCCCAAGGCATCGCTTCTCATTCCCTTCCCACGTTTATTACTGGTGCCCATATTGATTAGTCCAACTATTTGACACTCTTTCCTTGAGAAATTACCACCTCCATCTTTTGAGATGCCCACTCTAAGTCTTGGAAATCACACTTTCATTGCGCTCTTCTGTTTTTAGGAGACTTTTTCTTTAAATACTACACAGCATCACAACAATTATTTGAGATGATGTGCACTTTCCAGGGCTCTCAGGAGGTTTGAAAGGGTGTGAGGTAGAAGCATGTTTAATTCTCTAAGCATGCCTCATGTCTGAGGCTAAACTATGTCACCACCAAATTCCATGAGACCTTTGGAAACGATGACAATTTCAGTGCCCATCAGATAGTTTTAGTGCTTGAATGTGATTCATGCTGGGACTCGGGCTATGGGCTGTCCCTCCTCTCCTACCCAGAGACCAGATGACAGTTGTGCAGCTGCATCAAATGCTTTTGTTAAAAAGGAACAAAAAGGAAATTACTGGAAAATCTTCACAGCAGATCTCCCTCCGCCCACAGAGTTGTGGGAATAAACATCACAACTTCAGATCTTTGTGAATGCAGATAAATAGAGGCTTAGCTGATAAGTTAATGACATACCAAAACCAGATTGCTTGAGGACTAAAATAATAAGCGGCCAATGAGCAGAATACTGGAATTCTGACAAAACCTGAAATTCTTTGACGTTGTATGCTCCCTTCTGCGAGGAGGGAGCTGCTGCAATCGTGCAAGGCGGGGATGCAGCTGGCAGCATCCAGACAAAAATCTCTTTTTTAGGCTTCTTCACCCAGGCGTGTCTCAAAGGCTCCAATTCTCCTCGTGTGATTTCTCCAGTATGTGCCCTGCCCTGTCCACCTGCACTGCTGGGTCTTTTCTCTTGACTCCCCTTAGCTCATGACTTCACTGTTGCTATCCAGGGACATCTCGCATGCTTGCATTCACTCAGAAGATTGTTTGACTGTCTCCTGTCTCTTTTTTGGTGTGACATCTAATTTCTGCAACTTCTCTTCCTTTTCAAACCCATTCCCACCTTCTTCACACCTGCTTTCTTTCATGGTCAAAGTATGATGCCTATTTTCTGTTGGCAAACGAGTATAGTCTCTGGTATCCTACACCTCTATCAGACTGAGCAATTACTATTCTGCCATGGATTTGTCCTGTCCATGAGGTCAGAGCTACTCTTGGGGAAATAGAGGCTTAGAGAACCTAAGGAGTGCACCAAGCCACATACGTACCTCCAGGTGGGTTGAATCCAGCTCCATCACTGACCCACCACTCACACCAGTTCTGCATGCCTCAGGTGCCTAAAAGTGACTGAAGAAAGTAGAAAGTTGGGAAAGAACATCTCCAAAAAAATATTTTGCAAATTATTCCTGCCCTGACTTTCTCTATGGCGCTCCAGTAGACTGATGCATGTATACAAATCCTTCCTGGGCTATGCTTTTAACATGTTACAGTGATCAAGATATCCAAAGAAATAATCGAAAACTTCTCTTGAAGACGAATTTTATTCCTGCATAGACCATGGCAGAATTTGTGCTTCCTTCCTAAAAATTTAATAAAGATTTCATAGCTAAATGACAGGAAAACCGACCACCAGTCTGACCTGTGAAATGCTTCTTGGTCCTCCTTGCACTCTTGCTGGATCTCTGGCTCTGTGGGTGAGGATCCAGCTATGCCCGGTGAGCAAAACTGTGCTTCAAACACTGCTGCTGGAAGGTCCTTTTTAATGGAAAGACATATAAATGCGAAAGTTATATTAAAACCCAACAACACTTTCCTGGAACAATTAGTCTATGTTTGGGTTGGGTGAAGTGTGATGGGAAGATGGTCCTAACAGTGGCGATCAGTGCAGTGGTTTTTAATTGAGATGTATTGCTTTAGGGTAACTGTGGGACAGTGTCTGTTTGCTTTGCCTTTGTTAGACTCAAGTGATCACATTCAGGACTGGATGGAGTAACTGAGATTGATTATATGCCCACTGCACACTGGATTTGAGGTACAAATGGCTGGTAAATGCATGATTGCTGCTACTTTTGGGTTCAGCTCTGCAGCTGGTGGTAGTGTCCCAAGTTCCCCAGTCCTCCCAGGAACAGTCAGATGCTCCCACTGACTGTCCCAGGACTCCACAGAGGGGGAGGCAGATCCTTTGCTGGTAGAAAATAAATCCAGCAGCAGTAAAGCCAGGCAGCAGCATGCACCAGCCGAGGATTCCCAGCATTTCTCCAAGCCTTCCAGAAAGGATCTGCAGAAAGAAAACCAATAAAAAAATGAATGCTCATTTCCAAAACATTCCTCCAACTGCACCCATGCCTATCTGTTTTCTTTCTGCACGGGCTATTCCCCCCCCTATTTTTTATTTTTATTTTTTTTACAAGCTATCACTGCTGCAGCAAAGGCTCTGTAATATAAATCTGCGCTGAGACATGGAAATATTTAGCATTTCACAGCAGCTTGCTCAAAATCCTGGTCTTCTGCAGCCTGCTTGGGATTGCTTATCAAGACATACATCACAGGAGAGTTTTGCAGCTCTGAGGAGCTGAATTGCTGCGGCGTGCCGAGCGCGGTGGCTTGCTCCAGCATCCCACAGGCTGTCACAGGCTGGAGGCGGGGGGCAATAAGCCAGAAGCTTATTTTAGTCACCTTTTCAAAGGAGTGGGACTATTGAGAGCAACCAGCTGATGGGCGAGCGTTCGTTTTTCTCTTTCTAAAGGCGGCTTGACACCCGCGGAGGGAAGATGTGAATGCCGAGAGCAGGTTGATGGGGCTGGACAGGAGGAAGCCGTTCGCCCCTGATTTATACACGCCTTCAGAGAACGAAGGGTTGATACCGCCCGGCCGTGAGAGCTCGGCAGTTCACAGGATCGGGCCGCCCAGTAAATGGGGAATTCATCCAGAGATATCTAGGAAATACATAGAATAAGCTGCCAACCCTATTCCTAAAGCCAACAGTTCACTAATTTTAATCAACAGCTGGATATTTTTATAGGGAGTGAAGGGATGGAGGGGTATTATGACAGAACAAGGGAGGTGGGATTAGACTAATCTAACCCAGGCCAAGTGGGCTCTTCCTGCTCAGCCATGTGTAGTGTCATGACTGTGTGATTTAGACTACTGCGCACTCACCAACACTGATAAGGAGGACAATTATGGGGAATACACAGCTCTTTTGTGTAGCCCTCAGCCAGCAGAGCAGGCTGGGTACCGTGGATGTCAGCTGGGGATCGTCTTCAGCTCCGAATTAGAGCGGTCCCCAGCCTGTGGACAAGGTTGTGTCGGGGAGTGCGCCTCAGGGCTCTTGCGATGCTGCAGCAAGGGATCCTGGGGCTCGTCCTGCTCTCGGATGGAGGTCACCCTTGCCCTGTCCCTTGCAAAAGTTCAAAAAGACCTTTCTGATGAGCCCCGTCATCATGCCGGTAAAACATGGTGGGTGGCAACATCATTATCCACCTCTCCAGAGGTTTCTCCATATTATGACTCTGTCGAGTCCTTCAAGGGCAGTTTCTCTGGTGTTAATTGTCGTGTTTCCCTGTAACTTCTGGTTCTCTCCATGTCCTTCCTCACCTTCCGCTTACTCATACCCAGCTGAGACTTGTGCCAGACCGTCGCTACCTAAATGTGACCCAGGGAGCAAGGCAAAATGCTCAATGCCACCTTGTGTAGCCCCGGTTCAATCGGATACTCCTTCTGGTAGGAAGCATGGGAAGAAATATTCGGAGCCAGATTTTTTCCTCTGAGTTTTTTTTTTTTTGGAATAACCATCTGATTGGTGCATAGCAGCTTTTGTTGTTGTTTATTTGTGTAGCTTTTCATCTTAACGAGGATGTACGGAAACAATTACCACATGGTTCATTCGCAATATCAACTCAAGCTTTTCCTGTCTGTGCGGTGATTGGACTTAGCCACTGAAAATTATCTAGCTTTGCAGAAGTCATGCTTTTTACTCATTTTTTAAAAATACATATTGTACAATAGGGATGAATTTTTCCTGCTAAATAATGTTTGGGGTTTGCACCAGGTGGCTGGAAATGTCACACAGTTTCTCCTTTTTGGCAGTCAAAAGTCCAAACGCTTTAAGAAGATGCACATTTTTCAGGAGGGCAGGGAGAGGTCAAGATGCACTGACTAATTCAAGATTTCCTCCACTGGTTTCCATAACAAATACTCATTTTTTTCTTTATTTAGCTGTACTCACTAGTAGGTTTTCATTTGCATCAAAGCTTTGTTCTGCTGTCATTTGGGCTGCCTCCAGAGACCAAACAACATCACAGGCTGCTCCCGGCATATCCTCCAGAGAAATGGGCCAAATTCAGAGCTGCAAGTTGGCTCCCACATGTAAACTCTTGCAATATGGATCCTGGAGTACTGCTCAGGGTGAATTTGAGAGAGGTCCGTGGACAGACAATGGAGATTTCCATGGAGAAATCCATGGAGATTTAAAACTAAAACCAGTTGGATTTGGTATAATCTAGGTGGACGGGGCAGCCATGCTATTATTAAGCTGATAACAACTCCTGCTCTAAGACCTTTCATCTTGTTACTCAGAAGTTGGTTGAAATTTCACCTCCTTGGGTGACATCCTTCCATACAGGCGTCTCTTACCCCGGCTTGATTTAACATTCTTATTATTCTTTGGGGAATTTCAATCCTAATAACTCAGGAAATGAGTCTTCAAGCTCACCTCCGAAAACCGTGGCTAGCTTTTCTGTGTGAAATCCTGGCACCGCCGCGCTGTGGAAATGATCAGGGATTTGGCAGGCGCTGGCTTTCCTAGCGGCTGTTTGCCCTTTTCCCGTCCCTGCCGAGAGCTGCCCCAGCAGAACAAGGCGATAAGCAGTTGAAAAATTGTGTTTTGCATGGGAGATCTGCTAGGATTTGACAGCTAACTTCCCTGGAGATACTGGTTTGTGCTGGGTGTGCTCCAGCCGGGGTCGCGGGAGCTCAGATGGGACTTTCCAAGAGACCGAGGACAGGGGCATGAGACCCAAGAGTGAGGACAGTGTCTCTTGGCCCCTGCCTGGCCCCAAGCACCCTGGTAAAGGAGATGGTCTGGCTGGTGTGTAAAAGGTGTAAGAAAAAGGAGGAGTTGCATTAGAAGAAGATACAGGGGAGCGAGAATAGGGGTAGACAAAAAACACATGAAAAAATGGGGTTCTAAATTTGTCTGCAGACTGAAGAGGAGACAAGATATTGGGTGAGAGCAGCCAATATTAAAAAAAAAATTTAAAAAAACCAGAACTGGAATAAAGTTTCTGCTCCAAGGACCCAACATGTTTTGCTGGAGAACTCTTCAACGCAAAATTAATCAGCGAACCCCACACTGGGGACAGAGCCACGTCCTCTCCCGCTCTGGTGCCGTAACCACCAGGCTACTCCCTGCTTGGTGTGTGCCTTTCATGTAAAACCCTTCAGGGTCTCTGCTGATCAATCCCAGCCACTCTTATTTTGAGGAGTCCAACCATGCACGTGGACATTTCTCAAGCCTGCTGCTGAATGGGAGTGCTGCAATAGTGGCAGTCTATTGCTCAAACTGGTGCTGTTGGGTGACTCCTGAGTGTATACTGGGAAGTGAGAAATCACATTTCCAACTTAGAGATCTCCGTCCTGTCTTCATCTTAGCAAAAACATGGCTAAGGAATTGCTCACTGCCCCATCCTTGGTGCTGCTCAAACCGTGGGCTTGCAGTAATTAGCAATGCATGCTGCATTTGTATTTATCTGATGCACAGAGACATCTGTTTATCTTATGTTGCACGTCTGATAAGCAACTTTTTTCTTCGTCCCAGGGCCCGATTAAAGATTCCGATTAATGTAACTTGCTGGAAGGTCCTGTAACGCAGCTTTTAAATCAATGTCATGTAAACTTTGCTGGGTCAATCCTGCAGATCTGAATTCAGCTAAAAACCAACACTGCAAGGTCAGGCTGTACAAATTGATGGATTTTTATTCCTTTAACCTTAGAAGTGTTGCAGAGAGGGTAATAGCAGCAAGACTTGCTTCTTCCAGTTGCTTCTTTTTCCTACACAAGAAAAGAGCCAGCAGATATTTTCCTTTTTCCTGATATGTGCATATATATAATATATACATATATATACATATATGATATATTTTTTAAAAAATGAGAGGTATTTAAGTCAGCAAAACACTACAAAAAGTTGTTGCTTCTTTTCATGTGTATCTTATTTTTCATTTTTCTTATGCATTGATTTGATAGGGGAGAAAAGGATTCTGATGTTATAAATCAGTAAGATAATGAAGAATATCCCTCCTGCCTTTTGAATTTATTTTGGTAACACATTAAATAGTTCTAACAAAAAAAAATCTCATTAAAGACATCTCAGAGCATTCTGTAGCTGAAGAAGGCACGAATGTTGCAGTAGCAAATTAGCATGAACTTGCAGGAAAAGTACTGTGCAATTCATGGACTTTTCTTACTTCTAGGGTAAGATTTTTGCAGTGTCTCTGTGACTCAGAAGTAACAATCTCTTATCAAAGCTCTTTAGTGCCTTTAAACTATCATCAATACATATAAACAAAGGATAAGAAAGTTAATTCTTTGTGTGGATAACTTGCTGCAGGAAAATGCAGCTTGTAAAACAGCTTGTGGCAGAAGATCATCTTTATCTACTTTAAACTAAGGAGCGTATTTTATTTATGGAATTCAGCACTTCAGGCATTCTTGTTTCTTTGTTTGACAATATTTTGTATTTCCCATATCCTGTTACTTAGTTTTGTTCAAGCATAAACGTTGGCTAATTGTAAAGAACTGCTGGAGGCATTTTGGTTTTTGGAGTGGAGTCCTGTGGCTTTATTTTCTCTCCTTAAACCTGAGAACTTCTCTGTAATAATAATTGTGAGCTTATACTAACTGGATTGTTCCCCTGAGCTTTATCCTTCTTTTTCTTTTTTTTTTTTTCTTTTTAATCTTTCTTCTATTATTTAATATCAAATGATAAAGCCAGCAGACATGTTTCAGAGAACTCCCCCTCCCACCGAAAAGAGAGCAATGCTGCCTTCGTGCCACTTCGCAATGCATCTCCAAAGCCAATGGAAACCAGGAGTTTGGGTCTTGGTCCTTGCTTGAGCGCAGGATACCACCAGTCAGCTCTCTGGCAGGAATTGACTTGAATCACAGCAGCTGGCTGAAATCCTACCAGCAAGTTTAGCCTCTACTTTGGAAAAGGAAAACACGGTCCAGAAGGCTGTGGTTCCTGCAGACAAGGATGTGCCTGCCAACAGGATCATCTGTGCTCCTCCGACCGTGCCCACATCGCTTTCTTACTGGTCCGGCTTCTGCCTGGAGCTTCGTCCTGCCTTTCTGTCCTCCTGAACTTGGCTGGTTTACCTTTTTCCTTTGTTCTTTCATGAGGTTTATGTACTTCATCAGTACCAAATGAGCAGGGCCAGGATTTTAACTGGAGCTCCTTCTGCTGGCGGGATGACCCATTTGCACAGAAAAGTTCCCCTGCAAAGCCAGACAAGAGATCTCTCTCTCTTTTTTTCTTTCTCTTTACATGTACTTCTTCCCAACAAAGGGATGGCCTTAATAAAAATATGTACGCTAAGATTGGCATGTGTCTGTCACCTATAGCTTGTTATCACAGTGAGACGTATTTGAGCTCTGGGTCTCACTTTAAAGCTGCCTGAATCTTACAAGGATCTTTTATCAGCTTCAGTGGTTTTGGTACATCATGAGCCTGATGCTGCATGTGGAAATGATGGAGTCCAGAACTGTGAAGAGTCATGCTTTGAGTTTCTTGCCCATTTTTTCAGAACCAACTTTATCTCTCTGCCTGTGTTTTGTTGGATGATCACTCCTTCTCCTACCAGATACTTTTGTCAATGACTTCAGCCTGGGCAAGACTTGGAAAGACACAAATTCCTGGCAGCCTAATTTCTTAATATATCAGCCTAGTTATGCTTAGGGACGTAGACATTCCTGAACATCTTAGGCACCAGCAATGTCTGAGGGAAGACCAGTTCACATCAGACACCATCCAGCTACCAGCAATGCTGTAAACTTGTGATTAGATTGGTAATTTTCCATATTAAATAGCCCAAATCTAATCTCTTAGCTTGGGAAGCCCAGCAGCATCCCTCTTCTCCCAAATCACCAAGCTCTGTGTAATTACCTTGGGCTGTGGCTGTCCTGAGCCACTGTGGGATGCCATTGTGTTGCTGAACTCATAAACCAATATTTAAGTCATAAGAGAATTATTAAGTCAAATTGCTCAGTAAAAGTGACTGCACATTGAACTTTTCTGAACCTGAACTGGTGCAAGATCCTAACTGATGCACGTGAGTAGCATTTATGCAGAAAAGAGGTGTTCTGTAAACAACCATTTTTGTTTTAAAAATCTGGGAATATTCCTAGAGTGTTAAGTGGCTTACAAAACTATTTAGGTTTTTTCCCCCTCTTTATTCAAGGAATCCTAGTTTCCTTTCCTTTCCTTTCCTTTCCTTTCCTTTCCTTTCCTTTCCTTTCCTTTCCTTTCCTTTCCTTTCCTTTCCTTTCCTTTCCTTTCCTTCCTTTTCCTTTCCTTTCCTCTCCTCTCTTCTCTACTTCTTTCCTCTTCTCTGATTTGCCTTTCCCTATAACAGTATTGCTAATAACATAGTTTCTTATCCTGACTCTATAAAATCCAAACCCAAAGGGCAATAAGAAAAAATATTTTGCAACTTTAAAAAGTCCAAACAAATAAAACTCCTCAAAGCCTTGGATATTTTAGAGTGAAAGTAATGAGTAAGAGTAAAGTGAGGCTAAACCACAGAGTAATCTCCCAACATGTAAGGAATATTTCTATGAGGCCACAGTTCTAGTGAGATTGTATTTAAGTGACCAAATGTGATTTTTCTCCTTGTTTTCTAGGAAAAGAAAGAAGATGCTGGTCCATGGGTCTGCCTAGTGTAAAGGGGAACATTATCAGAAATTAAACCTATGTAAAAGGAGATTTACCCTTTATAGGGTCTGGGGGCCAGCGCTGGCAGGTGGACACACAACCTCCTTTCTGGGGGACGCTGCTTCTTGGCCACAGCATCACCTGCATCCCATGGTGATCCCTTGTCTTGGCTTGGAGAAGGGATGCTGTGTGCCTGGACAATGCCACCGAGTCCATGCCACCGAACAAGTCTCCTCTGCACATCCTTGCACCTTTTCCCATTCGTCTCCGCTAATGGACCAGGAAGGAAAAAAGCCAGCTCTGTTCTCCATCTGGCAAGGAGCTGAGCCTCACCAGCCATTTTTCTCATGCAGCACCAAAATAGCCATTCGCCGGAGATGGCTCTGTGCCATCCTTGACCTAGGCTGCGTTTGAACCGGGCGACCTAGAAGTGAAAGGCTCAGTATCACGTTGCCAGTTCCCCCAACCATCTGTCCTCCTTCAGTGAGCTTCCTCCAAAAGTCCCCGCACACTTCATAAACATCCCAGCCCTCCTCACCCCTCCAGCTGCCCCTTTCCTCTTGGAGAAACAGCAGTTCGAAGGAAATACCACTCATTTTTTTTTAATTTTTTTTTTTTTTTCCCCAAGCGTGTTGAATCTGACATCCGTGATTTGGCAAAAGCGAAAGTCTTTCCTCCGTCCTGCCTTTTAAACCTGTTGGTGAGGATGGAGAAGATAGGATAAAACCCTCTCCTGATAGTGGTGGTGCAGTGCCCGGTAGCAAAACGTCCTCTCGTCTTTGAAGACCAACAATAAAGCAAACTTCCATTTCCTTACCATAACATCGTCATGTCACAACCCTGAAAGCTCCACCTTCCCTTTCAAGAGGCTAGAAAGTGGGACTTTAGACAAAGAAAAATAGTCTCAGGTGGGTTCGCCATGGATCATTTTGACTATATTTTAAACATTTAAATGTCAATGCTTAGTCATAGACAAGACATGATTCTTATCTAGCTACATGTGGCTTCCAGTATAAAAAAATTTGAACCCGTGCCATTTCCTGTTGGAGAGAGCTTAAACACAGGGGTGACAAGGGCACATCTATTTTGGATCCCTATTTTAAAAGCCTCCAGATATCATAGAAATCAACTGGCACAAACAGAGGACTTTGAATTTCTTTCATGGCGGTGGCAAATTACGTATATCAATGAAACACATACTTAGTGAAGCGGAAGTGAGCACCAGCAATACTTCAATCAGCTTTGGCATATGTGTACATTATTCTGTTTGATCTCATAGGATGCTGGATTTAGATGATATAATACATTCTGGTTATCTTCCTAGAAGTTGGAGGGACCTAAGGAGATATCCACTTTCACAAGATAAAATTAGCACCTCTTTATTTTTCAGATAAACATTCCTCTTTTTTTTTTTTTTTTTTTCCAGGAAAACGCTGATTAGAGTTACAAAGCATACCAATGGGTATGAGTTTATTCATATTCAACCCAAATCCTATTTATAATATAAAGGAAATAACATTGGTATTACACAGGGCAACTTGGACAGCCTAGTTGTAGGAATAGCGAGCTATGCTCAGGCAGGTCTCTTCAAAAGAGCCAAAAGCAGTTATTTTCCAAAGTGATGGTGGGAAAGTAGAGTTTTTTGCTTAAAAATGGGCAATTGCACCAGGAAATGGTCAGCCCACACTGATTCTGTTATTTTACTATGTCTTTTGATAACATCTTCTTGGCGATATGAGCTTAAGGTACTAAACAGGGACCTGAATTTTGGACACTGAAGATTCATTGTATCTTCTTCTGCATCCCATCATCTCGATTTAGTTCCTACTTACCACAAGTACCTATAAATGCTACGCAGATCACCTCACAAAACTCTCATTTATGGACAAATTTAGCGTTTTAAAGCAGCCTGGCAAAATATTTTTGTTAAGTCAAAGCATAGATTGCTTGGGCACGGGAAACACATTTCTGGGTAGACCTGTGTGAATAACAGATTGTTTGGTTCACTTGCCGCTCCAAACAATTGGGAGAGAAAAATGGTTTCCGGTGAATTAAGCCTTTTGTACAGCATGGAAGGCCTTAATGGACCTTTGAACTTTTTAAAATAAAGAAATACATTGCATTATTTGCAATACTTCATTTAATGTCAAAAAGAAAGGCGGTGACCCTCAAAAGTCTTTTGATGGTGAAAACAATTCAGCGAAATCAATTTTTTCAAAATGTTTTGGTCAATTTGAATCTCTGCATTTCAATTTTGGGGAAAAAACCATGGTTCAGGTAGTTTTGCTGTTATGTTTATGAAAAAACAGATCATGGGCTTGCCGGGATGTGCTTGATGCTAATGATAGACTTATCGATCTCCAGATACATGTACAGACTCGTATCTTGTTCGGGAACATGACCATAATATTGCTTTTAAATGCATGTTGGCTCAGAGCCGGTGGCTGAAATGAGCACTGAGGTCCCATTTCATACCCTCGTTGAGAAGGGTCTTCTCTGCAGCGCTGGATCGGAGACCCAGGGTTATCAGCAGAAAGCTCTCTGAAATACAACTCACCGAGAAATTTATAACAGCTTGTGCAGAAACTTTTGTCTCGGCAAATCACCCTCGCGTTCACGTTGCAGTTATGAAATTAAGCCGCAAAAGATATGATCTGTTGAAATACTATGTGAGGCCTTCGTTATCAGGATATGATTTTGTACTGCTCTCCGATGTGAAGCTTTCCAGTTTAATACACGATGACAGAACAAGATCCTTTTACAGGGAGAAAGCTAGATCGTTTTCAAGACCAAGTTTAGCAACTTCTCAAATGTCTGTTGTTGTCTGTCCTGTTAATTGGCTGTATGGCTGCAGTTTGTGTGGGCTGGCCATTATAATGTCAATAAATCCAGTGACTGGAAATGAAATTTGATGCAGAACGGGGCTGAGTGGTTTGTTCCTGAGAGTTTGACCATGTACATTGGTCATGGGATTTCAGTGGACACTGTTGAGTAGCCTCATACAGTGTAAAAGCTATTATTTCTGCAGAAAAAAATCTAGGGAGTAGCTTTTTAAATGGCATATCACCAAAGAGTGGCCATTTAATGGTATCGAGGTTTTCATGGAGAAAAGGCAGCTGCAGAAAGGGATTTTTCTCCACTCACCTCCTCGTCCCCAAGTCATTGAGGGCTCCAGCGTTTCCCTGGGGGACACATATAGGAGCTGATTTTCCTCCTGGCATGAGATACCAGTGGAAAAAGCCCATTTTGTGGTGATCTCAGCACACAGAGGTGCTGGCAAGGAGAGGGAGAAGAGAAGAAATAAATCAGCTGGGGAGAAAACAGCCGACGCAGGGCTGCGAGGAGGGGGGGATGGCCGCAGAGAGCAGGGGAGGTCAGGGCAGGATGCCCGGCAGGTCCACCACAGCCGCAGCTCACCCATCGCTGGCGTTTCACTTTTGAACACGACCAGCAAAAGGGCTTTTCTGCTCCAAAAGCCCCAAATTTTGCATTATCCCCCCTCATCCGTAAAAAAAAAAAAAAAAAAAGACAAACCTCGCCCAAAACACCCTCCCTGGAAAAGTCAATTAATAGCAGAGAGCCCAAGCAATAGGAGAAGCTGGGTGGTAGCAGTGTGTAACGGCAGGCCGGCACGGACAGATCTTCATGCCGACGTTGGATTATTAATAGTGAGAGCACACCATGTGGTTCTTTTTCCACTCACACTGACGGCAACTGTTTGTCTTCCGTTGTCCAAATTGTTCAATTCGTGGCCGTCTAAAAATTGCAATTTCCACAGGAGCACACCGTGGAGGAGACTGAGGGGATGCTTAAGGCACTGTAATAGCAGGTTATATTAAAAAATAGTTATCAAAATGCACGAAAAAGAAGAAGTTAAAACTGCCACATGCTGTGCACAACAAGATCTTGCAAAATCTGCAGACCTCGTTCCCCTGGAAGTCAAAACGAGGGGGATAAGAGAAACTTATTGGCTATACGTGAGCGTTTCTATACGTTTGCAATCACAGCCTTTGCATCCCCCTGAGAGCTCAGATTTCACGGGGGAAGAAGCCGGATCATTGAGCCGTCCCAGCAAAGAGCCACCATTGCTACAATTAGCTGCAGAAGCCCAATTTGGGGGTTTTCTCATTAACCTGTCATGTCAAATGCTGTATGATAAGATGGTGAAAACTGGGGGGAGGAGTGGCGGTGGAGGGGTAAAAGTTCATTTTGCAAAGCAAACAAACAGCAAGTCACTTGATTTTACTAATTATCCTAGCCTGTGGCTCTTTCAGCCATTATTTTCCCCCCCATCAGCGTATGAACTGACAAGATAAGATAGGAGCTGGTATTTTCTAAACTATCCTGGCTGACGGCATATACAGATAATATGAGGATTCATTTGCAAGAGAGCTCAGAAGATTAATTGATTTACTTAATGTTAGAGTAATCGCTCAGTAGAAAAATAACTGCTGGCATTTGTGGGGAATAGGTGTCAGGGCGCACCATACTGCTCCTCTCCAAGCGGTGTCCTAGAAATAGCTTTTTGGGTGAAGAAGGGCTATTTCTGTATAATAAAGGGCAAATTATTTATAATAACATGAAATTAAAAATGTGTTATTTTAAATTCTGGGTCTGATCCACAGCCCAGTGACACCAATGGGTAGGTAAGAGTTGGCTTGCACAGTCTATAGAGTGGACCCTTTATCTATACATTTTAATGATATATTAAATTATGAACTGGTGCGCTTCTCAGACCTGCAATTTCCCAGAAATACTGGTGGGTACTGGCCAAAACCCCTTGAATTTCGCCAGCAGTTACTATCTAGATCATATCTAGCCTGTGTTCCCTCTTTTTGAGGTCATTTTTCTTTAATGCAAAGCCCTCAAACCTTATGACAGAATTACAGTAGGAAACTGAGAGTCCTGAACATATCCCAGCTCAATGAAATCTTATAACCCCACTTTCAGAGATGGGAAAAAAAGGCAAATTTAATGATTTTGTGGTTTGCCAAGGACCTTACATTAAATCAGTGTATAAACATGAAATATGCACTGCTTTAAAAAGATAGCTGTCTTTTTTTTTTTTCATGACATAATAACTAAATGGATGCTTGAGCATGTGTTACCTTTATACGGTGCCTTTTATGAGCTTTTGGAGCGGGTCCATCCTCACCGGGAGAGAGCAATACGCAGCTCGCAGCAGCCAGCTGCCATTGTTACCATTAAAGACATAAAAATCAGAATGTTAACTTCCAATATCAAATTTTAACCCAAAGCCAATAAAACGTATTATGTCAGAATATGGCTAGATCTATAAAGCATGTTTCAGCAACATGTTGCAGCTGGTGCTGTGTATTTATAGCTTCAGAAAAAAAAAAAAAAAAAAGAAAACACAACAGCCAACACACACTGGAAAGAGTAGAAAGCATTTTAAACAGCAAATTTGTCAATGTTTTTGCTTGCTGCTGAGTCGGACTATGGGTCGGCACTGGTTTAGATTAGCCACGTCCCGTGCAATTTGACAGTAGCGACATGAACCTGCAACGCATGGATCTGAAGCAAAGATAGGAGGAAGGAGGAGGAATTCAGGGAATGTTTTTCCACGGAGCGCTGTGGAAGCGCCGACGGTGGGACCGGGGCTGCGGTGACAGCGTTAACACTTCCCAGAGCCGAGGACCCCAACGCTGGAATGGCATTGCCCACCCTGAAAGTGAGAAGGTAAAGTTTATTTTTTCTATTTTTTTTTCTCCCCTTTCTCTCGCTCACTCTCCCATATACAGAATGTATCAAGACCACCAAGAGTGACCCATTTTTTTTTTTCACGATGATGTACAATTCGCATTTGTTAATAAAAAAAAAAAATTCTGCCTGAGGTCATCCACCTAGATTTTTTTTTTTTTAAACAGGAAACGGGTTTCAGATGTTTATATGTTAAAAAGTAAGGCTGCTAATCTGCCTACCAATTTAACAGGCATTGACAACTGTCAAATCTTTTCTCTTTACATGACTGGCTTTTGAGCTGAGTTAGGTATTTGCTCAATATTTTTTTTAAAGCAGCAAAATAACTGTTATCATGCAGTCACTCGCTTTCTGGATTTGCTAGCTAACACCGAGCAAAGCTGCCTCGGAAAGAGAAATCCAGCGTTTACCATACAGTGAATCACAAGCTCTTATGCTTATTGGGATGAACTCTTCAAGGAGGGTAGTTCAAAGAAAAGTCTGAAGAACTGCAGCTTCGGTGGTGTTTGCAGATGGTGTTTGTGTCTGTGAGACGCAGCGTGCACGTGAAAAACTGCAACTTTTAACTTCTAAGTCACTAGTGATAAATAGATAAAGATTAATTAATCTGCATTTCTAGGTTTCCTTTCCACTGTCAGCGCTACACCCTTAGAAAGAGATTCAAATAATTGCTATTTTTATTTCCTTCATGTTAGCCCATGCAGGAAAGACTGATAATATTCCACTAATATTCTCTAGAGAAGGAATATCCCAACGGGCACTGCAGAAGATGCTTGAGACACTGAACAATGTGGACTCTGCATTGCCCGCAATTTTTGGCGTGGATTTGGCATGGCAGCAACCACGACGTGGTTTTTCCCAGCAGCTTGTCACATGTTATTCCCATTTCTGATGTGCATGTTATTCCCGTTTCTCATCTCAAATGCGCATCGGATTTTTGTACATCACATGGAGCCCAAATCCAGTTCATGGTGTTCTAAGTACATGAGAAAAAAATTAAATTAGTGAAGGGCTTCATTGACAAAAATTATCAAAATAAGAGATAAAGTATCTGAGTTAGTTATCTTCTGTTGCAGGTAAACCCTGTGGAGTCTCATGCAGATTTATCTGGAAAAATGCTGAAGGATCATACTAATTTTCTATTAAAACCTATTCTTTTCGAGAATATTGCTGAACTGCATGTACACAATTTTAATAATGATTTACTTGACGTAGGTAGAAGGCAAGCAGTGAGAAAGCATGCGTAGATTTACTGACTGCCTGACAGAGAAGTCATCTGAGTGCTAAAGGATAAGATTGTGCTATTCTAGCAAACGCAAACTGAGCCCCAGAAAATATTTTCCTTCTGAATAAAAAAAACCCCAACTTTTGAAGTTACTTTGTACCATCTAATTAATGATAGTTTTTCTTTCTAAGCCTTCTAGAAACAAAGCCTGGCTTCTGACCTGAAATTAGAAGACAGCAATAATCCACCGTTAAAAATCTATGCTAAACATACACGGTATTAAAAAAAATAAATTCAAAGAAAATGGCTTTATTTGCACTGTTTCAGCAACCACAGAATACATTCTAGTTGATTAATTTTGACTTGATTACATGAAAAGCCTTGCACTGCAAAATACAGTCGCAAATATAAATTACTTTCAGTCAATATATGCAGTGTAAATTTTCTCTGTGATGGTAATTTCTGTTCTTCAAAAAAAGGTGAAGATGCAGAACTACAGAAGATGTTTATCCCCCATTTTAGGGTAAAGTTTGGCTGCTTTACATCGCAAGTGAGAGAGGCACACCAGAGCACGAGCCTGACACCCAGTTCTCCAAGCGAATAACCTCATTTAATCTAAAATATGTACTTTGGGAATTTTACTAATTCAGTCAATAAATTATCTGGTTTTTTCTAAAAGGCAAAAATCCATATCTCGCCAGCAAGTTAAAGAAAAAAAAACACCTTCTTGGCACATCTTCTGTAACAAATGTGGAAGCTCGCTGATGACCACAAATATATTGTAAAAATGTGTAAACCAAAGGCAGTGATATTTTCCAAAAGAACACCTGGAAGGTGTAAATCAAAAATATTGTAAACACGTCAGCTGGGAACATACGACAGGCACACTGGGTTGCTGTGCACCCAGCTCATCGGGCTTTGGAAATCCGAATCGATAAATCAGGGGATGAACCTTAGACTAATAAACAGTTCTTTTATGAAAAGGAGATATTCTCTGCCCCTGCAGCTTAACGGCGAATGAGAAAAAGATGAATTTGTTACGTTTAGAAAAATACAGGAGGTCGTTTCCAATAATGTGATTCTTTAAAAAAATCACTGCTCAAAGGAACTCTCAAAATCAAGCTCATCTTGGTTTGTGCTTTGTTTAAATTAGGAGCAAAACTAATAAAATTATCAAGAATTTAGCTATTTTCTTAGAAATATTTTTCAAGCATTTATTTCCCCCCTTAAGCTTTTTAATTGTCGATAAGATGCAAAGGTTATATTTTACATCTACATTATATTCTACATCTACATTACATTCTACATCTACATTATATTTTACATTTACATGACCAAAGGCTTGCAGTGAAGCAAAAGGGACAGAAGAAGAAATTGGGAGAGCAGATTGCTGAAAAAAAGTGTTACAAAATGAAAAGACGGCAGGACCAGGCTGCTTGTTTTGCTGCGCTGAAAAAACTAAAATTGGGTTTTTCCCTTATGGTTATCTCGGTCGACTGAAAGAAGCCCTATTAAAATGCTATCTTCTGGAAAGCGTCATAGAGGCATGAGGTTGGTAAACATTATAAAAACAACCCCTAATAAAATTTTTATTGCTTTACATTTCTGTACATTTTACAGCCAGCGCGGGGAAAAGAAGTGACAGCGATTTCTCTGCCTTGATAGCAGGCAGGAACTTTTTCCCTTGCTTTCTGCTCATCAAAATAAATAAAAATGCTGAAGCCTGTTCATTTCTCAGGCATTTGGGAGAATTATTTCACGCTCAGAATAAGCCAAGGGGAAAGCTAAAGGCTAAATGAACCTCGCGGTGCTAATCTGTATGTTATAAACAAGTATTGTCCTTTTTGGACACAGCAATATTTTTGTCTCACAAACCAATGCGCTTTATTTCATAGCCATGTGTGTTGTCTGATTTAAAATATGCAGGGAAAAACCTGCACATAAGCACACTTTGTACACCTACTTGTTATAATTATTGAGCCAGTCGGCTGGGGAGGGTTTTGAAATTGCTCCCCAGAACCCAGCATAGATGTTTGCTTCCTGAGTAGGTATTTATAGGTTCTGAATGAATCAAGTCACGAACAAAAAAAAAGGTAATTGTGCTTGCAAGTAAGTATTTAAATATTTACATTTTAAATATATTTGCTGCCAGCTTCTGTTAGCGAGAAGAAAAGTAATTTGGGAAATTACAACCCTTCTTATTTCCCACATTTTTTAAGATAATAAATGCATATCTGAATTTAGCATGCCCTGAAGCTTGGCTGGCCGAACTTGAAGGCAAAAAGTGAGCCCAGGCTGGTTACTCGCTTGAGTAAGGGTGCTGCCAGGGAGGGAGGGCTGCCAGGTTTGGGACGTGGCGGGGACGAAGTCTCTTTTGGGCTGGGATGAAGTCTCTTTTGGGCTGGAAAGCCTGAATCGCTCGGGGTGGCTCTTCCCCTGCATGCAAAACCAGGCACCGGCCAGCGGCTGTGCTGATTTCTCATGTTACGACCTCAAGCAACAAAATCTGAGGATAAGGCCGGTCTGCGCATCCTCGCACTTGTCCAACACGCGTGTTGGGAGGCACGTGGCCTTAGTCGTGTTTCCCCGAATCCCTCCAGCGGGGTGGCACAGGGGAGATGATGTTTGGGGTTACGTAGGTGATGCCGTACCCCATACCCCAGCCTACGCCCCATCTGAAGTCATGCTGGAAAGTCCAGGGCACAGGATGCGTTGAAGCATCAGAGGGATGAGTAAATGGGAGATATCATGAAGCAATAGGGCAGATGGGTTCCTGCAGAGCCCGGCCCTGGGTCAGGGTGTCATCCCCAGCACCCTTCCTTCTGCAGGTGCCACAGGTGGCCAGCCCCCAGCACCCTTGCTGTGAGTGGTTTTAGTCTTGCATAATTGCTAGTTTCTTTTATTTTTATTATTCTTACTACTATTATTTTTTTCTCTTGGCTTCCTTGGCATCTATATGGACAGGGTTTTTCCCATGGAAATTTCTGCCTCCTGATCAGAATGAGGAAGGAGGCTCGCTAGGGTCAAATGAGATTCGAAACCAAAGAGGTGTTTTGGGTCCTTCCTGCTACCAAGGGTTTTCTAGTGAGGATCTGTTCCTTCAAATTTTTCTGATGTCAAGCAGCCACCAAAATCTCTTCCAAAACGATATGCCAAGGTGTCCAAGTCACATACCACCGCACGCTCTGCACGAGCAGATGTGCCTGTTGGCCACAGGGATGCTCTGTGACCTGACTTACTAGCACAGTCCCACCGACTGCCTGCTCATCCTAGGGTGACAACTGAATTTTGAAGTGATTTTGGTAAATCCTGACAGTTCGTAGTATTTAAATACAGGTCTGCAGGAACTAAACCTTGCTTAGCTCATTGTTCATAGCCGTGAACTGCTTGCAGCAGTTCCTACCTCTCTCAGATGTGGGCTAGATGCCTGCCAGGGCCCCTCCGTGTCATCGAGTAGCACTGGCAGATAAATGTTTGTGAAGCCTGTTGAGATCCTCTGATGGAAGCTGCAATGGGAGTCGAAGGTATTATCAATACTATTAGTCAAACCCGGTAGAAGCAGACGTCGTTTTCTGTTAGCCGGGGAAAGCATTTCCTTTATAATCACCCATCCCATTTAGCCTGCTGTGTTTCTGCTGGTGGCCAGAGGGGACATTTCCATAGCCCAGCAGGCCAACATCTCTGTTTTGTCCTCTCGTCTTGGTTCATCTCTTCTCCAGGCTCTGCCCCTTCTGCGAGCCCGTCCCACCACGGTGCAGGCGTTGGCCTCTCTCTTGCCCTTGGGATGCTCACTCTATTGCTGCAATCAAAATTAATGCTAACCAAATAATCCTGATGACACAGTTTGTGGTCTCCAAGGCTTTATCACCTTCCTCATATGACAAAGGGAAAAAACCCCGCAACCCTCTACAATGACGTTAGACGTTGTTGATTTAATTGGTTCTTGGTAAATATATTCTTCAGCTAATGCTCACTGGAGCAAATTGTCCCTTCTTAAGCCTGTGCAAATAGCATGAAGATTCAAACGCCAGACTACAAACTGTGCAAGTATGTGGTTCCTCTTGACATCAAGTTTCCTTCTATAATCCAGTGGTTTTAGTGTTTTAAGTTTTTGCATTGTTTAATAGATGCTGTTGTGTTTTTTCTCCTCAGGCTGATTATGCCACCAGCTTAAATGGGAAAGGGAAGAGTGGAGATCTCAGCAACGAGCTTTGCTTCCTTGTGCAGTTACCAAATGATCCTCAATTTATAGAGGTTTTTGGGTAAAACTTGGCCCTGTTAAAATCAATGGCAACTTGCCCACTGACTTCAGTCAGGCTGAGATTTCACTCTCCCTGCTTTACCTTTTCACCATCGCCTGCAGTGTGAAAAGCTTTGGTTGGGAGCTTACCAAAGCAAGAAAATCAGCCGGACTCTGGAAATACTATTGTTTACTTTAAAGCACATTTTGTTTCCATTTTGCTATAAATATAGATGAAGTGAAAATCTGCTGTTGTGTAGGGCCTGTCACTTCAACAGGAGTTCAGCAGAATTTCTCATATGGTCTCTCCAGCCCACAGAAAGTCGTTCTGGGGATGCTGGGCCTAACCCTGCAAGGCATCACATCCTTTTGATGCCTCTGCAAATCAGTGGGAGCTTAAAGTTACTCTGCCTTGGACAAAAAAAAAAAAAGAATAAAATCTCACCTCTTTTTCAGAGCAGGCTGAGGCTAGGCATCCTGCAGAGAGGGGAAAAACAACAACAAAAAAATTCAGAAAGATGACACAGACTTGTGCTTTCAGCAACATCCATTTAATTACAGTGCAGGTTCACATGCAATGTATTTGGGTATTCTCTCTGGTGTAACAGCCTGGACTGGAAGTATTTTTCTTAACTAGTATTTAAATGAGCCAAGAACACAGAAGATAAGTAGGAAAAGTAGACCGTTAGGAAAGCAAAAATGGAAAATAAAGGTAAGCCACTTGCGCTCAGCTTGCTGGAAGACTTTTGTAATAACTTAAGCTCTTGTTTATTCGAATTAAAATGTACCTAATCCTTGGATAGGCAGAACAAGCCAAGTCCTGCCCTCACCAGCAGGACTGACACGTGCGGAGCAGGGCCCTGATTTGGGTCCCATATTGATGAAGGGTTGGAAGAACCATGGGAGAGTTCTGGGAGAGGTAATGGGTGGCTTTAACCCACTTTTGCCCCCCCAGCCCTGTTTTGCAGCCCCATGTTGCAGTCCCTGCCCCTCAGACCCGCCGGAGCACTGGGGAAAGATGTGACTATTTCACCCCACATCTCCTGGGTGCTCCCTGACATCTCAAAAATGTTATTCCCGTGATGCTGTTTTGGAAGGGAGATTGCCTTTCACAGCCCAGTCCTGCCTTACTGCCCAAGACCTGGAATTGAGGAGTACACATGCTCTCAACGTTCTATGGAAACCTGCCCTAAGCAGGAGTATTTTATTCTGATTTTAAAGGAAAGCCTCAATTTTATGATGTAAATTCAAAACCTGTAAAGAACAATCCAAACCCCTCAGTTGAGGGTTTTCTATGAAAAGCCATGCTGGTTTAAAACCAGCATCAGTGTGAGGAGACCTCATCCTGTTACATGCATTTTCTCCTCACTGCAAATGTAGAAACACCGTGCTGAAAGGCACATACTCTAGGCTCTGTAGACATTTATATGAAAAGTTATTGTTTACAGATCTGTCAGAGATTTAGCTTTGATGATGTAACTTTGGCAAATGTCATATGTAACTTCCCTGACACTGTTTTTCTAACAAATGGCTCTTTTTCTCTGCCTTGACTAGAAAAAAAAGGAGTTTGAAAGGATCCTGAACCTCAAAGCCATTCAAGTTTTGTTCGGCATCTACCAGATTTGGTTTGATAAAATATCTGACCTCACAAAACTTGTCTCCCGGAGAGCACTGTCGCTACCCCAGTTCTAACACTTACAGGAAAAAAGTGCCCTTTTAGTAAATATTGGGCAACACTGATTGAGACTAGCATTAGAAATGAGGTGTCTGCTGTATTTCTAGGGTGGCTGAGGGTCTCAAGATGAGCAGGGCTGGCAAGATAATGTGGTGGCCTTTTCAGGAAGATCTCAAGTATCACAAATGGTGGTTCAGCAGGAAGAAAAATATCTGCTAAAGTGGGGCAGGGAAAAAAGGAAAGACACCTTCAAATGACAGAGGAGGGAGGATTTCAGCCCTGGCTGGAGGTTTAGGGGAGCTCAGTTCCCACCATGTGATGGGAGCTGGAAGAATGGGATGAATTTAGGGGAAAATGAAGCAGAGAAGGAGCCAGGAGAGTGGGAAGGGAAACAACCCAAAAGGTGTGACCAGGAGGCTTTCTATTAGGGTTTAGCATCTTTTATTTTAGAAACAGAGGCAGGCAAATGGGGAAGACACTCTGCATCCCAAGGAAGCGTCTCTAGCCCGCAACATACCTCCCACAGTTACCCATCTGGTATCAATATCCCTGCCGTGTTTTAGGAGCTGCCTCGGGAGATGCCACAACCCAGCTGCTTCCAGCGGTGGCAACGGGATGGTACAGGTAAATTTTAGTACCTACCCCTTTGCTGGGACCACGTGCCACGGCTTCCACTTCGCCCAGGGTTGTTGCTGGAAAATGAGCCAAGGGCTCGCCACAGCCCAGAGCGGGCGAGGAGAGACAAAGCTGGGAAAAAAGGGGGTGCATAATTCATTAAAGATGTGTGTCATTAATTAAGGGCACATGAAATGAGTGTCTTTCACAACTTTACGAGGTTGCCTGCCGGAGCTCGGCGAAGCGGGACAGGGCTTGCGGTAGAGGGAAACTCCCTGACAGCGATACTGCCCACAAAATGCAAACCAAGGCGGGGAGAAATTCTTCGGTTTTGACCATCTGAGGCCTGTAAATGAACTGTCAACTTCCAAATATGCATTAATTTAGCCCACAAAAAACCCTCCCTTGCTCTGACCAATAGAGGAAGAGCAGGCAAACACCTTGGAGTCTGCTTTTCAGCATGCCAAAACAGCTGGGTCTGAAAAGTGGTGCCTGCAGGGGATGGCATCTTTCCGCCGACATCCAAAGCAGCCCGTAGGATGGGGCGGTTTTGGGGAGGAACGTGTAAATCTGGGAGCGCCAGGTAGAGACGCTGGGGTCTTCAATTTTAATCTGCGTGGTCAGAGAGGCTCAGGCTTCGTTCATGAAGAACAGGGATTGGATTTCTCCGTAGAGAGCAATTCAAGAGGTTGTTTGTCTTTCTTCTTTTTTCTTGGATATGGATATGGAAAAAAATAATCCTCTTAAAGATTTCTAGGGGATTTTCTGGACCTGGCCAGTACCCGCGGACTCGGCACAAGGCTGAAGTGCTGCTGATGGGAACAGGAGGGTGTTGCCTGCATCCAGCCTCTCCCTTCTTACCTGCGGGAGGGAGAGTCTCATCAAACTCCCCCTCTCGTTTCTCTCTCAGACAAAAAAGGTTCCCTGGACACTGTCCAGAGCTGAACTCACTTGGCTCTGACAAAAAAAAAAAACCAGTCTGGGCTCCAATTTTATATACCATTTGAGCTTGCTATCCTTAAAAAAGCACGTTACACTTGATTTCTGGCCAGCCAACCAATAATTTTTTTTTTTAATTGTCGTTATTTGCTCCAGCTCATCAGTCCCAACAAACAGGAAATCCATTATTCATAGCAAAGTAACAGCGAGGTGCAGACACGTCTCTCTGGCTGCACATTGCAGGGTGGAAAAGGGCTCCTCTCCCTGCTGAGCATCACTGCCTTTGGTCTGAGACATGTTTGTAATTAGTCCCTTGCCCTATAATGATCTCAGTGGCAAAACAGCGCTCTTTAAAGCATTTTGGCTAATGCAGATCTAGCTAATCTTAATAGGATGAGATAAATGAAGGGAGAAGGAAAATCGTAGAAAGTATCACTATTGGTTTTAGGACTGCTCTCCAGAAATGCAAGATATCTTAGCTTCACCTCTTAAAAAATTGTAAAAATTCACTGTTTTCAGGTTTGAAGTGTTCAACACCCAGAAGAAGAAAACCTGTGTGCTGCTGGGAAGTGATGCAAGCATCTTTTTTCCTGTGTGCTCCAATAAGCTCATTACTTTGGCATGGCAGGGGCTGCTCCAGAGGCATCACACCTGATGCACTTCAAATATCTAAAACTTGAGTATTTTCCTTCCCGCCTCTGCTGCCTGCTAAGCTGTCCAAGAGAAAAAAAAAAAATCCTGGATAAATATGTATTTCACTAGTGCTTTAAATGAAGGTTGGCTCCATTGGTGGAGTCCAGCAGAGGGTGGATGGAGATCTGAGGAAAGGAAGCGAACCCACTGTAATGGAAAATGTTGTCAGGAGCCATCCATTTCAATCTGCACTGCCCTTGAGCTCTGCAAGCTGGCCACTTGTGTAGCCCATGGACTGTCCCCGATTTTGGCAATGAAGGCAGGGAAGGATGGGTCAACGGTTGGAGGTGCCAGCACACAGCTCGCAAAGCCCTGACCTTGTCCATGCCACCCCAGCTGACACAGCCTCGGTACTGGGGGTCTCTGGATGGGAGGGTTGGTGTTAGAGGTTGTACAGAGCTGGGCACTTCTGCTACAGGCTCAGAGCAGCAAAATAAATTCTGTCGGTGGAAACCACAGCTGGTTCCCTATGAATAATGAATATCCAGCACCAGAGTCAGAGCTAATCCTTGTGCTTGGGAGGACGTGCAAACGTTTGGTGATTTGTCATGTTTACTGGGGACTGGTGATCTTTTGACTCACCCGTCACTGGAAGAAGATGACATCCGTCAGAGAATTTACCTTGGATGTTGCTACCCATGCCACAGGACATCCCAAAGCGGTGCTGATGGGGAAAGGGAAAATGGGGGAGAAAAAGTGGCAACTCTCTGAAACGTAGGGGGAATCTCCCCCAGAATGTCAGCCCTGGGCTGGCTGCCCCCTGAGCTGTATTTTCTTTCAACTTTCTATGTTTCCAAAGGAGAGTTTCTCCATGATGAGTGCTTACCACTGTTTTCCTGGTGCTCTAGTGAAGATGCTGGCATTAAAAGGAGAAAAGCAAGTTGCTTCCCTCTGCAAGTGGCCTTTCAGTGGTGAGATAATGCTCTTCCCAAAAGTGCGTGTTCACTGCTGCTGGGCTATGGCCAAAAGCAGCCTCCCCACTCCTTCTGGAGGTGACAACAATGCACATGTGTGTCATTTCCTGATCGCTGTGGAAATTGCAGGATTGATATTCACGGCTTAAAAAAAAAACCAAAAAACCTGATTTGGAAAGCCAACACCCACCCCCCTCAAAGACTCCACCTTCCAGATTGCTTAACTTCTATGTCAAGTGCCTCTGCGCATCTTGCTCTCCGCTGCCAAGGCTGTGTCCTCCCCTCAGATGACTCAGCCCCACGTCGTCCGCGCCGGTGCCCATGGGAGGGGATGGGAGCCGACGCAGCGGTGGGTCAGGGATGTCTCACATCCCCTGGGGCTGGTGCCCACCTCCTGCACTCAGCATCTCCCCGGGGATCTCCAGGGAATTGTTTCTAGTGCGGCAACAAAGTTTTAACCTAAAAAAAGCCCTAAGTTACCAAAATAGATCTAGGCAGGGCTGTGTATCCCTGACACACCATGCAGATAGGCGCATCAGAGTCATCCTGCATCCAAGATTACCCTGAGGCTCTTTGCTCCTGGACCTTCTTCAAACGTGCACTCAGTCGGGAGCAAATCTGCCTCACCGTGGCACAATATTTGGGCTGTTGAAGTGAAGGGGAAGCTGCATCTAGTTGTCCATTTTGCTACTAGAAGTTTTCGGGGAAAAGAGTATTGTATGTGGTTATTTTGGGGGCATTGCACTCCTGGAAATGCTCCATGCAGTAGGAGCCTGAAGAAGGAAGGCTTGAATCTCTTCCAGTCGCTCTATCTTGTATCGCTGCATTTTGGCAAAACACAGAACAAATGAGCGGCAGAGTCAGATAAACAAGCTTAAGGTAAACATTATCTGCATGTATATCCTGATTTATAATGTACGTGCATCGGTTAAAAATTTACTTGAATTTACCACAGTGTTTTAAGTAATGTTATTAAGAATGTAACTTCTTAGGAAAACTCAGTCTGTTTTTAGCCCAGACATGCAATTAGGGGAATTAGTAACGCGATACGTCATCTTCAAGAACACACAGATACAGTGGTCAGAAACCTCATGCAACCCTCTGGAAGGAAATTTTGCTCGCAGCATATGTGAATGCTCTCTTACAAGACTCCTAATTCTCCCCGAGAAATAATTCGACCTCTGAGCCAGCGCACTGCCTGTTTTGAGTGCGCTGAGGATGAGGCCATGGGTTTAGTGTCCTCCTTTCGGGGGAAGAAAAGGGGCAATGAAAGGATCTTCAAAATGTTCACGCACAGCGAAGCGTGAGGAATCTGCGGTGGCGTGGGTGGAAAGAAGTAGACCTTGTAATTCACAGCTCTCTCCTTGAAGGCATGCAGGTGAGATCAGGGTTTGGTTCATGCTCCTTGCATGGATTTTTTGGGTGTTTTAGTCTGGGACAGGAGCAGGAAGAAAGTCCAGTGTGAGCTTTTGGTTGGGGTTTGGAGGCATGTAACATAGTGCTGGTTTTGGAGAGCAGCACCGTGACTTTGAAATATTCAGGGTTCCTGCACCAGAAGCATAAATCAAGTAACACCTAAGCCCTCAAACTCTACAGCAAACCTTGGCACATATTCCTCTTTTTAGGCCTAAATGAAGGGGTAAAAGTTAGGGGGGACAGGTCAGGGCGAAGAGAGCATTAACTCTGCTGTAGCTCCTGCCACCACGATGCATGGTCTTACATCAACTCCCAAAGCTGTGGCTCTGCAGCTCCTCTAGCCCACCCCACCACCATCAGGGCCCTGTCTACTCCTGGGACCATGGAAAATTCCAGAAAAAAAGCAAAATGTCTCCATCCATGCTTCCTTCCAAGAGTTCCAGAAACTCCAGCTGAATTTCACAAATTCAGGAGGCTTTTGGCTAGTTTGCATGAGCCAGAGTCCAAATTTTTGGTTACTGACCCAAGACTTGAGACAAGCCATTAAGGTTTCTGTATCACTAGCAACAATCTTTGCTTTTGATTTTGTTCTGCCTTAGGCCTGCAGCACTACTAAATGATGACCTGATCCTGCTATGTGGACGTATGTGAGGACAGCTAAGAGGATTGGGGCCCTCTCAGTAATAGCTGCAAATGATAGAGGATCCTGCAAAAATGCTGGAAAGTATGAAAAGGCCAATGAAGCAGGGAAAAAGAGTGATCCAAAAAGGGTTTTTTTCTTCCCTTAAGAAACAATGCATTATCTGGAAATCCCACTTTATAGTTTGGAATTTGTTTTTCTGTTAGTTTCTTTCAGTGACCTATTCCGAATAAAGAGCAACCGCAGAAATTGTACACCAAAGCAACAGCAGTGGGTGGCAAATTTCTCTGTTACCACAAATATCCTTCCATACTTGATGGTCCAGATTGAAAACATTTTTTTGTTGTTGTTTGTGTATCTCATCTTCAATCAATCTCAAAGAGGGACAGAAATGATCGGCTTGCTGGTTTCTTGACCCCCCCAAATTGCCTTCTGCTTATCCCCTAAACTCCTTCATGACCCATGGCAGCACGCAATGCCCAAGGCTGTTCTGGTCCATGGGGATGATTGTGATCCCTCTCTACAAGCCAAGGGCCAGATTTGCAAACACTGTTGGTTACCTTGTGTGGGATTTCTGCAGAACTCAGGTTTCCAAAGCAAACACGGGTTTCTCACCTGATGAACTTGCCTAGAGTGGGTGACGTGCAAAGTCACTGCATTTTTTAAAACTTCACATTCTTGGCTGAAGACATCTCAGCCAGGGAGATGCTTCTACCCAAGGAGGAGGATCCATATCCCCCCAAAACCTGTATTTGTACCTCCAATCATGCACAGCTTTGTTGATTTAGTACGTAAATACATTTCTGCAGCTGGGGTCTTGCGCCATAAACTGTGGCAGGGAAGACTCTTGCCAGACATTCGTACAATACGTAGCATGCTTGAGTCCTGATTTGTGCTGGGATTTTTGCAATGCATAAAAACACCACTCTTTCCCAAGTGACACAGACCCGGTTGAAGACCTGTTGGGTCTGGTGTCAACCCACAACATCTCATTTTTACTACCAGACTCCCATGTAACGGAAAGCATCATCCGCTTTCATTCACAGATGTGCTTCTGCACAATGTCAAGGCTCGTCCTTGAAAAAGTTGTTGCTGCAGAATAATAAAGCCACTGAAAGCAAAGGTTTATGACATGAGCCACAATCCAGCCCTGCTTCCATGCCCTGTTGTGTGCAACTCAAGTGCACTTTAACTGACTGCAAACTTTGGATATTAGCACATAGTGAACCTGATCTGAGACTAAAGCAAAGCCACTCGGCGAGGGCCAAGCGTACATGACTGAAGGGGAAATAACTTCACAGAGCATTAGGCTGTTGCTTAACTTGGGATTTTACTGGAGGTGGATACTTTTTTTCATTTGCACATTTCTCTTGATTCAGAAAGTCTAATTTTTCCTGGCTTCTCTTTGTGGGTTTCACGTTGAGTTCAAAATTGAATCCGGGCGGTTAAAAATGTAACGGAATACATGCTGTCCTCAGCTCTTCCCTTGCAGGCTCTCCTGCATTCACTGGAGTTGATGGTGAGAACAGTTTTCAGCTTAACAACGACTCTCTGCAGTCATTTATGCACATAATTTCAAAGCGTGTTGGCCAAGTTCTGCAGTTGCTGTAATTCCTCACCCTTAGCAAAACTGTGGATTTACCCAGCTCTCAGGTGGTCCCCTTGTAGTTATTACTTTTTTGGATGATAGGCAGTCAAGTCCAGCACAATCATTTATTTTTTTAGGGGACATGATACTTTCATGGCCCCACAACTGAGTGGGAAGCATGGTCTCTCCCTCAAGCACTAAAGCTTTACCAGTATAGCATCCTGGGTTCTTTTAATAGTCATACTTGATATGATGAAATAACCACAAATGTGATTCATAGCTCTCTGTAGCAAGGAAAAGGCTGGAATTTTTAGGACTGGGGGAAGACTTTTACACCAACCAATGGAATAACTAGATTTTGCTGTCTACGATAGCCAGAGACTCTCCTTGGTCTTGTGTAAGTGCTGTGAATTGTCTTTAGGAAAGCATCTCCATCTTCGCTTGCTGGGAGAACAGAAAGACCCATTAAATGAGGAGTCTTCCAGCAAGTCCTGTCCTCATCCCTTTGTCTGTTTCTCCTCCCATTTTGTAGCAGTGCAGGGCTGAGACATGAGCCCCATGACGCTCAGGATATGATGTCTTCATCTCCAAAGAAGCGTCTTGGAAATCACCAGCTGCTATCGGCAAACGGGTCTCTGCCCTTAGCTCTCCTCCTGCTCCGCTGCCCCTGGGAAAAGGCATGGAAGCTTTGAGGAAGGCTCCAGCATCAACAACCCAATTTTGAGGGCTGGCAGCTCCCATTAGGCGGAAAACAACTCAAAATGTCCCGGGCATCCTTGCCTTGTTCCCATGCCAGCACCAAGCCGGGATGCTCTGCCTCCTGCGTGCCCCAAGGGACAGCAGGAATGGCGTGGTCCCCACTCATCGTTCGTCATCGGTGGATGACGGCACCCCGTTTTGACGGAGGTGTGGAAGAGCTCTGTTAATTTGCCTGCCAGTTCAGCCCTTTTTGTTGTTGTTTTCCATGAGAACACGATATGTTTATCTAGCTTTGATTTTTTTTTTCTTTTTTTGCTTTGTAGCTGAATTAACTGATTATTACTTTCATCTGGTTCCCTCTGAAGGGTCGGATGAAGCCCAAATAATAAAATTGGATGTGAGTGTGTGTATGTATTTATAATTAATAGGTTGCATACTGAAAGATGTGGGGTCCCAAAAGAACGTGTAAAGAGAAAATGCTCTAAAAATCAATCTTTATTTTGGTTTAACCTCAACAATTTCCTGCAAAGTATAAGCGGTGATATAATACGGGGCAGATCAAACCAAACTCTAATTCTCTTCTGCTTCTCATGCCAAATGTCATCCCCTTAAGATGTGCTTTTCTCCATCTGGCGATTTTGGCTTCTCTATGTTCCCTGTAAGTCTTTGGACCTTTTGCTAAAATGTTTGTGATATGACTCAGAATAACAAACAAAACATGCAGGACCTTCATTCAGTCAAGCACAATACTGGCAATAAATGGAGCTGGCTCAACCAGAGGTTTTTATAGGGACTCCACTAAAACCCAAAGGAGAGAAATAAATCAGCAACCGATGCTTTACTTGAAATTTTTTTTTTTCTTTAGAGAAATCAGAATTGTTTTTCAGTAAAGTTAAAACCTTTCCATGTTTTCACCAAAACAAACAGAAAGCAGGTGCGCGCTGAAAGAATTTTGGCTGGAAAAGCACAGAGAAGTGCATATGGGTTTTCCTGTGAGCTTTTACAGTTAATGGGCTCAATTTTGCTTTTAGTTATGTCAGTGCAAGTTTTGCCATTCCCTTCAAAGAAAGCAGGCACGGGCACCTATGGAGTCACGGTATTCCTTAGGGAAGCGAGTGCGAGACGTGCAAAGGTAGTTTTCTGGTAGTCTGCATATTTTAAGGGTTGTCACAATCCCATCCAAATCCTTTGCGGTGCAAAACGGTGCTCTGCTTGCTAAAATTTTGCTCAGAAAAATAGAGCTTTTCCTTGCATTATAATGTATATTTCTAGAGAACAGAAAGCAAACGTGGTCCTATTTTCCAGTAGTCCTCAGCCACTTTTTTGGCAGTAGTGTGCTTTTTGCTTTTTTGATTCAATGCTTGGTTTCACCGCAGTGGTGGAAGGTGGTTATGTTCAAAGCCATGCGACTTTTTCCATGGTTTTGCAGTTTCCTCCTGGGAATTTCTTCCCTTGTCCTGTAAGAGTCCATTTCCTACCGTTTTCTATACAAGCCCAGGGCATCACCGTCATTGCCACGATCACCTAAAGACGCAGACCTGAAACTAGAGGCAGTATTTATTTATTTTTTGGGACAAACGAGCACAGCCATGCGAGAAGAGCCGTCGGCGGGCAGAGCACAGCTCCTCGATGATGGACGGCGCAGCCGAGGGCAGGCACGCTGCGGAGCCTCTGCTTTGTGCCAGCCCCGCCGTGTCCCTCTCCGAAGCACCTACGAGCTGCCGAGGGATGTCTGAGTCAACACGTCTTAATGCACAGAAATCCGGAGTGTTTAAAGCCTCCTGTATCCATGACCATAAAAGTACAGCAATTCCATGAGCGCGGATGCCTTATACATGTGCATTGCCGGAGAGAGGTTGCCAGTTTGGCACTTGGCAGCCGATGCCTGACGCGGGCAGTAAAACCCATTTGTCACCGAGAAGCATATTTAATCTCTGTTTATAGAAATCCTAATGCCTTCCCCCAAGTGAATGGGTCTTTCTGCCGCGGACCCGGCGTGCTCAGAGGGAGAGCCAAGACCCAGGGCAGAGATCAAATAGAACTGGCACTGCTGCCATCGAAAGGGGTGACATTAGGGGTCAGGGAGCTCTGCAGAAATCCCTCTCCAGAAGACAGTCTCCCAAAGCAGCCGACAGCTTCCTGCAAGCAAAGGGACCACTGCCCCTTCCTGTCTCAGTCCTGTCCTCCTGACATGGCCATCCCTTCGGGGGGGGGTCACATCTTTAATGTCCCTCCCGCGAGGGATCCCTTCCTCTCTGCAGAAGCGGCAGGAGAAGACCTGGCTTGTGGCCCTCACAGTCTTCGGGAAAAAATAGTGAAAAAAGTGTAGCTGAAATGCTCCGAAAGCAGAAAACAACACCGCTTTCCACTTCCCCGGTATGGGATTTATTAAAGAAAGCCCTGGGACGTGAGGAAGGAAGAGCAGCTGGGTTTCGGTGCTTTTGAAGGCTTTATTTACCTGAAGGCTTGGAAAATAGCTCTGCACCATGCATGATCTCAGCCGTGTAATGAGTTGCAGAAGAGCTGGCTTGCCCAGGTGAACGTGGGATTTTGCATCCATCGCATGCGGGGCAGACCCCTGTGCTCAAGCGCCAGCCCTTCCCAGGGACGGCCACCATGGACTGCAGCAGGGAAATGTCCCAGTTTCCCTATATATGCCATCCGTTGTCCCAGTTTCCCTATATATGCCATCCATATTTTATATCTTGCTCAGGAACTGGGACTGCCTGGCTGAAGGTACCTACAGCCTTCAAACAGAGACCTAATAAACCACTGACAAGCCATAAATTGAGATCAATTTTATCGTCACTGACATCCAGACAGGCTCTGAGTGCCCTTGTGTAACCCAATACCCTCCTTCCAGATCTATTTCCCCCTTCTCACCTTTATAACTTGTATTGTTTAGTATAATTGGATTATTGATAATCCTAGAGCTTAACCATGTCTGCGTAAAGGCTAATATATCAGGTGTGTGAGAATTTACACGGACAGCTAAACCATCCTGTTTGCCCATAAACTTCTGCTATAAATATGTGCGATTTTTAAACACAATGAAACCCAACCCAATTTTGAAGCAATGACTTTTAAGCCCTTGGGTAGACGCACATAGTCAGTGGTGCTGGGGATGAAGCGTAAGAGCCCAAATTGGCCTGATGAGGAGCAGAAATACCAAAACACGGTTCAGATGTGAGGGGCTGACCCACTGCTGTCCTGGCGAGCGAAATGAGGGCTGCATTTCAGAGCACTGAAACCTTGCTGGAGTGAATGTTATAAAATCCTGCAAGTTTATAGATGTGGAATTATTTACTGGGCTTGATTGCTCTTGCTTTAGGCAGATTTATTACATTTCACTCCTGGTGGATGTGAGCTCTCTTCCTGAGGAGAAAATCAGAGAAAAGGAAACCAGGTCCGCAGCCCAGCTCCATCAGAGAAGCAGACTGCAATGAGGTTTGCTCATATGCCACTGTGCAACGGCTGCTGCCTCTTTAGATGTTTCCCTGGTTGTGTCTGGTAGGACTGGAAGGGCTCCAGGGAAAGGGCTGCCTGCTCGTGGCATTACGGGCTGAACAGGGATGCTGCTAGGAGCTATTGCAGAGAGAAAAAGCAAGGAATCGTGTTGGGTGCTTTGGGTCAGGGTTGCTGCTCGGAGGCTTGCAGGCTCATCCCGCCTGGTCTGCATCTCGCAGACGCTCCCAATCCATCCCATTTGCTCATTCATCGAATTACACCACTTCTCATCAGCGTGGGGTTGGTTCCTGCTGGAAATTAGGCTGCGCTGTCCCATCTGATAAGTAAATGACGTGAGCTCTTTTGTTTGAGTTTTAAAAAGACAGAGAAAACGGTGGTTGCAGACCTCAGAAATCAGATGAATTTTCCTTAAACGGGGAATCAGGAAAAGGGGATGGGAAAGCAAAAACTACTGGGGTAGTTGTAACTGAATCTATAGGGTATGGCCAAGGGATTCATAATCAGAGGGATGCTTACAAGTTTCCAAACTGATTGAATGCATTTCCTTTCCCCCGTACAGGACTGTGTTGAGATTGATTGGGCTCTCAGCGTGCAGCCAAGTTGTGCTTTAAAATGATGGTAATAATGGATCATGGAAGAAAAGAAAATGCCATGCCGAGAGTTGAACGAAGCAGTGTCTGTGGGATGGAGGAGTATCTCTCATTAGGCCAACTGATACGGCCAGAGAGGAGAAGCAGGTAAACTTTCAGGCTTGTGAGTTCTTTGTAGGGGACTTTTAAGCATTATTGGGATTGACGCTTTTCTCCCTGTGTCTCGCTCTGACATCGAAACGTCCAAGCACAGTAGCTGATCATCCTCAGGGTGAGCTCTCCCAGGCTGATTACATCCAGCCTGAATTTCTTCCTGTGTGTTTCACTTCTTCCAGTAAAAGGTAGTCATGCTTCGTATTTATGATCAGTCCCCACTTTTATTCCTGGATGTTATTCAGATGCGTTTTTATATCACTTTGAATTCTCCTCTTTGGAAAGTCCCTGTAGAAGTATCGGCCAAAATGAATAACAAGCGGAAACAATAAAATGGAGAAAGATAAAATCAGGAAGAGTAAGCTTTGTTTATAGATTTGAACAGCTTTTCCAGTAAACCACCAAATAAAGAGGTTCTTCAAACTTGGAAAGTCTGAAAATGGGGTGGCTGGGAAAGCAACTGGGCTCAGAGAAGCTTTGGATTGTGGAAAAAAAAAAGACGAATAAAGACCATGACTTTTCCTCTTGAGAGTATTCACTGAATGAGATAGGAGTGGTCAAAATGTGCACATCGCAGACGTGGCATCACCAGCCCTCAAAGCCAGAGGGGAAAAGGGGTTCTGCTCCACAGAGGAAAAAATGCTTTCAGAAAGCTGCTCTGCCTCCTTTGGAGCTTGTAAATGCATTTATATAAGAAGATGAGCAAACACTGTAAGAAAAAAAAAGCAACAGAAGTGGCTGCTCTAAAGGCAAAAAGTATTTGAATCTGTGTTTTAAAAAAAAGGATAAAGAAAGGTATGAGTTATGGCAAGCTAAGCACCATGAACACCTCTGCTCACACATGAAGAAAATTAGTATCAATTACCAAATCATTCAAGTAATTCCTATTTAATTTACAAAGGTAGACCATGAGTCCTGAAAGGAGACATACAAAGTATAATACCCAATGGCTTCTTTCAGCATTTTTGCTTGCTTGGCATTTACATGAGCTCCCTGTTACCCTCCGTCTGGTGTCTCACCTCGCGGTCTTCCCGGTGGATGGAAGGAGAGGAGGGAGCAGCTTTTCAATAAGCTCAAATTTTGACATAAAGAGGGCATGCCCAGTTATTTTTCGTTCTTCATTATTTGAGTTACGGTGATGCCTGCAGACACCTGTGACTGTCCCCGGTGCCAGGGTGGCTTTGCCTCTCCTTGGCTTTCGGAGCCAGGGGTCTGCGCAGAGCTGATGGTTTTCCCACCTATCCTACAGCGTGGGAAAAGGGGAGATGCTCCAAGAAAAGCAACACCGGACCTGGGAATGGGATGGGACCTGAAAGAAAATCTAGAAGGGGCCCCCAGTAATGTGGGGGCTGACTTCCAGCCTTTCCTCAGCCCTCCTGCAGGATGCCACTGGGCAACTTTGCTGCCCTGCCAAGACTTGCCATGAAGAGCTGATGGGGAGAATGTTTTTCTGCTGCTTCATCCTCGAAAAACAAAGCAGGGTGTGTGGCCAGAAACGGGAGGAAGAACAGACTGAATTTCTGGGGTGGGAAGCAAACCTGATCCAACACCATCCTTCCTCAGTGCACTTGATAAGCAGAGGAGAGACCAAGGCTCCAGCGAGCAGGCAGGAGCGTGCGTGCATGCCCGAGTGCGTGCAGTTAATATTTCTAGCGGGGGCTTTCCCCAGCCCCCAGAAAGTGGATGTAGACGGCTCCGCACCGTGGGATCACCGTCCCCTTTGGTGTGTGCTCCTTGGTGATAGCAGGAAGAGAGCTGGAGGTGACGGGGTGCTTTGTGCTGGCAAAAAAGAAGAGAGCAGGCGATGGAGGAGAGTTACATGGTGCCGAGGAACACGAGTGGAGGGCCAGTGGTGGTGCTGATAGGTTTGACATGAATGTAGCTTAGTGGGGATCCAGCTAAACACAGGAGTAAATGTGTGTTTCTCCATGCGTGCAAGTAGCTATTAAATAAGCTCCTTTTCCTTAGAGAAAGGGGCTCTATGACTGGCGTTGGCTGGGGATATTGTCAGGGTGCTTAATAGAGGGAAACCTGTAACAAAAAGAGAAGAGTTCTTTGCTATAGCGAATGCACCAGGATATTCTCCATCTGAAGTCACTAGAAGGAGCTCGCCCTGGCACACTCGCACTAAATACATTTTATTGCAGTTCTGTGAATTCAAGAACAACTAAGCGGGTTGTCCCTGAAGTAGTGACTCTGAGCATCGCAAGCACAAGCGTGTTGGACTCCATATGCTGGACAGGGCTCATAGTTTGTGTTCTGCACTCCTTTGCAGCATGTTGGCTCGCTTCTGCTTCTAAGCTAGGATGCCTTGTTTTCCCGACATCGTTTAATCAAACTTAGATCTAATCAGTGCCAGAGCATTAATAAGCATGAGCCTCCGCAATCCTAACCAGCCATGTAAAATGCTGGATACAGTAATTTTCCCTGTTGGTCTTTCTGCATCAGGTCCTGAAATCCCCCAATTAAGTTTTGTACCAAGAAATGAGTAATGTTCATTGCAAACTCATGTTAGCGGGACACTTCCAAGGTCTTGCCTCCCACTCCTGTGACGCATTAAGCATGTGGGAAACAAAGCGAAGCCCACGTGCGGAAGGAGCACAGAGCCTCTGGATTCGGGAGTCACCACCACAACACCCACGCACCTCCTCATCTGCAGCCACAGGTGACTTACAGCCTTGAGGCTGCTTTCCTGTTGACCCCCAAAAGGTAGAATTAATAAAATAATTAATAAAATTAATAAAGCCCTCACTTTCTGGACTTTTTTTCTTTTGAAGTCCATCAAAACGGCCACTAAGTGATAGGCACCAGGAGTATGTTTCTGTTGTGGGCAAGTAATTCCATCTGCAGACATGGCAAAGCTTTCTTGTCACATCCTGGGAAGCATCTGGTACTGGCTACTGTCAGGGACAGACACAGGATTACACAGCACATTTATCTGGCTGAGGAATTTATATGATCCTAACTTCATCCTGTTAGCGGCATCTTAGGAGCTAAGCCTGAACAAACACTTTGCCCAACTCTTTATCAAACTAGTAGGGAAGAGAATGAGAGCAGGAGAGAGAAAATTACTATTTTTCAAGGGTTCAAGCATCTGTTCCTTTAAAAAAGCCCACTGGTTTTACATTAAAGGGTGGGGAGTGGATTGTTAGGAGGTGTAAACTCACATAGCGAGACCCGTTCATCGGCTCCAGCTGAGCAAGGCACCTACGGCAGGGGCAGAGCAGGTTTGCATTGCCTTAAAATGAATGTTAAATCCCTCTGTCAGGACAGCAGATCAGAAACTCGCTGGGGTGGGCGCGGGGTCCACACACGACGGATGCAATGCCCACCACGACAGGGGTTTTGTCCGGGTCTGGGGTGTTGCTGTTACACAAATGGGGACAAGAAATAATTAGGACTTGAGGGTGTCTTACATCCCTCCATTGAATTCCTCCTTCATGGCATGCTCTCTCCCAGCGTAGCGCAAGATCCCCATCAAAGCCTCCTCCTCCCGGGCACGAGCTGCATTTCAATCTGACCCCCCATCTCTGCCCATTTCTGTGCCGCCAGTTTCCCAGCGCGTTACTTACGTTTGCTAGGAAAGCGCAATTTCAAAGGGAAATCTGGTTCTGCAGCAGCTTTCTGGTGCCCTCGGCTGCATCCGTCCTGTGTCAGGAGCATTTCAAAGGGGCCTGAGGACTCCCAGTGCTCTGCCTGCCTAAGCCCAGTAGCCTGAACTCCTACAACCCAGCCCGTAAGTGTTTAAAGGCTTGTTGTTGCTTTTTGTTATTATTAATATTATTACAGTGCTTGTTCTGGCACAAAACCCCTTTTCTATTCTCTTTCCCTGCTTAGGATTTTGGTCAAAGTTTAATTAAATTTAGAGGAGCTGGAAAAACCACATAATTCGAAAGTAAATGAAAGCAGTGGCTATTGCCGGGGGTGGCAGCCCTCGGCGTCATCCCCGGCCCCAGCGCCGCGGGCAGCCTGCCTGGCCCCGGGGATCCGGGGGGACCTGGGTGATGCCGGGGGGGTGCCAAGCTGCTGCAAGCCCTGCACCGAAATACCCTTGGAAATACGGATTTCCCTTTGCTGGAGGAGGGGGGAAGGGGGCGAAGGGCTCCCCGTGGGGCCGGGTTTGGAGGATGCTATAAGGTGTCCAGGCGGGAGGTGGGGAGCCGCTGCCGCCCGGCAAAACGAAGCCCTTGTTTGTCCCTGCCCGTGCGGTCAGGCGCTGTGGGTGGGAGCGGGGGGATCTGTTTTCCCAGGCTCCCTGCCATCAGGAATTACTGAGCTGCCATGAAATGGGAGGAAATATTTCATTATAGGCACATGCGCTTCAATTTCACATGATGGAAACTTCAGGATCAGCTTTCCTCCCTCCCTCCTTCCCCGCGTGTGCCTCATCCCTGCTGTAGCGGGGCAATGCTGGGCATCCCCAGCACCGTCCTCCTCACCCCGCATCCTTTTGGGGGGGCCGGGGCACCCTCCTCGCAGCAGGACTCCCCCCGCAGCCTGGGGTGCAGCCCCACTTCCCAGTCCCAGAGCACCCCTGGGGGGGGGGGGGAAGCAAAGTGGCCACAGGCCAAATGCAGACCCCAGTCCTAAAGCAAAAACAAAAATAAAAAAGATATGCAAGGTCTAACAAAAATGTGGTCTGGGGAGCGGAGGATGGAGGGGAAACCCCACTAGCTGGTGCATGGAGCAGGGAGGTAAAAAGGAGCTGCAACCACCCAGCAAGGAGAAATCCTTACAGGCTCTTTTTTTGTAAAAAGTTCTTTATTTCGGAGTGGCATCTCTCAGGGCACCCCCCCCCTGCCCTGGGGGTGAGACCCCAGGGACCCTGTGTGCCACCCCAGGCACGATTTCCGCAGGGCGCGATGCAGTGGGAAACATCCCAGGCTAACATCACCAACCTGGCGTGATGGGATTTCCCCCCCCCCCCCCCCGGCTGTAACAGTTTTCTGTCCCCAAACTACCTCTTCTCCCCCCATTTAAATGAACGCCTTATCTCCCATAAACCGGAGCCAAACCAAAAAGAGGAGCAAAGAGGGAAGGAAAGGGAGAAATTCCCCTTTTTGCCTTGGGGGGCTGTGAGCCCCTAAGAACTCTAAGGGTTCCGGGGGGGGACACGACAAGGGTTGTCCCCCCCCTGCCCGGGGTCCGCTCCGGGGTACGAGGGGCGGCGGGGCAGCCCCCGGGGGAGGCGGTGGGGGGGTCGGGCTGGCTCGACGGCGCCCGCCCGTGTCAGCGGGGTTAATGCGGAGGGTCGGGGGCAGCGCCTGGCGCCCGGGCGGGAGGGACCCTCCCCGGGCCCGGCCTCCCTCCGGACCCCCCCGGCCCCGGTCTGAGGACCGGCGGCTCCGCGCTGCGGACACCCCCCCACCACAGTGCCGGGTCCCCCCGGCGTCCCCCCCGCGGCCGGCGTGAAGCCCCCGGGGCGCTGCCGTCCGGAGTGGGAAGGGGAAGGAATAGCGGGGGGGGGGTAAGGGTAAGGATAGGGATAAGGATAAGGATAAGGATAGGAATAAAGAAAAATGGATGAAAAGGGAAGGGGGACAGAGAGAGGAGAGAAGAGGAAAGGAAAAAGGAAAGGAAAGGAAAGGAAAGGAAAGGAAAGGAAAGGAAAGGAAAGGAAAGGAAAGGAAAGGAAAGGAAAGGAAAGGAAAGGAAAAGGAAAGGAAAGGAAAGGAAAGGAAAGGAAAGGAAAGGAGAGGGAAGGGACAGGAAAGGAAAGGAAAGGAAAGGAAAGGAAAGGAAAGGAAAGGAAAGGAAAGGAAAGGAAAGGAAAGGAAAGGAGAGGAAAGGAAAAAAGGAGGAAGGGATAAAAGGAGGAAGGAATAAAAGGAAAGGGAAAATAGAAAAGGAAAATGGAAAGGGGAAAAAAACAAAAAGGGGGAAAGAATCACATTTTAAATAAAGGTTGATTGCAACACAGGTGGGCGATGTCTAAGGATGCTCTTTACAAGGCAGGGGTTCATTTTTAGCCCATGGGATGAGAGGGCAGAGCATCCCCAGTGCCCGTGGGGTGTCCCCTTGGCTCTTGGGGTAGGAAGAGGAGATTACACACCCGCTGCTCGCCCGGCCGAGCCCCAGTGGGTGCTTGGGCTCACCCTTCTGCAGCCAAGCCCCAGTGGGAGCTGCCCTAACTGGGACCTGCTGGAAGCTGCCCCTTCACAGCACAAGGTTTCCAGAGCTCCCCTCCAGCCATCGCTCCCACCCATCCCTGATTTCATTCCTCTGGTGTAGCTGTGAGAAATAATATTTCTTTCTGCATAAAAAGATAACTTTGTGCCTTATTAAATTACATATCTATGAAAGTTTTTTCCAGCGTTGAAACCATATCGTATACGCAAAGGCTAAGGCTGGGAGGAATTTTTACAGATGAGCAATAAACCTCCGGAAAAAAAAGAAAAGATTTATGATGGAAAGCTGACACAACCTTAAGTGGATAATTCAATTTTTACTCACTTTCTTTGTTCCCTACAGAGGCACTTAGAGCTACAAAGCCCAGGCACACATGGGGCTATTGATCCTCAGACTCGGAAACACCCCAGCGCTGTCTTCTGCCGGCCCCTGCCCAACAGCACTGATAAATATAGATTTTCCTTTTTTCGGGGCTTCCCTCTCTTTGCCATACGCATCCACACCTACATTGCTGCTTGGGTTTTGTCTGGGTTTTCTTCCAACTTAGTTTTTCTCATGGTTGGGAATAATCTCTGAACAGGTTATGGTCTCTGTGTCCTTCCTAACAACTCTGTAACTATAAATTGGCAAGACACAGATTTTTGGGTGCTCTGATTTTCTTTAACTAAATTCTGATTTCTTTCCCTGTATGTCACTCTGCACCTTGTTCCTCATCTTTCCAATCTTGTTATTAATGAAGAACTTTTCAAACTGGTAGTGATGCAAAGACGGGTGCAAACCCTTGCAAGAGTATTTTTGATAAAGACAGAAGAGAAATCAAACTGGATCAGGGCAAAATACAGACATGGGGGGGAAAATATCCTTCCCCAGAAGAAAGCTCCTGGGTTTTCGTGAGTAACACTTTGCACACCCTGGGATTTGCTGGGCTGTTGCTTCCCATCAAGCTTCTTGTGAGAATAACATCATTCAAAGAAGCGAATATGGAGAAGTGATGAAAAGGAGAAAGCTGTTTTCTAGGAACCCTGTGGCTGAGCATTATTTCCTCCCAAACTGGCTGGCAGGAATAAGATTATTTCCATTACAGCTGCAAAACTTACTGCTTGATTCGAAATTTCATTGCACTGAAAAATTCCATAGCCTAGGCTTATCAGCTCAGTTGATTTTGTGTCTCAAAATTTAACCTAACAATAGTCTAGAGGTTTTGGTTTTGAGTAAAAAATTCCCAGCATGGAGTATTAGGGAATGATCAGAATAAATACTATAATTGATCCAGGCCAAAAGTCAGTGTCTTTTCATTTAGGGAGCATGTTTACTAAAGAAGGTCATGATTTGTATTTTTAATCCTGATTTAAAAAAAAGTTTCAACATCTCAAACGTTCCCCTGTGCTGGAAAAAAAACATTTCCCACCTACACATGAAAAGTATGTCCTGCTTGTACACACTCTCATGCTTGCGTGCACACACAACTGCCCGTGGGCCGTTGCCGCGATCGCTTTGGCCCTACGTGCACACACATGTCATTGCCTGGCAAAGGTACGCACGGACACATGCAGTCCCGGTGTGCATAGATCACGGCACACACGTGTACCTGCCGTCACAGCACACACGCAATTGCAGCAGAAAGATGCAATTAGCACACGCACATGCAATCACAGCCCATGCACGTGCAATCATGGCACACACGTGTACATGCCGTCGTGGCACACGTGCATTCGCTGTGCACGCACGTGCAATCACAGCACAAACGTGCAATCACAGCGCGAACGTGCAGTCACAGCACCCCTGCACACGCAATCACAGCACATTCACACGCTCACAATATGCACACGTGCAACCAGAGCACACGCACGTAATTGCAGCACGCGCGTGCAATCGCAGCACGCGCATGCACTCACGGCACACACATGCGATCGCAGCACACACGCCTGCATCACCTCGCTGCCCCCGCTACGGTCCCAGCCCCCCCATGCCGTGCTATCGCTTGCACACCCGTACCCACACATGAGCACCCTGCACAGGCACCCACCTCTCTCCCTCCCCCTCTTGCACACACAATTACCAGACACACAGGCATATTTTTATTGCAGCTGTCAGGAACATGAAAAACCTTTCTGCCAGCACTCAGCACGGGCAATTTATGAGCGTGGTCTGTTTGAGTGAGGAGGGGGGGGGGTGGGGATCAGAGAAGAAATGATGGGAGAGAAAATGGCCCATAAATTGTTCGCCATGATTTACACTGTAGTCCATTTGCAGCCTATTCTTTTTTTGGAGCCTCACACACACAGATCCCTCTCCCGCTCTCCTTCACGTTGGGGTCCTGAGCCGGCCCAGCTGGAGGAAGGCAGCGATCAGAGTTCAGTTGGTGCAGACAGAGCTAAAGTAAACAGACGTGGTCATTCAGCAGGCAGTTAGCAGCCTTTGGACAGATGAGCAGGGCTTTGCAGGACCACACACGCAAACCCCTCTAGACCACACAGGGACCGGGCTGCGTTGGCTTTTGCACGCAACGCATGCAGAAGGACGGTACTCCTCCCACCGCGCGGGGCTGGGGCTTCTCCGGGTCTCCAGCCCCCCGGCCGTTTCGGGAAGCGTTTCCTGCCCTGGCCGCCCTGGTCCCTCCTGCTCGCCGGGTGATTAACTCTGTCACCCGGCCCGGAGAGCATGGTATACATTCCTCGGCAGAAGACATAGCGTACTCCTGGAAAAATGCCACCGCTACTTCCACAGCTCATAAAGTCATCTGCCGACCTTCTCCTTGTCTCCCTTCAAATTTGGCCCATCGGTCTCATACCTCGCACTTTCATCTCCATCGCTCACTAACGAGGTACCAAACCGGTGTTAGCAGCCTGCCTCCCGCACTGCCCTTTTGACCAAAAAGCCTCTTTCGGGAGCAATGCTCTGTGCCGAAGCTGAAAGGACTCTGGACTGGTCCTGAAGCTTCACCTTGGCTGGGGAAACCCTCCCCGGAGCCGGTCTGCGTGTATCGTTAATTCATCTGACAATACATAGGTAACCAGCACACTCTGGCACTGCACAGCATCCTTCTTCCTTGAGCACATGCCAGGATGAAGGTAGAAGCATCCTTGAAGCCCACCGAGCCATTTGCTCACATACTTGTCCAGCCCTTGCAGTGTTTGCCAGCATCCCCAACAGACATTCCCTCCATCCCAGCCTGCTGTCAGATGACGAGCATCACCCCAGCTCTTGCCCTGCCACGGCGTAACTGGGTTTTGTGGCTTGCAGACTGTTGGCAAGGGGGTTGCTTGTTTTGGTGCTGGTCCTACCAGGACGGACGGATCTGGAGGCGTGGAAATGTCAGCATTGAAAAGCCCTAACAGCTCTTCATACCCACCCCGACCTGCATGTCCAGGGTCCCTCCCGGCCGTGCCGTGGGGCCAGGCTGCTGCTCCAGCATCGCCTGCTCCCAGCTGGCCGAGCAGAGCCCTCACTGTAGAAGAAAGCAGGGATTTCCTGGAAATGGCTGAGGTGGAAAGGGGCTGGAGGTCAGAGGAAGAGCCTGCCATCATTCCCACTTCACTATTTCTAGCTCCCGATGGCGCAGCAACCTTTCAGCTGCCACATCGCCTCTCCACAGCCCTGCCGAGATTTTACCCCGGCGGGGGGTGAGGACCCCCAGCTCGCCTCCTCTGACGTCTCCCTGGGCTGCAAAAACCCTCCCAGAGCACTGAGCTCATCCTCCTTTTAACCTTCCTCATTCCTCATCCCAAACACGACCGTGCCTTTTCGCCCTCTCCTCAAGAAGCGCCTCCAGGTCCCCCCTCGATCCAAGCGGAGTTCCGAGGGAAAGCTCCCATCCCCTCCGGCAGCAGCCTCGGAGCTGCAGCCGGGCCAGCGCTCGAGCGCGTGAGATTATAAAACAGATCAGTGTTCGCTGGAGTGAACCCTGAGAAATTACATTTGCCTGTCAGTATCATGTTAAAGCATAACACAGACTCTCATTTTCCCACTACTTTGGCTCCGAGGGCGTTTCGGTCCCTGCTGAGAAACATGAAGGTCGTGGCCTTCAGGTTTCCAGATCTGCCCTTACACACCATAGGGAGATCTGACAACAGCCTTATTATTTATGTATCCAGGCAGGGGCTGCCTAATGAAACCCAGAGATTTTTATTGACACACGTTGGGGCTCTGGGTAAGGGAGAAGCAATCTGTCGGGTGGTTCACGTAAACACAGTGGCTATTCATTTAGGGTCAGTCCTACGGGTGGACTTTTCGTGCCAGGTTTGACAGCACTTAATTCACGCTGGGGTCACACTTAAGCTTGCGAGCTGGTGATGTGCCTCAGTCGGGTGGGTTGCAGCCCGTGCCAGGAGAGCTGAGTTTTTTGCTGGGTGTTTGGGGAGGATGAGTGACAAGGAGAGACCCAATTCCCTGCTGTAAATAAGGAGTGAAATGTGGTTTTATAAATGCGGTCGTTGCTGGGGGGTAAAAAAAAAGGCGGTCATGAGAAATACAAGGTTTTTCATGGACGATTTAGGAGAGGAAAAAGAGATGCAATGAATGATTTTTCTGCCCAGAAAGGTACTGTGATTTCTCAGCCCGGAGCTGGTCCTTCTTACACTGCAGATAGAAGCAATGGAGTTTTTCTGAGCGGCAAAGAAAGTATTTTGGTTGTCCAGGTTGCACTGCTGATGCTGCAAAAGGCACCTACTTTGGGGTGCCCTGCAGAGTCCAGTTGCAAGCTCTCACCCCTTGTGCCCTGACCCCTAACTTTGCAGAGGGCTGCCTGGGTCTATCCCGGGTTCAGGAGGAAAGAGAAGCTTTTCTTGGCAAGGAAATGACTCCTAAGTACTCTCCTCACAAACCAGGAACATGTAGGAAAATTGTGGCTGAGTACATTTTAGTCTGGCGTTTAAAGGACTGAAAAATGATTGCAGTTTCCTTTGGCAATTGCAGTGGGAGCCTGAAGATGTGACCTTTAAGGAGATTCTGTTTACTGCAGCCACAGGCTTGGAGCATTGCGTGATCTCGGCAAATCTCTGTTCTCTGCCTTGGCTCTGACCCCTCCGCCTGCCGTCCAAACTTAACGGCAGTTAGCAAACAATAGGAAGGATACCTTGCAAATACTGGCTAAGATAAATCACGCTGATCCTTTCCCATAGGATCTGAGCAGATGAGAATCGCACATGGCTGTACATCCTCTGCCCAGCATCAGACGTCTCCGCAAGGTGCAAGGCAAAAGCGCTCGCGGAGCTGGTTTTTAGGCGGCATGAAGGAGTCAGTGCCACATTTTGCTTTTAGAGGTAAGCTGCTAAAAGTCGCAGAGCCAGGATTTTTTGCTCGGAGGACTGAAGTAAGTGTGATGACAGGAGTCCTCCCCGCTCCAGGTTGAAGCCACTGTGGATTTAGCAGACTCTTGAATCACATCGGCTTGCACTGGTTACACTATAGATCTGGGAAAGCATCTTACAGGCTCTGAGCAGGGTGCATCGCAAGCGTGCACGAAGTCGTCTCGCTATAGGAGAGCGCTCGGTGCAGCAGTATAGTCCATCCTGGAGCCTGGCACCAAAAATCTCCCACCTTCTCTGTATTTCTAAGAGCTTTTGCTCTCACAGGCTTGAAAATAGCTACAGTTCAATTGCTTATCACTTAACACCCAGGTCCCCTTTCCTCCTCCCTCCCCCTTTCTTTCTTCCATCCAAAAATGTCCTAATTCTCAAGAGCATCCCCCCCCCCCCAAAAAAAAAATTAAAATAAAATCTGCCTGTAAGGCGCATGTGAAGAATGTCATCCTTAATTATACATGGGCCAAATTCCAGTGCCAAATGACTTCTCCTGCAACTTCTCTGAGGGCTGGAACAGTACATTAACGGGGTTTTTGGACTGGTGGGATCTATTTGTAATTCATGAGGAAATCCTAGGACCTGCTTTTCCTGCGAGAGACTAAATAGAGCTTGTCCTGAAACAATGCTGAAAGGGTTCCCATTGCAAAAACCACTTTCTAGTAAATGGGAGATATAAATTTAGATCTGGCCCTTCCATGCTGCTGTTCTGTCATTGCTGGAGGCACCGATTGTTTCTATTACAGTTTGTTAACAATTACAGACCTACCTTTCAGGCTGAAAAGAGCTATTAATGGCCAACAATGTTGCTACTTCTTTTCCCTTTCCCAATTGCCTCGTTTTATGGTATCCAATGCCTTCCTCTGGTGTGTGTCTGTGTGTCCGTGCGTCTGTGTGTGTGGTTGAGACTGGGGACAAACAGTCTGCTTAAACTTCCTCTCCCTGGTGAATTGGAGCGGGTTACCTTGCAAGGGAAATTTGGGACGGTTTCCTGAAATTGACAGGAAAAATACCAAAATTTTTTTTTTTTTTTTTTTTCCTTCTTTTTAGCTTCAGAGTCCTATTCTGGGGCACGGAGCGACCTGACCGCGTGCAGCGGCACACGTACGCACCTATCCCCCCGACGCTTGTTTGACGCTCACCCAAAAAGGAGAGCCAAAAGACTACATATGCCCATCCCTCTTTCCCCGTGCCAAATCCTTCTGGCTTCCCAGGACCCCGGAACGGGATGCGACGAACCTATCTGGATTCGGAGGGGACCTCGCTTGCTGCCACCCCAAGACAAGACGGAGAGTGACTTTCAGTGGCCCATCCCATGCCTTCTCCGGTCACTGCCACCTCCGTGCTCCCATGCAAGTGTAGGCTTTAGGATATACTAGTGCTACTGGGAGATGTTGCCTGGTGAAGCCTCCGTGGCTGATAAATACTGGGATGGTACCTGCTGAGCATCCTTCTCCTCTGCTGAGAATACAACATGTCTCTGGATATTAGCTTCTCTAGGGAGGGCAGGTTTCACCCCCACTTTGAACTAGGATGGCCAACAAGCAGGAATATATTTCTTTTTGCTGCCTTTGCCCATGGATAGAGAATAATAATTGCAGAAGTCTGAAGAGACATTTGCTCCTGGGCATTTGTGAGAGCCCTGCAGGGGAGGGTAAGGCACCTGGCTCCCACTGGACCTCCAAGCTGGGCCTCCGAAAATTGCCCCCTTGCCTAACAGGATGCTCTCAAATTATAGTGAGGTTTCATGGAAATCTTCATAAAGATTTATAGTAAATTTTTCTTCCATTTTCGAGGACAGTCCCACAAAAACTTGGAAATTCTGTGGCACAATTGATATCAGATGGCACTGCCAAGGGAGCCAGCAGCTGTCTCCTCCCTCCTGTCCCCTCCCCTCCTTGTCCCTCCTATGCAGAGAAAAACAAGAAGAAAAGATTTTAGCCCCAAGTCTTTGCTAATAAGTTGGTGTATCTATAACATAGAATTATGCTTAGTGTCTTCCAGCTAAGTTTGAACGCTAAACAACGAGTCGGATAGGTTTTCTTGCAATTATAGGATGAGATTTAGTTCGTAGTTGATTTGGTAATGGATAACCTCAGTTTTATTTATTTCCTGTTCTGGTGCTATCTATTGAAAATCAAGAGATTTGGGCAGAATACCGTGTATGACCACTCTCCAAACCAAGGTTCCTCAAATATATGCACATATAATATATCTAGCTAATGGCACTGGGGCCCAGAGTTATTTTCAGGAAGGTGTAAGTGGAGATTCTTTCCTTTTGGTTGCAAACGGAGCTATTAACTCTTTCACCGCTCTGCTACATATCAAGAAGCTTCTCGTTAAGGAGGCACCATGCGTGGTCTGGTGGTTTACAGACTTGATTTTGGATTAAGTAACCAGGAAAAAAAAAATGTACATGAGAAGCAAGCTTCATCTCTGGAAGATCTACCAATACCAAATGTGAACTTTATGGGGAGGATGATGTGTTGCTGGAAAACACTTGGTTTTGGTGAAGCAAGGAGCAAACCTGCAGCTGAGCCTCCAGATCGCAAGCAACCCTGCTCAAGGGCTCGGTATTTGTGCCAAGACAACAGGGAGAATAACTCCAGGAGATATTCGCTTACCGGGTTTATCAATACACCTGGAGCAGCTGCAGTTTGCTTGCAGTCGTCCCAGGAGAAGAACAGGGTGAAATCCACTGAATAAACCATGCAGAGTGACTATTCACCCTGGCTTATTTAAACCCTCCTTCTGTATACCTACTTAATTTTAATGATGTTACCCAGCTGAAGTCAGAGGATTCGTTCTTTTACTTAAATATGTGCAAAGTTAAAGCTTTCTTTGCAAAATATATCAAGTGACCATGATGAAAAGTTCTAATAATAATTAGCACTTCCTATGCAATTATTGTTGAAAAGTGATATCAATAATCTGTTATGTCACTAACTTGCACAATCTGTATGTAAGTGCCCATGCTGGCTCGGTCACCTCAGACCTGGTGTGAAAAGAGTGACTTGTATTTATTTTGGTGTGGCTTCTCCATGCTGGGAGCATTTCAGAGGTGCTCTGTGCTGCCGTTTGACAAAAATAAAGTTACTCTGCCTCCAAAGTCCCTGCTGCTGCTGAATGAAGCACTTCTAGCTTCAGACTCCGGGGCTCCTCCTGATCTCAAATCTAATCACTCTGGGCGGCCAAGACGTTAATCCCTGGAGACTCGGAGCTGCCTACACTAATAAATGAGGCATCGTTTGGAAAGTAGTGAAATTTGGACAGGACTTGCCTTGGCTCAGCCCAGCTCCTCACATTCCAGGCGCACACAGACCGCTCACGGAAGATTTATGCATTCAAACAGGAGAATAACCTCCTGCATATTTATTAACATGCAACTTGGATATAGCTTTGTTTCCTTCCCCTCCACACCCTTAGTGTCTATAATTACTGCAAGGCTGAGCCCAGCCAACCTCCTGGCCCAAAGTCCCCCAAAGGGTCCGTGTTTTAACGTGCTCTTCTTTTGCCCAGGTAAGCTTTGCCTTCGGTGTTTCTGCAAATTCATTTTCTCCCATCATCACAATAAGAGATTTGGCCACGCTGTTTCTTCTGCTGCCTGCATGTTTGCTTGCAGCATGGGGGCTTGCTCCTTTTCCTCTTTAAAAAATAATAACCCTGAATGGTCCTAATAATAATTACGGGCTGAGTGCTAAAATTCAAGAGACAGAAGTAATGAGCTCCTCCAAATGCCTTTTACAAATCAACCCAGCACAAAGCAAACTGCACCTTTTCTGCAGTTTGAGAAATGTCACGCCAGCAGATCCCTCTACCCCAGGAATGTGAATATTTGTTCTTTAAATAACTGGACCTTGACCAAACTCTATGGAAATGAAAGAGAAGCATTGATTTGCATGTGTTTGGACGAGCATCCTAATTAAGCTTTCTTTTTAGTTAATGGGAAAAGCTAAATGAAATGTCAGTGTCATGCGTCTGCTTGAAAGTCCTGGTCGTGCTTTTATTAATTTACACTCTCTGCTTTTGGATTCATCAGTCTAACGCAGCCTTGATTGCAAACGTAGGAGCAATTTGTCTTTTAGATCCCCTCCAACATGACATTTGCTTCCTGCCAGGATTACAAAGAACTTAGGAGTGAGTATTCACACCCAGGTTGTATTCCTACCATTTACACAGTACAGCTTTGACCTTTATTTATGGAGTTTTCTATTTATGAAAAAATATGCTTTAAGTGTAGGCAGCTTCTCTGGATACCTGCTGTGCACAAAGCTTTTTGTGTATCTTTATATCGTGTTGATGTTACAGATATTCCGTGAAAAAACATGAACTTTTTAAATTACTGCTGGATGTAGGTGAAGGAAGATCATATGGATAAAAGGAATCTGCGAAGGGAAAGAAGCAATTATTAAAAAAAAAAAGAAAAGAGAGATTCTTATGATGAATATAAAATTAAGAGATCAAGAAGTATCTTGATAGCTCTTCCTCCCTACTTTCCTCTTTAGAATATACTTTCCAGACATAGCAAAATGGTTTATTTGAAGGAAATTAGAAATACATTTAGGGCTGCTGGGTTATTTCATTTTTGATTTGCAAGGAGACATGATCTGAAGTAGAAATGCTGCTTTTTGAGTGGAAAAAGGGTGAGTTGTAGCATGTAACTGTGTAAGCTAAGGTTTGGGTAGCCAGAGGTAGCTTTTACTGTTTTACAGACAGCAACATTAAGGGCATAGAGAAGATAATACCCAGATACTCAGGCAGAGACAAGGCAGGGAACGAGACCTGGACCTTCCTTGAACAATAGTGCCAGTGTGCAGTCCGATTTTCCTTATTAGCCTGAGTTTGTATTTATGAATCCTGATTTGCTTCATCACAATGCTCTAAGAAATTAATAAATAGACCTTTACCTGCATTTGTGTGTGTGTGTGTATGTATGTTTGTATTTATGTATGGATTTTTATGTTATACGATATGCACAGAAGATAGTAGTGAATTAGATACTAGATAAGTTAGTACCATCAGGAGGAGTTTGGAGTGTGTAGACAGTCTAGGTCCTGTGTATTTCACCTTATATGGGTCTCCTATCACCGTTCTGGGGAGGAATCTGCCATCTCCCTCTTTTAAATCCCATGTTGAAGGCTAAACCCCTTCCTCCATCCTCCATCTTCCCTGACAGCCCTTGCCCAAGCGATAAACTTCTTTCTTTTCAAAACAGAGAAGGGATGGGGGAAGAGGAGGCTGAAAAGCCATGCCTGGCCATGGGCTGATCCAGACCCGCAACTCCACAAGCATCCCTCAAACTGAAGGTTTTACCCCCAAAACGTGTCCCCGTCTCCCCAGCTGTGCACAGTGATAAGGGTCGGAGCCGGGTGAATTTCTGGTCCTCTCCCGATCGCGGGGCTCTGCTGCTCACTTCAGCAGGGTCAGCGTTTCACCCTGTTATCTGCCTCTGCTGCAGGTCTGGTTTTGCTGGCGTTTTACATGCTGTGGTTGAACGTGTCCATCTGGTTGTTCTTGCGGCAATAGTCTTGTATAAGTTATAGCCGCTAGTTATCGGATGATTTAATCCTGGGGTTATATAAATAACAATACATATATTAAGCTTTGTAATACTTTAAATAAAATGAATGAAATTGTTAATTTTTTCTCTCTCCAGAGCAATTAAAGAGATGATAGAGAAGTTCAGCTGGGATTTTATTAAATCAACCCCAACCTTATCTAAACCTCCCTGGAATTGCATGATAACAAAATCTTATCGCTCGTGGGTTTACAGCCCAGCAAGGAGAGCCTCTTCTTTTTCCTTCTCCATTTCCTGCTACTTCTGCTGCCATCAGCTGAGAGCAGCAATGCCCCAGAATTTTGATCCACCTTTCTGAAATAGAACTGCAACGACACGACAAAATAAAAGGAATTAATTGAAGTCCTTCAGACTTAAAAAAAAGATATCCTTGGGGTCATGTGCTGGTAAAGAGGCAGGTTGATGCTTTAATTTGATCTCAACAGGCTTTTCCCATCTGGGGAGACAAGGTTCAAATAAAAACCCTGGACATTTTGAATAGGAAATGTTTGGCAAAATCCAGATATTGGAACATCTGTTTAAACCTGATTTAAGTCCTGTTTTCTCACCGCCCCCCCCCCGCTTAACCTCCCCAGCGCATCTGGGATTGCTTTCTCCCTTATCTCCTCAATTCCAATTACAACACCATCTTGTCTGTGGTTTCACTCTTCGTTATGAAATCAAGTTTTATTTTTCAAACCCAGTGAAATCAACCTAATTAAGCGCTGCAACCAAGATACCACAGAGGAACTTCGCCCCTCCTCTACCAAAGGGTGGGAGAGGAAAAGTTAGTTTATTAAGAATGTGATGCATGAGTTGTTTAAAGCGAAATACGATTTTGTGGGGGGGAGTGTGTTAACCAGTTGCAGTTACCGCAGACCTCCGTGCTCTTATCGGTTTGTCTCCAGCTTTTAACCTAGAGAAAGAAACCTCGCCTCTCCTGTAAATAGACAGAATATAATATATAATTCTCCAGAAGAGAGCAGTGGTGCGCGCCCGGCTGCCCTGCTCCGACTGGGCACCAGCCGCGGGGGGCTCGGCGAAGCCCCCGGAGATTCCTCGCCCACCGGAGATGCTGGCACGGGGGGAAGCGAGGGCTGCGGGTGGTTAGCGGTGGAAAGGCGGTACGGGAGGACTGGGGAGACACAAATGCCCGCAAGACACTGATAAATGACCGTATTGTTGCTCCCTGCGGTTTAAAGGGGAAGGGAAAGGGCAGAGGGAGAGATAAGGAAGGGGGATGAGAAGTAGAAGAGGCCAACAGCAGGTCCAGACTAGTTGTGATTTTGCAATCTGGCAACTTTTTGGAGTTTTACTTTCTTTTTTTTTTTTTTTTTTTTTCCCCTCGAGGGATTTGTCCTCTGTGCTGAATCTGAGGGGGTGAAAGGCTTCAAGCAGAGCAAAATCCATCCAAAATCCTTACTGCACAGCACTGGAGCGGGGGAAGAGAGAAAATGCTTTGCAAGGACGAGTCACTACAGCCCCACGTCAGCCAAAGTGGGTCCCAGCTGCAAATGCACCCCAGTAAACCCAGACCTGCTTCGCTCTTCATTTTCCCCAAATTTAAAAAGGAGGATGGGAACAGTCCAGGCCCAAAAAATCTAAATATATATCCGCTTCCCTCAGCCCCATGACATGAAAACATGGTTAACAAAGATCTTTTGAGGGGAGCAGATGGAGTTTGAACCTTGGAGCCAAGTCCAGCCCAAATCTTAATGAGGTCTACAGGAGGTTTACCTAAGTTTGAAACTCATAACGGGGTCTTTTATGTGCGTTTCTGCTTGCATGTGCGTGTGCGTGAGCGTGTGTGTCTGTATATACACAGACACATGGAGGTCATCCTTTAAAAAACTTGTCGGTTGTTTTAGATAACAAAATAACGTTACCTCACTCTTCCACTGGGAACACTTCAAATGTTGAGGGAAGGACATTTATTTAACTAAGGCAAACCCGCAGAAGCCACGATGGGTGACCACTGTGCATGTGGGTATGTGCGCGTGAGAACAGCGATGGGGTTTGTTGCCTCTGTGGCTTGCAAAAGATTTTTAAAGGTGAAGGGAGTTTAAAAGGACACGAGTCTATTAAAAATGAACTCAGAAGTATCCCGAGCACAATCTCAAGGAAATTAGAGGTGCGTAGCTAGTAGCTGGATCTAATTAATACGTGGCTAGGAGGAGACAACCATGAGGAAATGGGGTAAATAGTCTTCAGCTGGAACAATCTATAAATCAGAGCCAGCAACGTTAGCGGTAACATTCACCAGCTTCCTCTGGAGATGGGCTGCATTTTTCAGCTAGGCTGTTGGATAGCCAGTGTCCTTTGCTTCAGGTTTTAATACATATTTCTTCACAAAGGAAAAAAAAAAAAAGACTGTATTTCCAGTGTTTTACTGTTGACTGGAAGGAAGAAGAGTGCCACGGACCACTTTATGCGTTGTCTTTGTCCCAGTGTATGTGTACAATGCACGGGGATGTAAACCTTTGTCCTTAAGTGCCCTGGAGATGCCCAGTTCTGCCAGAGGAAGGTGGCTTTAACTCACTTTATTCTCCAGGCTGCTTCATCTCCTGTTTTAGGAAGACCATCCACTGAAGAAACTCCTAGTGCAAAGGGCGTCCTGGCCAGAAGGTTCTCCAGAGCATGGTAGCCTATTGCAATGCCCTTTCCTCAGTCACGTCCCTAAGATGAAGTTTGGGTATTGAGGGTCCCCTTTTCACCATCAGATGGGAGGAAAAAAGAGCATCTGCCAGGTGTGAGATTTGCCCCAAGACACGCAGGGCGGATGGGGGTGGGAAGGGCATGTAAGAAGCAACGCAACCCAAGGCCAGCGTTTTTCAGGATTGACCTGTGCATCCATCAATGGTGTTAGACCAATGCCAAGAGAAGTGGCAAATACAAGGCCAGGCAATTGCAGCAATCAGATAGATTTATGGAAAGGAGAAAAAAAAAAAACCACCCAGATAATTTTTTTTCCACTTTCTTATCAGGTTGTTCATTTAATTTTTGAGTGTCGGGATGTTTCCACTTACCCCTTCAATGCAGAGCAACTGAAATTCTGCATTTTGCCTAGAAAGCAAAACCAGCAGCACATTGGAGAGAAGCTAATTTTGTTATAAAAATAATCTTTTATCTGTGCATGACAGAAATATTTATTCAGGAAGGGTACACAGACAGCAGGAGGTCAGCGCTCCCACTGCTTGGCTCAAAGGCTCCACCACACTCTTTATTTTATTTTATTTCTTTTTTTTTTTTTTTGACAATTCTTTCCCATAGATATTTATTTTTCCTGAAAAGTACATCTTTGAGTTGATTTCACCTCTCCTCAATACAAATCAATAAAACACAACGGTCCCTGGTTGGGTTGGGCTTTTTGGCTCACAGTTTAGGTTTGCACATGGTGGTCCCACACTGACCTATCTCCACAAACAAATAACCTCCCCATCCCTTCCCACAACAAACACAGACGTCATGCCTTCGGTCCGAGCCTCAGGAGTTTATGGTAGCTGCAGTTGTACATCCACGCTTTCCTTGAACTAAAATGTGCTTAGAACTAAGCAACATGCTGCAACTACCTCTCTCCTTTTTATTTTTTTTAAGTACATGGTAATATTTTTTTATGCTTCTTCTTTTCCCCATTCCAGTCCTGGGAGGTGTTGATACCTCCTCTAGCGTCTCTCCAAACACAGTACCAAAACACATCAGTTAGGACCAACCCTTTTGTCAGCACAGAGATGCCAAAATCTAAACAAAATCCGTCACCTCATTAAGAAGGAAAAGGAGAACTTGGCCCTCGGAGGTGTTGCCACGTCCCCTTGGCGTACGCTCCACAGTGCTTCGCTCGGTGCGTGACGGAGAGGAGGGGGGAGCAGATGAGATTTGGGGAACAAGAAAAATATTGGGTTTAAAAAGAGAGAAAATCCCTCCGTTTCACATCAACAGCTATAAACTTGAAGGCTGTGTTTCAACCTTATTAAAATACTGCCTGTGCTCTAACAAAACAGGGCATCTGTCAGTGAAGGAACTAAGGAGGATGTTATTACAATGTTCGCTGTCTCTTTCTATACATTTTCATCCCACATAGTGATATAAGGCTTTTAGAGCCCTTTAAGCACCTGTAATAACATTAAACTTTTCATCAAAATGTCCTTTGAGCATAAGAAATTATGTTTATTTAAATTTTGCAACAGGGTAATGATAAAGTTCCTTCTCTATTTTCCTGCTTCTGTTATTTGCACATGAAAAACTCTAGCCAGCAAATCGTGGTTAATGGGTGCATTTCATTTAGGCTCCCCTCTCCCTCCCAAAAACATTTTGGCCCGCAGGCAACCGGGGACAGAGCCCTTCCCGCAGAGCCACATGCGCGTGGGGATGGGGTGCGACAGCAACGCTGCGATATGCTCCGACGCATGCTGCTTACAAGATGCTGCTAAATACAGCAAGATAAGGGGGGTGGGGGGTGGTGTTTGTTTTATTTTATTCCAGTTTAACCCAGGCAATATAGTATAGCTCCCACTTCCAGGCATGGATAACATTGCAAGTTTATTTCAACTCTTTCTGTAGCAGCTCTGCTCTGATGGAGCGAACCTTTGCTTGTAGAAAGCAACTAAATCCCTGAGAGACTCCCCAGGACTCACCTACCAGGGAAGCAAAAATAAAAGACTTTTAGTCCCTTGATTAGCCTGTTTCTTTGCCTTGCTGCAGGGTTGCTTTGCACTGTGAAGAACACCGCGTTTTGCTGATAGCACGCGCCTTGAGCGAAGAGCGCTTGTGTCAGCAGAGAAAGAGGGAGTGAAAAGAGGGAGAAAAAGATCTGGGTTTGATGGACTTAATCTAAGCCCTGCTGAAAGATGGGACTGAATCAGAGCACCGAGCGTGCCTGCGTCAGTCACCATCTTCTCGCCTTTCAAACCTCGGCCGTGGGTGTTCGCCTCTTTGATTGCAGGACAGGCTCCGCTGATCTGCCAGCCCTTGCTGGGCTTTACTGGTTTGCCCCAGGCAAGTACCAAGACCCTCTTGTGCTTGGGGCTGTAGAAACTCGGGATAAAAAGCCAGTCCTTGCTCCTATTTGGAGCAAGAGGGCTCCCGTCCCTCAGATCAGCTCCAAGCAAAGCGTTTTCCCCCTGGGGTGGCCGAAGGGGTGATTTTTGCCGGTGGAAGAGGCTGAGCAGCCCTTGCAGCTCCCTCAGCTCAGCCTGCCGTGGTGGAGCAGAGCCTGCAAGGAGAGACGGTAGATGGATGGAGACAGACGGGGACAGTGGGAGGAAGCGCTCAGTTGATATTAGCACGATGGGAACAACAACAATCTAGGCTGCTGTCATGTTTTGTTTTGTCTTTAAGGCACCATGGTGGTGGAGAGCTTTACAGAGGGGGTCGAGGAGGCTGGAGATGTTTTGCAGATGTTTAAGGGGGACCTCTCACATGTGGAGGAGGAGCCCGGCACAAAACGAGGAGGTGCCTGTTCGAATTAAGCAAGGCAGGGCTGGAGGTGGGGTCCCAGTGGATCCAGAGACCAGGTCTAAGACCTGAAGGACAGAGGAGGGCACGGGTAGGGATGGGCTGAGAGGTGAAGACAGGCAGCTAATGTCTGATGCAGCAGAGAAAAGCTAAAACATGAGATGAAGGGAGATGCAGCTGAAGGGGCAAGCTGGAAAAACATCCTTTGCAGAGATATTCTGGAGGTGAAGGAGCTGGAAATGCAAGGATGCGCCCAGGCCAGGGACAAGAGGGGTGATATAAATGAGATGAAGGACTAGCCTTGGCACAGCTTGTCTAAACATGCCTTAGCAGCGACCCTGTGCATTTCTTGCACTTGAGCTTAGATTTACTGGTTTTCTCAAGGAGGGGTGCGCCAGGGACGGCCTGGAGAGACTGAGGGTCTCCGCTGCTTGTTGAGGAAAGGGGCTGAAGATAAGTCAGGCTCACATCTCTCAGGAATGGGTCTGATCGAACCTGGAGGTAGACAAGGTGACCTCTTTTATGCCCCTTCCAGACCTACTTCTATACAAATCTATGTATGTGCAAATAGACACATAGAGTATTTTCTGTGATTCTGTGTGTAGATAGGTATATTTATCTCCCCACAATTAATTTTGAGATTGCTATGTATATAGGCAGAGGGGAAACACTACCATTTGCTAGGTTTGCCTAGTCCTTCCCTGCACACATTTTGGTTTCTTTGAGTTTTCTGCAGGCTTAACCACTTTCATCAATATTTTGCAGGTTACCCACAAAGCACACAACTGGGATTCATAAGAACTGCAAGTACTGAAAACTGCAGAGGAACCATCATTGACACAAATACATCCATAGCTTCTGGGTCTCCTTTTGGCTGAACAAAAGGTGGTCAGCACCCTGGGAGTTTTGACATTTCCAATGGCAAAACCTGGATTTGGAAAAGAAAATTACATATATTGTTATTATTATTGTTGTTGTTGTTGTTATCATCATTATTATCATTGTTATTATCATTATTATTATTATTATTATTATTAGCTCTGCTTTAGATGGTCCCAGGAAGTTTCTCCTTTAGAGTTTCTCCTACAGTTGCTGGAAACCGCAGAGGACTGCGAACTGGGAGGAGCTGCTGGGGGCATACCTTGCTTTCTTGAGCAGCGAGTGTGTCACCAAACCCTTCCCAGGAAACAGCAATTGCAACCGAGCCTTCCAGCAAAATTTCACAGGGCTTTCTTCCCCAGCAGGATAAAATTAGCCGAGCTCTCTCGAGATGACAGCTAAGAACTCCAGCTTCCCTCAGATGACCTCAATGGAGTCATTTGTTGCTTAAATGACAGACAAACGCAGTAATTAGGTCTATTTAGTAAAGGGGAGGTGAAAGGTCAAACTACTGGGCAAACTGTCTCCACCGCTTGACTTGGTGACCAAGCCGGGGATTTGCAGGAGGTAATGTTTGTACAACAACCTGACACGGGCAGCAGCCAGCCAGCAGGTCCCTGCTCGGCGGCAGGGGCTCCCGGTCGTGTTCAGAGCCTGAAATCCCCTGTTTCTACTAATAAAACCCTGAACTCACTCATTTGTGTCATAAGAGATTAGACCCAGAGGAAGGAAGAGCTGATGAAAAGATAGGCGATTATATTACCGGGTTTGTAGGTAGGGTAATCAGAAGGGGGATCGGCGGAGAGGGGTTAGGAGACACGGGCTGAGTTAAGTGGGAAATTACTGACCTTTCCCACTTCGTTTCCCTCTTCCTCCCTGGCAATGCTCCCTTCTGTTCTCTTTGCTTATTTGTTTTCTGAACTTGGTTGTGCTTTGTGTGAACAACCTGACGGTCCATCCAGTATGGCACAGACAAGCCACACCTGGATTTCTCCCTCCTCTTTTGGTTTCGATGCCACAGTATGGAGTTTGAACATCACACGTACATGAAAGCATTGCTTTCCATACATCCCAAATCTCCAGAAGACCCCTGAACCAAAATGCTTAGCGGAAGTGACTATTTTTGGCAGAGAGTGCAGTTATGCTCACTCCTGCTGGCTGCCCATCCTTGGGGCTCACAGCAAACCCAGCACCATTTTACCCATGGAGCATTTACAAGATTTCCCTCTGCTGCTTCATAAAGTTGGGGAACGCTGTAGGATTTTCAAGGAACACTTGAAAATGTGTAAATGAAGAGCTCCATTTTGCACAGAGAGGTGGTAGAAGACGACCAACACTTTGGTTTTGAATGAAACCAGCCGGGAGTGCTCTTTGCCAGAAGCACTCGGCTCAATGCCTGCTGAAGTGCTCCATTTCTGGGTGTTTCTCTGAACTTTTTTGGGGTTCCCCTGCCATGATCTGCTTCTGTACCTGGACTGTGTGGGGTTTGTGCTTAGGAATCCCGATGGTGAGCCTGGACCCTTCCTGTGGTCCATCACTGTGGTGGTCGCTGCTCCGAAGCACACTCGGGTGCCCTGGCGTTCCCCTCCACGCCTTGCCTCCCTGACATCCCTTCCACCTGAGCCCCTGCCCGTCTCCTCCGGACCCCGCCGTAAAACTCCCTTCCCTTGTTGAGGCCTCTTAACCCCTGTCTGCGGGGCCCCGTGAAGAGGTGGTGGTGATGCTGATGAGAGAGAGGGTCACGAAGAGCCGACGTGAGAGTGAAAAGAAAATTAGAAAACAAACAGAGGGGAGGTGGAAACGTGCCCGCCCTTGAAGTGCAAAGACACTCCCCCCCCCACCGAAATGGGCTTATCTTCAAAAAAGAGCCCTTGCGATGATACAAGAAAGAACAGACTTCTCACACCTTGTCTTCGCTTCCCAGAGATCCTATCTGCCCAGAAGTGCCTGTGATCTCAGTCAGACCTCTCTACCTTGCCACTCGCCTTTTAAGTCTGCGGCAGCTGTTTTGCTGAGATGGAGACCTTCCCACTTCATCCTTTTTTCCCTTGGCGATGGCGAGTGAGAAGGCAGGCAGCGTTTCTGACGTGCTTGGGGAGCGGTAAATGTCATTCCAGAGCCTTTCTTTTGTGTATTTTCTCGTGGACGGATTAGTTTGTTTAAAGAGCATCTCCTATTTAACACCTCATTGAGCAAAAAACACGTACGGACAAGGCTTTTTTAACCGCCTGCTTATAATGAGCTTAAAGTACATACTGAGTACCTTAATAATTTGCTCAATTTTCAGAAATACTGATCACAGAGGAGTTAGACTCTGGGTGAGTCATGAAACTTATATGTTTTATAACAATACAATCCATATTCTTCCACCGTTTTTATGTCCAAAAGCAGACAAATCATGACATTCTGGATGCATATTCAGATTGTGAGTAAAGAATCCCAAACTGGAAATAAGATTTGCAACTCTGGTTTATTCTCCGTAGGATCTGGTTGGAGTCCCATAGCTCCTGTGTTGGCATGAGCAGGAGACATGTCCATAAGCCAAGAGCAAGGAGTAGCCCTTGTTCACAGGGATTGAGTCATTCCTGCAGCATGATGGTAACACGTTGCTTTTGCATTGCACTTCTCGCTAGCCTCCGTAGACAGCAGTGACCCCCCCACCCCCAAAACCGCTGATGTTCTTTTAGGAGACCTCGCTTCATCTGTTCCCTGTCTTGATTTGACACAAACCATCCAGCAGGTCCTCTGTAATGGGATTACATGGATGAAATCCACTTTATCATGAGATCTTTGAGTGTTTATGACCGTTCATTGGTCCTTCGTGACACTCCTGGGAGAGAAGTGCCCAATTCAGCCTGATAACATTCCTCTGCTGCTCTGCTACTCTTCCTTCAGAAGTCTTTCCATCGGGTGCACAGGGACTGCCCACGGGGTAAAGTCCAAATCCCTTCCCATAGAGTAGGTCTCTTTCACAACGCAGGCAGAGCCATTTCTTCCTTGGGAAAGAATTAGCTATAACGGCCGTCTCAAACCCTTCCAGCCCAATCAATTCCTATTCCGTGCTTTGTAGGTCACTGCAATTTCCTATGAACTTGAGGGGAGATTTTCTTGGGAAAAGCTCTTTTTTCTGTAAGTTTTCCAGCTGTTGATTTTCCCCAAGGAAAGTCAAATTATCCTTGAGCATTGTATCAGCAGATGTATGAAAAAGCTGATCTGTCACACAAGGAAAACCTGAACCAAACAGCTTCCTGCATTTCCTGGGCTGCGAACCTTAGAAAACAAGACCCAGTTTATTTTTCTTGTAGCAGCAAAACGTCCAGTGTGAAATCAAACTGTGACCACCAGGACCTTGGAGGACATCTGGGATTTGGTGACCTTGATGTATGTAGTCTACTAGGGAGGGGAAGCCACAGGCCAAAACTAGAGCATTTCAGGGACCAGATTAAATTGTAACCATGTTCCAGGGAGCTTGCCAGGGAGGCTAATGGACTGATCTCATTCACCTTGATGTAAATCCAGAGTAGCTCCACGAAAGCGAATAGCACTACTCCTGGCTCTGTGCGGAGGTACCGCTGAGATCACAAATTACACGTTTCTAACGAAGACAAAGTTAAAGGAACATGTGCCGCACATGGAAAGCAAGGGCGTAGCAATGTCTCAGGTCCCAGGCTTTGAATCTCAGAGGAAATGAAACTGGCTTAAGTATTAGGGATTTCGGAGTTGTTCTTCCATTGATCTGCTGAGCAAATCAGGCGTACTGATGCTAATTAATACTGTTCCTATATTTAAAAGCAAGCACCCAGGTAGGAGCTGTTGCAGACCCACGTTGTCTGTAGCGTGGTCCTTCAGCAGGGGTGCAGAAGTGCTGTTGCAGGAGCATCCTGAAGCAGCTGGAGAGCATCATCACGATTTCATTTCAGGAGGGTGCTGAGAGCAGACATACATTTACTATGCAGCACTCAGCAAGGCAGACCTCAGGCACCCAATCCTCCTCCATCTGGGCTTAAGCAAAGGGCTCTCACCTCCCATAAGACATGACCATTTGCCACAGCACAACGGAGGTGTGGCATCTCAGGGATGTACAGGACCTCAGCTGTGTCTGAGCCCTTGGGGATGTGCTTCTCCTGCTTGTTGAATCTTTTCCCTGGAGCTCTCTGAGGATGTCTCAAAGAGGGCTGCTCTCCCTATGCCCTCCCACAGCCTGATTAAATTGAGGCAAGGTCTTATCTTAAGTGTCTTGCACAAGTCCAAAGAGAAAGGCAGAAATAAGAAAGGAGCAGTGCCATGAACTAACTTTCCAAAAATTTAGCTGAACACAGTTAAAAAAAAGAAAAAGAAAAAAGAAAAAAAGCTGTGAGAAGCCTGGACAGGCTCCTTCCTTGGATGCCTAGAAAAAATTCATTGTGAGGTCCCCAAGGACACTGTCTCCCTGGTTTTAAATCTCATGCAAGAGAGGATAAATAGAGAGCCCCTTCCCCCTCCTCCCTTGACATTTCATTTGTGATTAAGGCACTATTCATCGCCCCTCATCTTCCAAACCCTTTACTATTTATGGACCTGCTGTTTTTCCAGTGGTTGACACTAGCGTGCATTCAGCTCAGTTCTTCTTTCCCCGTCCCATCCTGTTCCCCCCCTCCCCTCCCTAAAGGCATTTCTCCATTTCAGTAGAGAAACCACTAGTGACTGGAGTGTCTGTGACCTCTGGGCTGTCAAACTCCCACTAACTAAATAAAAGCAGCCCAAGAGGGAGAGAGTTAGCATAAATCACCTCCCGTGACAGAGACCACCTGGTATACGCTCACTGCACGGAGGTACCCGGTCTATTCCAGCTGCTGAGTTTGCACTTTCCCGCATTTTTATGGACACCGTTGGAGAGATACATGGTGTTTACACAAGGAATGGAAATTTCAGTTTTACTGCATGTAACTGATTTCCTCAGCTTGCGGTGGGCAAGCTCTTTGATTAGCGAAGTGATGAGGTCCATCACATCCCCAAGGTGTAGTAGGAGCCTGTTCCCAGGTGGGATGGGGCAAGCGCTTGCAAGGTTTGGGCTCCTGTCCTGCTCAGCCACGTGAAAGCTTTTGCCACAAGCAGGGGAAGATGAATAGGTTCATATCAGAGGACAGCAAGGTCAGACACAGGTCTAGGCAGGCTTAGGTTTTGCCAAAGATGGCATCTTCGTTGTTCACCACCTTCTTGATCTCCACTGAGGGCCCCCAGGTCATCATTCTCCATGTCAGGAGTGGCCAGTCCCCTCAAATTCAGTGTGTTTAAACTACCATGAAGCCTTCCGCTAATCTGAACATCAACAGGGATCAACGGAAGGTGATGTGAAGATCAGCTGAAGGTCTGGGATCTGCCATTACCGAGAGAGGGACTCTGTCTAGGGTCAGATATGGCCATTGCCAACGGCTTCAGGTTAGTTACTCCAAACGGTTGTGAACAGTGCATTTGTGATTTGCCCCTGCCCTATACATCTGGTAAAGTTGTTTTAAATTATTTCCAGCCGGGATTGCAACGCTCATATGTTAAGCCCTCAGAGTTTGTTATTAAGTAGTATCACCATTTTTAAACAAAAAGATGTATATACCAAGCGATGTTTATCAAAAAAAGACTTTCACTAACAACAAGGGGATTTTATTGATGGTCTTTCATGAACAAAGAAAATGGGGGCAGGGGAGGAACCATAAAGAGGCAAAGCAAAGGCCAGTAACATTAATCCTGTGAAATGAAGTTTTAAGTGGAGAAAGTAGGCTTAGGTAAAGGTGATTCAGAAAGGAGGAGGATGATCATTTCCCAGAGTTTTCTGAGAAATTTAAAAAAGAAAAAAACTGTACTGTAGTTGAAAATAGCAACGAGCAGGTGTGTGTAATTTCATCTGATCATTGTTTTTCCTGACTAGAAATTTCAAAGCTTTTTTTTTTTTTTTATTATTTCATGCAGGGAGTTCTTCCGATTAGTATCTTGGATGAACAAGGGGCTGAGATGGATTTCAGGACAGGAACATATTTTTCCATCTTGGAGGTTGCTGCAGCCAAAACGCAGCTAGGGGAACTCTAACGCCAGTTGATAGAGTAAAACCCTAGGACTGGGTGCACAATTAATTTTTTCAGACTGGTTCCAAACCCAAATAACTCAGAGGAAAAGCAGTTTGGAAATAATTCAGGTGAGATCAGCCAGAAATGATGTTTTGCTTTTGCACGGAAAAGCAAAGCCAAAAATTAAAATTGCAGTGAATGAACCCATTCACGGTGAACCTGCTCATTATGAAACCTCCTCTTCTAACCAAGTCCTGCTGACCCTTTGCGCTGCCCCTGCCTTGCTTTTCCTGAGAAACCCTGGGGGTGATGCCCAGGGTGGCATCACGAATAGCTCAGCTCAAAGAGGAACGGCAGTCCCAGATTGTCCCTCCACTCTCTTCCAGCCCAGCCTTGCTCCTGCTACTGTTGATCTCTCAAACTCGCTGCACTTCTGGACCTCAAAGGAGGAGAAGATGGAGAAGAGAAGCTGGAAAAGAGTCTGGAGAGGGTCGGGCACTGCCCAGCGGGAACTGCTGGTCTGAAATGACTTGATATTTAAAAGCATCCATTTTCTGTGCCCCTTTCCCCCTTTGTATAACAGCACCAAAGTATCAGTCTTGCTTAAAGAGTGCCATGGGGCACTCCATGGGGGTCTCCAAAATGCTGGAGAGCTAAGAAAGCCCCCAGCTTGAGGAAGATCTCCCTCGTTTTTTCCAGAGGAGATCTACTGGAGAAGTTCAAGAATCTGGATATCCTCCTAGGTTGATCCCTCTGGACTGAGTGAGATCCAGCTAGATCTGGCACTCGGGGTGAGCCATGGACACTGTGGTCCTCAGCACATGCTCGTTGCTGGATGCCTTGCACAGCTTGGGGACCAGCCTTTCACGTGTCTCCCTTGCCCCCCTGTCAGGACAGCAAGTTTGCTTTTTCCTGGAGCCCCTTCAGCTGTGGGATGCCAGAGAGCATGCCAGAAGGAGAAAATTCTTCAATGACGTAAATGCAGTAATAGCACTTGTTAGTGGTATGCGCGCTCCCTGCCAGGCTAGGGGAGAGGAACTCGGGTTTTATTCAGAACAGTGTCTCTGTGTCCCCTTCACACAAAAAAAATGTAAAGAAAGCCTGAGCCCTTTCCACAGGGTTTACCAAATCCACAAATTTAATTTAGGAGCGTTGCATGTTCTCAGATAAGGGTTTGGTTTGCTCAGGTTTACAGAGTTACATTTAATTGGAGTGCTCTGAGTAGCAAAAACTGAGAGGTCTCCATAAAGACTTCGGCAGCCAGGACATTAATTGCATTATTTTCTTTACAGATAAATCTTATTTGGTGGAGCCAGCATCATCAGATAAAAATAGATAAGATCAAACCTTGTCTTTAAATTCCAGATCTCCTGGCCTGAGAAAATATGGAGATCAGATTACGGTGTAACTTTTAATGGGCTTCAGAGATTTCTGCCCAAGTGGGATGGTAAAAAAATGTAGATCCTTCAAGATCCTGGAAGGAGCAGATATGCCGTATTTGTGCAGTAGTCAGCAGTTTCAGATAAGGAACAGAGGATATTCAGGTCTGATTGCTGCTTCGCTGATGTTTTCCACATAAAAGCTGCACTCTCCTTCAGGAAAAGGATTCGAGTCTCTTCAGCAAACATGAAAGCCAGCCCTTATACCCGGTCTAATTCTCCTTGTCGGCTTTGATCCAAAACATTCTTCCAAGCAGGAGAAGGCTGGGGAAGGGAGAGGGGAAGGGACCGGGGGAAAGATTGAATAAGGGAGCCAAGAGGCGGCTCTGGAAAATCACGGCTGAAGTTATAGGAGGGGAATTAATCTTGAGAGGCCGTATGTAGCCGTTTCATCCATCAAGCATGACACTGGTACCATCATTAGAGAAGATGGAAAATTAAATTGCAAAATTATCTGTTCTGTTTCATTGACTTTTTTTTTTTTCTTTCTTTCTTTCTTTCTTTCTTTCCTCTTTTCATTCCAGGCATCATTTGCGGCAATACCACTTGCAGTTGGCAATGGGTTATTAAAAGCACCTGGCCATGAAAGGAAATCAGATCACAGGGCATGTTTGGTAGCGCTGCGGTTGCAGAGCTATTGGTCCAAATGTGGCGTGAGAGGGGGGACCCAGCCGGCGTGCTGGGTGGAGCGAGGACGAGGGGCCCCGTGCGGGCTGCCCCGATGCGCCGGGCTCCCGGCTCACCGCAGCTCTGCGGCACGGCATCGCTTCCCCCAGGACGGCGGCCGGCCGCCAGACTTGACGTCCCTGCCCATCTCTAAACGTGGGGACACTCAACCCAGCGGGAGAGATGCTGGAGATGAGAAACACTAGCACTGGCTAGAGGGCACCTGTGTTATTATTATCATTCCTCTCTCCTTCTCCCTGATGCTCTGATGCTCTCCACCTCCAGTTCTTGCTTTTTGGTCTTTGCTGCCCCCCTCCTCACATTTCCACCAGAGATATTTCATCCTAAACTCCCACTCCTTCCTCTTCCACAGTCTCTCCTCTTCAACTTCCAAACCGAATTTGAGACCAGCAGGAATGTGATTATTTAAAACCAGCAACAACCAAAAAAAAAAAAAAAATCTCCACTGGAAACTATTTTTAAACAAGTGACACCCCCCCCCCCCCAACAGCCTTTTCTTTTGCAGTCCATACACAGGGACACCCCAACGTCATGGGAATCCGAGAGAAAAAGGGACTAGCAGGGAGCTATTGCCCAAAGTTCAACAGCCCAAGCTGTGTCCCTCTCCCAAGTGATGTGCAAAGGGTAAACATGCAGAATAAAGCATGAAAAGTGGTTAAAAGACTCAGTATACTTCAGACGCCGAGTCTCTTAGTAAATCAGAGGAAGAATTTATCACGTAATGTCAGGAGTGGATCAAGCCCTAATAAGTGGAAGAGTTCTGGTTGGGCTTGAGTCCTAATTGACTATTATCTCATACAGAAAGTAGGGAAAGAGAAAAAGCAAAGAAATGACCTAAGTATCTCTGAGTTGTGCTGGTGGAAAGATCAATTCATAATACTGAGGAGAAATGTAAATAAATTGTCCATCTTGGTGGGAACTGAACCCTGGGGTTCCCATGGCCTGCCATCAAAAATAATTTCTTTTTTTCTGTATGTATGTGTATATATGCCTCTGTGTGTATGTATATATATATATTTATATGTTTTTTTAATCACATAATAGAATTTGTGGGCATTTGGGGAGTGGTACCCCGGTGAAACAGCATTATGTTAAAGACCGAATTGTACACAGCAGACAGTGAGGTTTGTCCTGAAAAACCCTTCTCTGTTGTTTTTTCTCTGACTGATTTCTGGCTTTTTCTGGCTGTTGCATTGAGGAGTAATTTGTAGGGGTCAAGACATACACTGTAACTCCAGCACTGTATCTTATGCCGCTACTGTTTCACTGACAGTGGAGAGTGAATTCTGTATTATAACAACAAATAGTAATATCCAGTTCTTGCAAAGCTCTTTAATCAGAGTTCTCAAAGTATTTTGCAATGGGAAAAGGCATTACAGTGGTTACAGTAAGGGAGAAAACTTTTCAGTAGCTTCAGTCAGGGGCTTCTCCTAGTCCTGATGGTCCCACGGTCACTTGGCATTTGTGGCTGTCAAGCTGAGCACTGTAACGCTATGGCCAGAAATCCTACAGGAAGGTTGGTCCAAAGAGCTGCTGTTGGTCTGCAAAGGGCCATGGAGATCCACATCATCTCCAGCACAGAAACCGCCTGGGCTCATACTCTTAGCTTTGGTATCACGATACCTCATGGAGGTGGATGCTCAGCTTCCCCCAGGGACTAGCTTTTCTGCTGTGATCAGAAACATCCCTCAAAGGGCAAGAGATACCTCTCCGTAACATGTTTCAGCAATAGAGAGGCTGAGCCTAGCATTTTTTTACCTTTCTGGAGCTTGGTTTTTCTACTGTCAGACTTGGAGGATACAACATATCTTCTTTGCATTGATTCTCTCACAGTGATGGAGAAATTGCTGCATCCAAAGGAAGCAACACGACCTAGCAGAGCATGACCTGTGAGGCTCGTTCCTCCCTCTCAGGCACTGGGAGAGAAGATCCTGGTGAGGTCTGGGGTTTTTCTGACTTGGTTCTCTGCAAGTTCGACACAGCCTTCCTGGGCTGCCTCTGGCAGAAAATATCTTGCTGACCAAAAGATGAAGACGGGATGGATGGATGGATGGATGGATAGGACTCACTCACACAGCTCTGCTTGCTAAGCTAGAAGGAAAGAGCAAAACCTAAGCAACAAAAATACTATGTTTTCCCATTTTTCTCCAAACCTGCACATAACCCAGACACAGCAGTGATGGTCTTATGTTAAAAACCAAGCTAGACCAGAATACAAGAAAGCACAAGTGGGAGGGTGGTGGTCAGTAGCTGGCTCTGGGGCTACTTATCTGTGTCTGTCCTGGCCTCTTCAAGTGCCTCCATCACCATAAAGAAGTCAGAAATGCCCCTCTGCCCTCACCCCAACCTCTGGTAATAAATCTAGGGAGATGCAATGTATAGCATAAGCGAGGGACTGTGCCAGAACTGTCTCCGGAGTAGCACAGCCAGGACGACAGTACCAGGAGAACATAAATTTCAGCCTGCTCTGCCTTATACCATGAACGCTGAGAGAGAAATGTAATACAAGCCTCTCCCAGGCCATTCCTGTGCCAAACAGCAGCCTCTATATCATTTGTTGGTTTATTATAAACAGGCTCCCACTGCAGTTTTGAAGCAGATATTTTTTATGAATAAACGTGGGACTTTTTTTTTTTTTTCCCCCCTGCAAAGCCATTGCTTGCAAACCTTCACATCTCAACGTCAAAAAACCAAGCACCCCTGCAAACCTTGGAAGTGCAGCAGTTTGACTTCTGGAGTCGTGCGTGGGGCGCGGGGGTTATTTCAGGGTTACTCCTAGAAATCCCACTCGGAGACTTGTTATCATTTGCCTTTCCCAGACCCGCCCGTACTCGGAGGCTCCACAATGTTCCCTTCATAAATGATTAGCAGCAGTTTTAATGTTCATACCCAGATTCCCTGTTTACTACTTGTGTAAAGGCACTTTTTTTTGTGTGTGTCAGTGTAAACACAGTTGATCACTTTATATCCTCTGTATATTGTTTCTTAATATGAATGAAGTGAAGCAGGCTAAGCAGCAGTCATTCAGATTATGGCCTAACATAAACTTACAGCAGGTTGTGAAGTGTTTGGTTTTGCAAACTGTGAAAACGGCTTAAAGTGTGTAATAAGAACATGGTCATCTCGTTAGCACTTAGCATTTGATATTTTTTAAAAAATTAGGGCAAGAATATCTTTGCTGCATACAAATTTGATCTGTTTACCTTGCTTTTTTTTTTTTTTTTTGGTCTTTTTAAACAACTCTCTCTGGACAAATGTTATATCTGCTACTGCGTAATCCAAGACAAACAAACCTGCTGTGAGTGCATTTAAAAGAAGCAGGTTCTTGCATTCAAACGAGGTAAAGAGGAGGAAATATTTGACCTTTTTGCCAAAAATATTATGGCTTACATTTGTTTTTTATTTTCCTTTTATTAAATCACTTTCATAAACCACTCAGAAGTTTAAGTTTATTCTGTGACAATTAGTTTATGGTGTTTCTGAAGTGGATTTAGATTTGAGTGATAAAATTACAGGCCAAAATTACAACCATAATGGAAAATACTGGTTCATGTTTGGCTTTGCATACCACAACTGAAGGATTACTAGCCATTGCCAATAAGCAGGAGGAAGTAAAGATAATAGTATATGCGTTTATAGGCATGAGCTGGATTCCAGGAGATGCCACAATAGATTTGTAGAAGGTGAACTGGAAGATTGTAGCTGTGTTTCATTAATGGAGAAATATCTGGCAAGTTGTAAAGAGGTAACTATAGTTCAGACACTTGATTTGTATGATCTTTCCAGGAAAAATGCAGATCTTTTAAACCCTCAAATTAAACAGCTTTCTGAATCCCAGTTCAGCTGATTACATCACACCATAATTCCCTCTTTCCTTTGTGTTCTCAAAAAGAACCCCTGAGGTGGTCGGGATGTTTTCTTGGGATGGATCTTCTTGTTTTTCAGGGGAACACTTACAAAACCAGAACTTACAAAACCAGAGGGTTTGCAGCTCAGCTTGATGGTCCTGCACGATCCCAACTGGTGCAGAGCCTCGTGGCAGTCCTAGCTCAGGCACCGGTCCCTTTCTCCCATGCACTGCCTCTTCCAGGATGCTCCTTGTTCACAAATCCCATGGGATGCTTGAATGCCAGTTAATGCCAATCGGACATGAAACATCCTGGTGGCTCCTGGAGAAGGTTGGGTTCCTCCATCCTCCTTCTTCCCCTGAAGACCTGAAGCATCAAGACCTCAGCAGCAATGGGCAGCAATTGCACCCTGTCTTCATTCGAGGTGCTGCCCTCCAGTTCTCAATGCCAGCCCACAGCAGTACGTGTCCGGAGACCTGCAGGATTCACCTCTCCTCCTTTTCCCTTCTCTCTCCCTTCCTTCTTCCTCCCTTTCTCCCACTTTCCCCCACCAAAGGCCATGGTTTTTCCTTTTCTGTTGACCTGCCTTTGCTTTGCTTTAGCTGAGCACCTGGCAGAGCAGAAGCAAGAAAAGAAAGAAAATCCCCAGACCAGAATACTATTTTTCTGCATGTATGCATCAGAAAACATCCTTAAAAGCTTGAGCTTTCAAAGCGGTTTGACCTCCCGCTACCCTGTTATAAAACAGAAGGAAAGCTAGGAGGTTTTCCACAACAAAATATCTTTGAAACGTCACAAATTAGAAAGTTCACCATGGACCGAGGCAGTGCTTTTTCCCTGTGCGTAAGCGGGGAATGAGGCAGGCACCAAACACGTGTGCGCCTGTAACTTCTCCTACGGCAGCGTCTGCATTCGCGGCTCTGGAGTGAACACATCCCCCTGCCTGGTTCGCATTAACACCCAGAGGAACGGGTGCTCGAGGGAAAGAGGGTTGTGGACACGCATGGGGTGGGTGGGTTTTAGTTTGGGTGGGTTTCAGGATTGGTTGGACACTGCAGCATCCTTTCCTCAGCCAGCATTTCTCTCTTTCGCTCTCGGTGGGTACTCTGGTGTCTAATAAGCCAGAGGTACGCTCTGGTTATGCCGCAGTCATAGTGCAACTGTTAAGTCAACCAGCTACCAGACACAAATCCATTGCAATTTAACCTTTATTATTTTGGATGCTCATGGGGCATATTGTTTAGGTCTGAAACTTCCTAAATTTGGTTTACCCAGAGTACATCCACGACGAAAATGAGCCCAGCTGAGCTCTTCTGTTTTCCAAGTGTTCCCAAATTTGCTGTTGCACAGGAATTATTACACAGGACTAGATGATCTTAAGGGTCTTTTCCCACCCAAATTATTCTATGACTTAACACAGCCTTTGGGCAAAAGAAAAGACAAACAGGTTACTCAGACTATGAGAAAGCGCTATGGAAGACATTAACGTTTAATAGTCCCCAGGTAAGTTTGCTTTGGTTGATGCAGATGGCTCAGAGTCTGCTTAGAGTCCAATTAGCTCTGGGAAGTGGGGTTTATTCTGATTGCTAATTCACAGATGCGGAGCACCGCGTGAAAGTTTTGCTGCTGAAGCGCTGCGATGAGCACTGGTTAAAAACCGTTCTTGGAGAACTTCGAGGAGGGTTTTTCTAAAAAAATGAGCCAATGCTGTTGAGAAACTGAAAACATTAGTGGTCTGAAAGAGTGTCATTATTTTTGCTGTAAAAATGTACAGGGTAGTTTGGCATCTCTGTCTGACATCTGCTCCTCATTGTCTTGTGCCAATGCAAACTCATCAAGTCAGAAAAGATGAAATATTCCCCTCCGCTCCCAAACCCACCTCTCCTCTGGCTTGCTTTGCAGCTGTCAGCAGCTTGGCCACCTTGGTTTCATTACCGAACCATTCCCCCCGGCCAGCCACTTCTGCTGCTGACAGTTATGCTCTGAGTCTTGCTGAGCCTGTTTAAGATGCAGTTTCCCCATGGCTCTCCACAGCTCCTTCCCTTCCAGCAGAGTCGTGTGGGACAAATCTCACGAGAAACCCCGTGCCTTAATGTAAACCCGTGCCGATGAAGATTTTAAGTTGAGAGTTTGGACTCTCCTACACTAGGGAAAACTAAACAATATCAAACATAAAAATATGAACTGAGAAACCAGAGGTCCAGAAAGATAGACAGCATAGAAACGTAACCACGAAAGAAAGTCAGAAAGGGGAAGCCAAATGAGAAGGAGAAAAGGCAAATATTGCAAATTTAAATTCGTTAAAGCCTTTCAGATTTGACACAACTCTACCTGGTTCATTCCCTTAGTTTTGCTTGAGATGATAGTGTTTTGTTGCCAATTGAATTAACAACATTACGCATGTGGTGATCAAAAGGGAAAAAGGTTGGGAGGGGGAGGTAGGTCCCCAGGAGATGTCGGAGGGTTGGGTAGAAATCCTGGAGCAACGGGAGTTGCCAGGAGAAGAGTTTGGGGGAAGCAAGCAAGCTCAGGAAGTCAATTTGTGCTGAAGAGAAGGACTGTGTTTTCAAATCCAAAATAAACCAGCTTTAAAACAAACCAAAGACCCGGTGGATCCAGGCTTCTGGATATAGCATTTGAAAATGTTGGCCCCGAGCGACGCCTAAATGTATTGCAAATCCCAGTGATTGCATACACACGTCCATGCGCGCACACGCAGGGAGGCCCGTAAAAAACTCAGCTTTATGGGAGTTGAGCCTGAGCTCAGAAGCTCAAGGAAGCTGCAAGTCTCTCTGGGCCCATCTGCACGGCCCAGCCGCCTGCTGCCGGTGCAGAAGCAAAATGCAGCTGCAGAGCAGCTGTGCCGAGACCCAGAGCCTTGTGTCCTGCAGGCCTGGAGCATCTGCAGAGAATTGAGGATGCCTGCTGGGGTGGGAGTTGCAGAAGGACCATCAGCCATGCCGAAACCTCATTAATCCAGCAGCTCTTCATACCCCAAGCCAAGCGGAGGCACTCAAGGTCCTTGCCCAGCACCTGACCCCAATGATTCTCCTGAGGAGCACAGGACTCTCGTTAGCTGGGACTGGCCTGAACCCATCTGGTGACTCCCTCTACTCATCAGAGGGGTGAGCACATCCCATCATCACTGTAGGTGGGGTTTGCATTCCCAGGATCTATTTCTACTAGCTCAGCCGTGAGTGTCCTTCTTCGCTGTGCTCTGGCCACAGCTGGTTCTGCTGGGGATGGACCCTTGGAGAGTGTTTTGCTGCGCAGCCACTGCTGGTTCCTCATCTCCGTTAGGCTCCTGGCTGTGCTTCCAATCCAAGTCACGCATGAGTAATGCCTTTGATTTCTACCATTCTTCACTTTTGTTATCTCCACTGTTGGCACCTGGATTTAAACATGGCTCTGTCCGCTGAGCTTGGCTATTCTTGGTCAAGGTCCTCTCACGGGCTCTGTTCCCAGTATGCTTTGAAAGCTGTGCCAGGCATGCAAGGGCATTTAAATCTGTGCCTGAAAGGTGAGACTGGAATTGAGTGTGGTTTCATGCCCAGTCTCAGCACACAGCTTAGATATCAGTACGGCTTGTAGGGCTTCATTCAGGAGTTCTTTGGGATCATTGCACCGCTGTGTATTTGTTTTGGAAGGAAGAAAGTATTGCTTGAGACGCCTCTACCAGGATTAATTTGACTTCTTTGCATGCCCTGGCCATCTGTGCAGACAGCAGCCTGGGGTTAGGAATGTACAGCTATGAAGTGCTGAGGTATATTTTTAAGACCTGAGCTTTGGGGAGCCAAACTGTTGAGCTCCTCTCTTGGCAGAGAGCTCTTTAATTTCAGATTTTTCATGGCTGCTAGCATTTATCCTGGTTTAGGCTTTTCCATGTTCTTATTTCCATGTAGTTGGTACTACTTCTGAGTTGCAGCTGAAAAGTGCAGTCTGCCCCCAAGATCTGCAAGCAAACCAGCAAGCTGTCTATTACTTCAAACTGGAATATGTTCCAAACCTTTCACCACTCATCTCAGGGTATTGACAGCTCCAAGCGTTTTCTCTAAACTGTTGATGTTGTTGGTATGGTTGTGATATTTTCTCCTTAGTCTTGAGCTGCCGTGCTTCATTTCTTTGTTTATATAAGCCTCACAGTGTTCATTAGGAAAGCCTGGGCTGGAAAAAATGTCTCGTGCAGAAAGCAGTTCGTTAGGGGGAAAGAAAACCAAATCGAAGGCGATGGTGTGGTGGGCCTATACAGAGTGATTTATACCACGCCATTTTTTTCAGGGTACTGGTGGATAGGTCTGGAGTTGGTGCTGATTTAGTGGGGTGCACAGGACTAGCAGCTTTCCATCTCCTGTCAGTGCAGCTGGAGATGATCTCTGACGTCTGGAAGGTGGGTTGCACCAGTAGGCCTGATGACTGGAAGTCCTGGAAGACTTTGCAATGAGTCTAACTTGTCCAGACCCAGGGTGCTGGCTGAGCGTGAAGGCTGTTTGCATGGCCCGCGTTTGCTACGCGGGCTGTGTGATCCCTGCACCCTGGGGTCTATGTAGGGGAACTGAACAGGTGCTTTGTATCCCAAATGAAGAAATCTTAGATCTCAACAGCCCTAAACCACCTCCTAGACTGTTTTCCAGGTCTGTGCTTCCAGCTGGCTCCCTGATGTTGGGCAGACAACCCAACTGCCAGGCCCTTTCTTGAAGGGTTGTTAAAGTGGAGATGTGATGTCTAAGCTGATGCTCACCTGAGTCTACCCAGCCTGGAGGTGGGAAACAGGGGGTTGTGCCTTGTAGATGTACCCAGAACAACCCTGGGAGTCATACCCAGATCTAAAGCCCTTCTCCAGGAAGCAGAGAGACTTCCCTTAGTTTGTCCATAGCCCTCTAAGGGCTCTGAATGCTTTCAGAGACTTTTGTATGTCAAAGCCAGCATTGGTCTAGGTATTTCCTTTCTGCTCCATAGGGGCCACTTCTGTCATCCCAATTATCTGTTGAGGGCTTAAGTTCCCTGTGTGAGATGCTGATTTCATTACAACCCTCGGCTATAAACACTGCGTGCTGCGGCACTGACTAATTGCTGGGTGTTATTGGCAGATGAAAAAGTGTGTGCGTGGGCCAGGAGATCAATTCAGCCCCTTGCTCTCTGCCAGCAAGTGAGTTATCTCCATCTCAAGTGATTTTTATTTAACTTCTTGATCTTATTTGTAAATGCGATCCCCTGATGACACAATGTATAAAACCTTGGCTTGCAGCACAAGGTTGCTGAGATGAAGCTGGATGGAATGCATAAGCTCCAAAATGCATAAGCTATTTTAAACATGAACTTAAAATCCTTCTTCTTTATTTTCTCCCCATTTGGACTTATTGGGCTAAGTGCATGAAGGAAAAAGGGAGATGTTGCTTTGTGATTTAAAGGAGGGGGGGAACACGCTTTGTGCCTGGATGGTACAAAGCTGGTTTCTTCTCCCTACTCTGCTTTCCTGGGTGCTACTCAGTGGGTCACTTCTCATTTACTCCAGGTCTCCTGCTTTTTCTGTAAGATTTAGTCCAAACTCAGATCTGCCCAGATGAGAAGTCGCAAGGGTGATTGAGATAGTTCTTCTAGCTAAAAACTGCTAAAGCCCTTGTTTGGCTTGCTACTAAAATACTCTGCCATAGCTTGAGGTGATTATATGGGGAGGAAGGATTCTGTTGAGCCTGGTCTTAGCTTCATGCGAGGATGCGTTTAATTAGTGAAGCTTACTTATATCTACTTCTACATGGTTAAATGCCTATTGAAAGTGCTATTTCCATCTTCAGAGAAGCTGAAGTAATACTTTGATTCTAGCGGGAGCTATGTCGCTTGATCCAGTTTTGATCAACAGTGACTTTGCCTCACCTGCAGCCCTGTGGTTGTCTTTGCTCAGGTGAGCAATTGCATTAAAATCAGTGGAGTGGCTCTATATGTCTTTTAATTACTCACCTGAATTTCCCCATGATGGTCATTCAGGCAACTAACTCGTGCACAGCTGCTGTTACACCAGCCGCATGGATAAAGCTCCTCAGAGCTGGGTGCTCCTGCCTGCTGGTGATGAGGAATGGGGGGCTCAGGGGTTTTCCGACTGGAGCCGCTGCTGATGGACAGCAAGGCTAAATGATACCCATGGGTGCGTCCTAGACGGAACAATTGTGTGTAGCCATGTGTAGGATCTGCTCTGGGATCCGTCAGGAATGGTGTGCAGAGACGATCCCGCCTTGCAACAGGGAGGAGGGGATGGGGGCAGGATTGTAAGATCCTGGGAAATCCCTCCCAGCCTTTCTCTGAATTCATGTCCAGATAGAGCTGGGAGATAACTGCATCCACCATCCAACTGCTAGGATTTCCTCAGAGCATGAGAAACAGACTTTTTATGCCTCTGACCTTGATCTAAGTTTGTTTCCTTTTAAGCTGCTATTTAAAGGAGAGGGGGGGAATGGAGGAGAAAGAAGGAAAATTTGATTTCTTTAATGTTCATGGAAGCAAGCGATTGATAACACTTGCAAGAGCCAGGCAGAGAGCCAGAGGGATACTGCATAAGACAGCTTTGCCAACGAAGTACGGCGCTGCTGGCTGGGGATGCAAAGCTCTGCTTGTTTACGAATCCAGGCCACCCTTTGAGGTGCTCTTGCCAATTGCTTCAGACTGGAGGGAGTGTTGCGCGCTGAGCTTTACGATCGGAACAAATGCCCGCCAGGGACTGGGTCGGGACCACCAGCTTCATGGTCCTTTCTGAAGTCTGCAGGCAGATGGCTTCCCTGCTGGGAGGCAAAAGGATTAACTCCTTCCACCTTGACTGCTACTTTCACGACAGCTTTGGTTTGGGGGGAAGTTGTGGGGTTTCGCTTTTGTTGAGAAAAGAGAGGAGAAACGCATGAAAAAAAAATCAGTGTTGCGTTTTTAGTTGTAAGTAGAGAATAGTTCTTATCACAACTCTGGGAAACTATTGTTCTGATTTTTATAAATACGCTTGTATTCCCCTTGACTTTTTTCCTCTCCCTCCCCACTTGCTATCTCCCCTGCTGTATGCCCTTGACTGCTTCCCAGACACTTCATGATGCAAGAGAAGATAAGCTGTTGCAAGGAATAAAAATCAGAGGTGCTGCACATCTCGCACTCCCCTAAACCAAGTCCTTGCCTGGAAGTTCCCATACATTCAGTGTAAAGCCCCATGATTTCCACTGAGACATAAATGATCCCAGCCACCTTCTCTCCTGGATGGAGACTTGCAGATCAATTTGGGGATGAGGGGGGTCTCGTGTTTCTGCCTCCCCAGGTGCACTCCTGCCAATGACATGTGAACAAAGCCTGGGTAACCTTCCCAGCATCTGCTCTTGGCCAGGTGCCCTTTGCTGACAGCCTTCATTGTGCTGGGCAAGGCCTGAAGGTTAGAGGGGAACAGGAACCGAGAGCTCCCAGGCACAGCAAGGTTTTCAGCAGCGATAAGAAATTTGGGGTGAGCAGGTAGGTTTTCGGTGCTTTGGAAAGTGAAAACCCCGATGCCTTTATGGTGTTTTGAAGGCACTTTTTCTGCAATGGTGTGGACCAGTGATTGGGGGCTAGAAACTTCAAGGATATTTGAAAAACAGGAGAGAAAAATCCCTCGCCATGCTGTTTTCAAACGTTGGCCCCAAGGATTCAATTTTATTCTTCCGGTGACTCACAGCATGACATTGGCTCTGTTCTCCTTCCTTGAAAAGGAAGTAAATAAGGCTAGCAATCTATCTTAAATATATTTTAACATAGCATATCAGATTCCCTTTTGCAAAGTGCAATAGCTTCTTGGGGTAGAAGGTGTGTACAAAGCCAAGCAGATTCAGAGGGTGTCAATCACTGTGATGGGACGCGGTTTTTAAGAATCCCTCAGTGATCAGTCACCTGGATCCGTGACTCCCTTTGCAACGCATCGGGATGCTGCAAGGCTTGGTATAGTTACCCTTTAACGTCCTTATGAACTAAGGCTTCTTGGACAGATGGGAAACACCTATAGGCCAGCTTTTGGGGACTTGTTTGTGCAGACAGTGGAAGCAGACGGGTTTGCAGAAAAGTCTCATGCCCTGTTTGTAGCACGTGGAGAGTCACAGGGCTGGAGGAAAGAGCCGGCAGAAGGCAGTGATGCTATGGCAGCGAGTCGGGAGGGCTGGGCGGTGGGTGTTAGATCCCTTTCCTTGCAAAACCAGCCAGGAGGAGGAGATGTTTTATGGAGCGAGGAGGAGGGGAAGAGCTGACCCCCGCTAACGCTGTCACGCTGCGGTGCCTGCTCTGTGTTAAGGGAGTGGAGGAACAGTTACGTTGCTGCCCAGCTCACCCGCAGCACTCTGCCTTGCCTTAAAAGAGGCAGAAATCTAAATCCGCGGGTAACTTCAAAGCAACTCAGGGAAGATTAGGCTCTTTCAGAGTCAGGCAGCAGATGAGCAAGAGGGAGGAGGGATTTTGAGGCTCAAATGCTGCTGAGGACCCTTAAGCCCTCTCTGGGGAGGAGGGGGGGAACTGGCCCCTCTGCTTTGGAGATGCTTGTAGCAGATCAGGACCCTGTGGCCCGTGTTTCCCCCTGCTTTCTATTTCCCAAGCTGCTGGCTCTTACTTCCTTTCTAGCTGCTCCCAGCTCCTCTTCATTAGCAGTTCTCAGTGGTGCAAAGGAATCGTACTCAGAAGTATGAGTTCATCTCCTAAAACTTTGTACTGATGCCAGCGGGTCAGTCACTTTGCAAAAAGAAACTTCCCTTCGAGAAACACTATCCCTTTTGAGAAAAGGCCAACAAACCAGAAAAACAAACTATCAAAAATACTGCCTTCAAAAACACTCCTTAACTTGAATCTGTTTCTGGTCTCGTCCAGTTGGATGGCTGTTAGTATAAGCAGAGCCTCCTGTGCTCTTGCAGCTCTGCCAATGACCTACAAACCTGCTTCTGTTGGGTGACTTAACCTGGCCACCCCGTACAAAGGATGGGCAACAGTTTCTGGCAGAGGGAAATGCAAGCCTTGCACAATTCCTGTCCCATTAGAGAAGCACATGTGCTGTGTACGTTATTGACCACATATATCCACCTCTCAGCTCATCTTGGCTTTGGTCTGGGGACTGTCTGGAGACGCTGATAGCTACCAGCAGATTGCTACACTGGAGCTGTTTGTGTAGACTTCTGGCCATCACCCTTGTCCCTAGGACCAGGATGCTTCTGGGGAAGGAGTCGGGGTATGTCAGGCTATGGGGGTGGCCTGAGACTGAGCACAACACATCCTTGTCTCATAGCAATACCAGGTGGAGCTTTCAACCCCTTCTTTTCAAACATGAGATGGTTATGTATGGAAGCCAGTGCCTCCTTTGAAGGAGTTGTGGTTTCAGCTTGCTCCTCGTGCAGTCACTGAACGCTACAAGGAACAGCACAGCCTGGCTAACACTGGGTTTGAAAAATGTTATCGTGCACCTCCATGTCTCAAACCACGCAGACCCCAAATCCCAGAGTTTCTTCTAGTGTGTGTCACTTTATTTCCTCACAAAGTCCTCTCTCTGCCGGGAAAGTTTTTTTTCACATTGAGCAGCACCGAAGGCAGCTGAAATGTGTTATTCCTGTAGTGAAATAATGTTTTCCTAATCTCAGCATCTTTTTTAAGCATGTCCACATGTAGTGCGTGTCCAGAGCAATTCAAGTCCAAGGCACAGCTGCAGAGAGTACTGAGAAAGGTTTAACTGCTGGCATACTCCAGCCCTGTGCCTCTCTGTGTTGGACACTGTAAGAAACTAGACCAATTACTTGCCTGCCCCTCTGCTTGAGTGAAATTTTTATTTGTGTTTTTTGGTTGCTTCCTTCTCGCTCTCCTGAACATAAGCCAAATGTGCAAGGTGGGCAGAAAGAGGGACAGAATGTGTTTTAAAGAAGAGCACAGGGTGAAGGAAGAGTTGGTAGTGTGGCAGAACTTTACCTTGGTTTGATCAGCCTGGCTGCATCAGAAAATCTCCAGCTCAGAAGTGTGGGAGATCCAGAGGAGCTGCAGGTGATGGGGGCTCAGGCAGCGAGATGTCACATACCAGTAGGCACACTGAGCCTCTCTGGTGACTTGTAGGGAGCTGTCTGTGCGGGCACTCAAGTGCTATGAGAATTAATGTTGTCCATGAACTCCTTGATAGAGCACAACTTGGTTAGCTTTTTCTCCCTGGAGTCTTCACAGCCCTCGAGGTGCTGTGTGTTGGGGAAAAGCTTGTATTTCCAATTGCTGGTTGAGGATCTGGGCAAAAGTGGAGATGTGCTTTCTGCTTTTAAGGCCAGTGGCTTTCAGCCAGGTCTCCGTTGAGATGCCGCCCCAAAGCTTCCTCTCCTCCAAACACACTCCTCTGAGTCACACTAACAGCATTGCTCTGGACTGAGCTTCTTACATGGACACAAGGAGGGCAATCATGCCTTTGGGCTTGGGACCAGAGCCCGCAGTCCTGCCGGCTGCCAGGATGGAAATCCAGACTTCAGGAGTTCAGAGTCAGAGTGGTTGCCTGCATCCCTGCTGATGCTCTTTCCTTGGTTTCCATGCCTCCTCTGGCAGGTGACCCATCGAAAATCTTCTAACTTCTTTTCCAAGAGAAAGTTGGAATGCTCACCAATTTTCATTCTTAATAGAAGTCTGGCCATTGCCATGGCAGAGGGCTAGTGAGATGAGGCCAGATCGTTGGACTGTTGTAATTATTAGATGATCATTCCACTCATGACAGTGTTGCTAAGATTCAATTAAGTACAGACAAGTATATCTGTACTTATGCAAAAAACTAAAACAGGCAGTATGGATGGTGATGCAGGCTGGAAGGGACCTTAGGATGTCCTCTGTATAACCTCCTGCTCGACAGCAATCCTGTTCCTTAACTGAGTGGATGTTCAAAAAGCTGCGGAACTGTCAAGAGTCAGTGGCTGTTCCCTTTTGTCTGTGCTGATGTTGTCAGGACCAAGTGGCTTAGGAAAAGTGGTAATGAAGTCACTTGAATGTCAGCTATCTCATACATGGAGACATCTCATGTTGGTTTTTACCCCTTTGAGGTCAGGAATGAAATGCATCTCATCCCATTACCACTGAACGGTACACAACCTTCAGACCTGAGATCTGAGGTGAGTTCTGACTTTTTCAAAGCTCCCATGAGTCCTGACCAACAGATTTGTCTAGCATATTCCCAGTAAGAAATAACTACTCTTGATTACTCAACTGCTGCTAAGCTGGAGAATAAACCTGATTGCTAAGCACTGTCAGCTGCAAAGGGCTCTGAATAAAGGAGAATAAAGCCCATTAGATCTAACCTTGAGCTGCTGGAAATGAATCCTTTACTGTGCTCAATGAGTTAAAGAATCCAGTGGTTTTTTTCTAGAGAACTACTTCATATCGCCCTTATCTATTCACTTGTGAGTTGTAGGCCTGTAAAACAGTGATAAAATACAACAGGGAACACGAATTTGATCCAACATGTCCATTTATTTTTCCCCATAGGCAGAGATGAAGATACAGCAATCTTGAAAGTATGTAGCACATGCTGCTGTTTTGAGCCCAAGTAGACTTTTAGTGTCAACCCTTATCCCCTATTCTCTTTAGGCTCTTAGGCTGATGTTGTATATCACAATCACACTTAAATCTATAGGGTACCACCTCATTTGTCAGTTGCCACAAAGCATTTTTGCTGTCAGCCAGGACGAGGTCCATATTCAAGCCATGATCAAACCTTGGACACAGAGCGTGAGCAACAGCTCCAGTGAATATTCCTGTCAGTACATGGATTAGAGTCTTCTCGAAAGCACCTCCTGCCAAGGGTTTGATGTCATCTGTCTTCTCGGAGCAGGGAAATGGTGTGAATTCAATTTTTGTGATGAACAAATCCCTTTCTATGAGAGCACTCAGGCTTGATACCAAGAATTCAACTGATTACTTTTTTCCCTCCCCCCCTTCCCCCCAACCCCACCCTTATGAGGTAGATGCTGGCATTTACTGTGGTTATAGTGTATATGAGGAGGTGCTGATTTATATAATGATAGCCTCTCGATGGACAAAACTTCTTAGAATACTAAGGACTGGACCCAAGTTTGAAATCAGGAATTTAGAACATCGAAATCTAAGAACAACTGGAGGATCTGTGGATCCCATCACTCGCATTCAGTAGGGGGCATATGCACCCAATTGGGCTTAATACCAAGATCTTCACGTTAGGCTGCACCTCAGGCTTTGCTCTAAAAATGACATAGCAGGAGTGTAGGTATTTTTTTCTGTGAAAGCTAGTACCAGTACCTCCAACCCTACTGGACCTCTGTCTCAGGACCTGTATTGACACCTGCAACCACAATGAAAAAACCTTAAATTCCGCCTGAAGTCTATTGCTTGGCCTCATGCTTTCAGAAGTACGTACCAAGCTGGAGACAGATTTGAAGACTTGCATGAAATCTAGCCCCAGTTATTCGTAGCATGGAGTGAAAGATCGAATATACACTAACTCCTGGATGTCTAAACTGGCTGTACGCAAACACAAGCAAGATGTGCTTACTGGTGACCCCCGTGGATCTGGGACATGACTAGAAAGCCTTCTGTGAACAGGCATCATTTATTTTTCATTTATTTTCTCTCTATTGCTGATACAGCCCCAGTAGACTAGATGTAGACTCCTAGTTTGGCAGTGACATCCCTGAGATCACATAGGAGGTCAGTGGATTGCCAGGTACCAAAGCAGGTTTCTCAGTCAGTGTCCCCTGAGCATCTTCATACCCACCTGGAAGCCTTTCCTGGGAGCATGCACAGAGCATGACTTTTCTATAAGACTCATCAGCTCCATGGGTTTTATTCCTCTTTGGGAACAAAAGGGTTGAATTAATGCGTGTTGCTTTTATATTGTGTGTCACCTTTTATCCCCTTGGTACTTTTTGCTCTGGAACTGCTAGGGTCTAAATTAGGCAAAATTGCCAGCTGACAAACTTCTCCTGAGCTTTCTTGGGAATGCAGCTCATCTTGCCCCATCCAGGATGGCTTTAAATCATGTAGCTTGAGGACTACTGTGACAGCACAGCGTTCAGTGTAAGCTAACGTAAGTATATACCTAGCTCCTCGAAGGGGATTTACAGTTCATTTGTGTTTCTGCACTGAGGATAGCTCTACTGATTTATGTCCAGCCAATATATGTTGACATGCGCTACAGCCTCCCCGAGCATCATGAAATGCCTAGCATTGATGATGGTGGGTTCCATGCTTCCAAGGGAAACCTGGATCACAGCAGCTCGACATCTAGGCACGTCCTTACTTCAGGTGACAGGTACAACCTCACCCAGTGCTGTAATCCCCAGCTCAGTGAGTGGTTTGGTGACGACCTTTTAAGATGGACTTAAAATCTATTTTTAAGGAGCGTTGCCAAATATTAAGAATCAATTTTCAGTGTTTGGTCCCATGTCCTCACAAAGTGAGTTTAACAGGACCTGGACTGTTGCTCAAATCTTAGTAAAAGCTGCTGAAAAAATACCCAAACCCCCCATTTTATAAAATAACCCTCCTGTCTTCTTTCTGTCACTGCTACCAAGCTGAATAAAACCAGGAATTTAGGCCTTGATTCAGCAAAGCACTTAAATGAGCGCTCACATTTTAGTGAGCACACTTGCCCTGGGCAGTTTCTGTTTTGACGCATTGCTCTCATGGCCTTTCCAAAGGATTTTTAGAATATACCTTTCAAAAGAAACTCTTCCTCCTTCCATAGTGTGTAATCATCAGTCTGATAACCCTACCTTCTTCAACAGAGTAGGTTGCACGAATGCATTGTAAGAAAAAATAAGTGGGTTTTGGGAGCGCGTTCACTGACAATGGATTATTTTTTTAATAGGAGACTGAGTATTTGCTATATAGACTTAAATTTGGCAGGCGGTTTGACTATAATAACCAAGATATTGCAGGAAATTGAAAGCATCTTTGTCAAACTGCAGAACTTCCAGTTTGGATAACTTTCATCTAGAAATGGATATAACTTTTAATGGATTAAATTAGAGTAGAGGAATAATTTAGAGATGAAATAAGAGGAAGCCAGCCCTATTTCAGTCAGTCCATAAGTAAAATAATTCTTTTCCTTCTTGTGTAGGCACGAGGCTGACCAGCCTATGATTCTCCAAACCCTTGTTACAAGTGGTGGTTGCTCCACCAATTTTGTGCAGTGTGAGGTCTGAGGAAGCGGCTCATAAGAAATTGCAAAGTAACTTGGGATGAAGCAATGTTATTTGTCATAATAATTACTAAGCCCTTAAGAAAGCAGAACAATGTTTGGATTGGATGTATGGAAAGATTAAATTTTCAGCCTGCACTTGAGTTTAATTCTCTTGATTACAAGGTGTTTGTTAGCAGACTATAAAAAGTCGTTTGCAATACTTTTAGATCTGCAGTGTTTAGAAGTCCAGAGGATACTCAAAAAGCTAGCTTTTCCTTTAGCAGACCCTTCCCCAACTGCATACCCACCCAACCGCTGGAGGGAATGCCATCATCGGAAACAGATAATCCTTCCCCAAACAAAACCTTCCTTTCCTTCTTTTTTTCTTTCTCTTTTTCAGCCGCTGCTATGTGGTATCATGTCCTATTGTATCACGTTATCATATCTTGTCAAGTCGTGGCACGGTATTAAGCAGCTTAATGTGGTGGAAGGAATGCAACGCTATCTGAAGTCAGCATCTACAGTAATCCCCTCTGTCATCTTTCCTTCCCGGAGCCTGTTCAATGCATTTTGTGCAAAGTGGAATCGATCAAAGCTTCTCATTTTCATATCTACATGGTATAATGTTACCTAAACAAGAAGAAAACCCTGTGTGTGAGATATCAAAGAACAGACCTAATTCCCAGAAGTCATGCCCAGTATTTTTGTTGGACCATCAATGCCTGCCTCTAGCCAGAGAAACAGCTTAAGCTCCAATGCTTAGATTTTTCCCTTTACATAGATTTGAAATGTGTCAAACATTTGTAGTGCCTAAATCCTCATCTTGTTTCCATTGACTTTGACAATGAAAGTGTGATCCTTTATAAAAATCTGGATGGTTTGCAAAAACTTCAGCCAAATCAGTATAGGGATTTCAAACCACCGCAAAGTCTTTTGGGAGAGGGGAGGGAAACAAGCACCTCTGAGGTTTTGTTTCAGACCAGTTTCTCCCATAAACATTTCTCAACTGTCCACTTCTACTTTAATTGCACAGGAATTCCAGTGACATCTTTACTTCCCAGTAAAGTGCATGGGGAGGGATGCCTTATGGAACTTCCCTGCCTAAGTTGCATAAAAATCAGTTCTGCCAAGAAAGTGATTGTATTTTGCACGCATTTGAAGTCTTAGATCAGTTTATATGGTTTTTATTTCACTCATTGGACCTGTTATCACATTTCATCCTTAAAAGTGATTGAACTTCTCCTTATTTCTCCTCTTGGTGGTGGGAATGGTAACAGGAGAAGAGTACATTCTATTCTGTTTTATTTTTAGGTATAAAATCAGAACATTTAAGTCTTTGCCCAAGTGGATTATAAACTTCAGAGTAACGCAGCTCCCATTTCTACGTACAGCATCTAGCACAACAGGATTCTGGCAGATAACTACAAGCATTACGTTAATGCAGATGATGACAAAAGGGGCTTGTTCTGGGTGAGACATGATTTACCTTCTGCCCACTTTCAAATATCTCAAAGCTTTGCCAAAACCTCTATTTCAAAGAAAACTGGGATATCATATTTAAAACTTCTAGAGAGAGAAAGCTGTGGCTGAAGGAGGTAAATTAAGGTCAACTTAAAAAGAAAGAAGAAAGGCACGAGCTTCTAAACTGTGCGTGTGCATGTGCATATACAGATCTGATATTGCTGTCTGGATAACGAACCTGTCCTAGGAAGAGAATTCAGTAAGAGTTGTGTTCTGCTTCCCTGAAATAATCCTGCAAGATGCTATGAAGTGTTCCCAAGCAAAGCATCACCCCAGAGTGTACCTGGGGATGAAGCATGAAACCTGTGCTGTCAGAAGAACAGTATGTGATTTCTAGATGCAGGAAGGCTCTCATCTGTCTTTGTTTTTTAAGTTCAGCACCAGTTTTTCAACTGTGTGTTACCACCGATTCAACCTCCCGCATCAATACCTCAAGCTACTGCTTCAAGACTAGCTCTGCAGAGCTCTTCTGGTCCTTCCCGTGGGACACCTCCAGCTCTAGCAGTACACGAAAAGCTGTCCCTTTAGCTCTGTTTATCTCCAGGACAAATGGGTCCCGTGCCTCTAGCTGTCCTGCTTTTACAGTGATGCTATCAAGCCAAAATGGCGATGGAGACCAGAGGGGAATCAGGTCTGCAAAGCAGCCAGCTCTCATCCCACCTGCTGCACAGCTAGATGGAATTTACATATTGTCTGAAGCCAGGCTAAGAAAAGGCCACCTGCACAAAACCAGGAGCTTGACTGCTCCACAGTTCAATACAGAATGCAAACAGAATTTCTCTAGTAGCATTATGGATGTTTCTTGGCAACCTGGTAGCATCAAATACCCTGACTTTTTTCCTGCATAATTCTCCCTGGATTAATGTTCAGCCCAAGTCTTCCAAGCTTGCAAGACAATGTAGGCTTCAGTTGCCGTACAGCATCAAACACTCAGCAGATCTTTCTGCAGCAGCTGTCCTTGCATAGCAAGTCGTGTGAGCCCAATCCCACGCACGTGGGAGCGTATGCACAGGACCAGAGGTGTGCAACACTTGGATGGCGTGGTCCAACAGCTGAAGTCATGCTTGTGGTATCGCAAATATGAGAGTCAAAAACTGTTTAAAGAGTTTCCAAGTCAAACACTCAAGCACATTTCTTAGCCTTTGAAATACAGCTGGCTGAAAATTCCTGACAGTGTGATCTATTAGGCTGTGGAATAGCTTCCCCAGGGAAGTGTTGGAAGGGCTATCAATTGAGTCATTTAGTGCTGAGGGGAATATACTATAGGGAACAATCCCTCATTAGCTGGACTAATGGATCTTTCAGCTTCAAATTCTAGTGCTCCTACAAAAAAAAAAAAATCCATTGACATCTTCTCGTTCTTCCATATGCTCAAATTGGCAGGGCTGTGGGGCTGTTGGCTACATTTTTTAGCTTTTGTTTATAAGGCATATAAATTTATCAAAAGGGGGGGTTGGTTCATGTGTCAGGCAAAGTGTGTAGTGTCAAGAGCAATCTAAAGAAAACAGTCATGGGGATAAATGAAATGCACATACGTTATTTTCTAAAAAGCAGGGAGACACATAGATCCTTCTTGAGAAGCTCTAGCTCTGAGTAAGCTTCAGGAAATGAAGACAAGACAGGCAGCTGAGTCAAACTGAACGTTGAGTTCACCAGCCACTGGTGGATAGCAGCTCTCAAGACTTGGCTGGTGTACTTCCACTGCATCTCATACTCCCTTCGGATTTACTCCTGGGGTAAGACAGTTAGGTCCTGTGCTGCTTTCAGAGCAAGTATGATGTGTCTTTTTGGTAACGTGTTGTTTCAGATTAGTCATTCTCGTGCACTGGATGTGAAATTATCCCAGGTCTGGTCTCCTGGCACTGGGTGTGGGAACATCAGCATGGTGACTTTGAGGACCAGGTGGCTGCTTTTTGGAGAAGTACTTCTTTCTCTCATGATCTTCCTGTGTAACATTGGGGATGCCACTCAGGTCTTTGAGATCACTTATTATAAGGTGTAAGATAACAGCTCGAATGGGCAATTCACTGCCTACTGTCCTAGCAGGCTGAATCATTACTGGCTTTGTGTTATCGATGGAGAACATGGGAGCTGCCTCCCCAAAACTTATCATTAAGACCTAGCATGAGTATTGTGGCCTTTCTCCTATGGACTGCATTAAGTTAGCCAAGATTTGGTCACTTCAGAGAGAACCAACTCACTCCTTGCTTCCTTGACTGCAGCTGCCATAGGTGCATCAGTAGCAGTCTGGCCTTTCAGAGGAGAGGAGGTAATACTGACATAGGTCCAGAATTTGTAGTGGATTTGGTTAAGGGCTATTTTTTGGGTGAAACAGCCTTGGCTTCCCAGTGTTTTGACTATTTTCCAGCAATGATGATTTTCCCTTCTGTGCTTCTTTTTTTAACATTATATTTTCCAAGTGGACAATCCCAAAGGTGGCCGGTTTAACGGGGGGGGAAAAGAAAAGAGTCATAGAGATATTTTAAATCCGATGTGAATTTTATGCCAAAAAGTGTCTTTTCCATATTTATAAGCCCCTGTCATCCCCTCTCCCTCCGCCTCCTCCTGCTTAAAAGGAAACTCCATTACAAAGGCAGGAAAGAACATCAAACAAACCTCGCTTGGCAGCCATGTCTATATGTGAAATTACTGTCAGAGTACAAAGGAAGACTCAAGATTTAGAAGGTAACATGTGATAAGAGAATGCCGTCCTTCTCAATGTCTTTACCTTTTGTTGGTGAGAACTGGGAAAGGGTTGTTGTTGGTGCTTTTTGTTTTTGGAAAAATCTTGCCAATTATAGAAAGCCAAAGACACAAATCACTGCGAAACCCCGCAGGCTGTGGGCAATTTGGCTTGCTGTAAGCCATATAGCTCTGAAAGCAGCAGCAGTGACTTCAGCAAGGTTTGTGTGTAGGCACGCGCTCACCCTTAGCTCCATCCTTCGGGGACGTGGGTGCGTGTTTGGGCCACCCGAGGAGCAGCCGTTGTGTACGGTCACACGAGCCTTTGATGGAGCCACTTTGCTGAAGCACTGGGAGCTGCCTCTGAATGCTCTCAGCTCGCCTTGGTTATAAGGTAAAATGTGTTTAGTTGAAGCAACCGTGCGTGCTTTATATGTAGCCTTATATGTACGGTTTTAAGCAAATGTGTTTTATTTCACTAGTGAGGTAAATCAAGAGCTTGTAGTTATTCCTTGTCCGTGAATGGAAATCAGTTCATGGATAAATGTGACAGCGATGTCCTGTGTCTTCAAGTAGCTGTATGCCTCATCTTTCTCTTTGTCTTGGGGATTGTCTTTATTAGCTCTATTCTTACTCATGCTCTGGCAGTCCTACTTTTTATGCCAAAACAAGACTCATTTTCCACCCTTCCCAAGTGCACATGCTGTAGGAGAGCAGGGCAGCAAAAGCAGAGAAACCACACAGGCTGCTGGTAGCCCAGCTCTGATCCCCCTCCGCATGAACACGCGGGACAGCAGAGATTGCAACCTACTGCTCTTGCCAGCCTTGGCTGCTTGGGATCTGCTCACAAATTCAGATATTCAGGTGTTGTGACAGTGTTTGTAACCACAAAAAATACCAAATCACGAAGCTGGCTGTCTCATTTGGGTTTCCTCTGGGGACGGGAGAATCTGCCCTTCTGCTTCTCTACCCTGCAGTCCCAAATGAAAGCCAAGCTGACACCACTTCCCAGTCCCAGCCCTAAACTTGTTTTCCACTTAAGTATGTATAAACGTTTGCATTTTTAATCTGGTTCTTGCCCTGTGTGGTACCATGGTCCATCCCCTCGTGGTCCCACGTGCCAGAAATTCTGCAGAAGAAGCTGGTTCATACTTTGTGTGGCTGTTAAGGTGTGAGTCTCTCTCCTTTGTTCTTTGAAAGAGGATTTTCTCTAAAAGCAAGACTTAATACAAGAGACATTTTTAACCACTCTCAGTTTTGAGAGCTATTGAACTTACCCACTGTAATCAAAACGTGAATTTAACTTTTCAAAGAATGGAAGCTTTCTTTTTTGGCTGTTGTTGAACGGCTTGTGCTACAAGGTCTTTCCTCCTTTATTTTAGGGGACGGAGGTATTGTTTGCTTGTTTTTTTTAATACAGAGTTGATCCTAAGCTACAAGTGACATTCATTGACCTCAGGCCAGACATTCAGAAGCACTGCGCCGACCGTATCTCGTATCATTGGGAAGAATAATGCCTCTTCCTCCTCCTTTGAGAACAATAAAATTGACCCTTTTTCGTTTTCCCTTTTAGGAATAGAACCCTTTTGAAAATCTGTCCGGGGAGGCATGTCTGCAAACCTGGTTTACAGCTCGCTTTCCAGTCTCATCAGAAGTTTTCTTGAATGAGGTGCAAAAAGTGGCTGAAAGCGGGGCGGGGGGGGGGAGGGAGAAAAATCTCTCTTCTGTGCATGCACACACACACACACACACACACACACACACACACACACGAGGCAGAGACACTGGTTAGCAACATAAACAAAAGGTGGGTGGTAACCCCCAAGCTTTTTTTTTTGACAGCCAGTGGTGGCAGTGATGAATTTGTGAAGTTATCTAATTTTCCACTGTTTTAATTAGAGGCCTGGGCTATGAGACCTAACAGCTGGGTTCTTTGTACTGCTTTCTGTTGCCTGACAGAGAAAAATTTCTCCTGTATCTTCAGCCAAGCTTTCAGTCTGACCTGAGCAAATGAAACTTCTGGGACTCATAAACTGTGGTTTCTGGGCAGATTGCTTTTTGAACTGCTCCTTAGCTATCCTAACATGCAAAGAACACAAAGGCTTACAAACTGAACTCCCTTTGTACTTTAAAGCTAATGGTGATGCTCATTAAAGAGGTAGGAGGAGAGCGGGAGGGGAGGGAGGAACTCTCCCTGGCATATTAGAGGACTTATCAAGTGTAAAGTTTCTTCTGATCGGACACAGCGGAGTTGAGGCCAGTTGGGAAGTTATAATGCTCGAGCCCTTGGAAGACAATGGCTTTGGTTACAAAGCACGACCAGTTGTGGAACTTAATTTATTACTCAGTTCCTGCCAAGTGATTTTTAAAGCTTTACATTAGACTGAATGCGCATCACAGTTCATCACCCCTCTGTTTCTCAAGGCATGCACTACAACCACTTTCTTTCACTATAATCCAGAAAGAAAAAACGTCAGAGGAATTTTTAGACCTGAATTCAGCTAAGTCTTAAGTCTTTGCTTAAATTCCACTGGAGTCAAAGGAATTAAGCAAGGCTTTGACTTAAAGCACATACTTAATTGCTTTGCTGAATCAGAGCCCATATTCTGATTTTCTTCCTCAGGAGCGCTTCATATTCAGAAATGTGTTTTCATCCTATAAAAGGCCATTTCTCCCTCTTTCCCCACCTGCTCAGCTATGGCAAACTTCCTTGGGGCTGTTTTGCCACAGGAATCAAAGGGACTTGGTGATGACAAGGGTACTCAAGCCAATGCAATTTCAATAAACCAGAAAGTCATTTGATTTGCAAGGAACTTAGTGAAAATAGCTTTTCTGTAAAGGCAGTTGAGTAATGACCTATCACTCAAGCAGTTGTGAAAGAAGAGCCCTTTACAGCACATAGGTGAAGAATGGTGCTTTTAATAGTCATGATTTCAGTCCTGGCTTGGACAAAAATTTAAGGCATGTCCAAATACTGCAGGAGATTAATTGTGCAGCACAGTGAGGGATTTCGGGCCTTCCATCATCCACACCAGGGATGGGACCGTTGTCTGCTACAGACTCCTTCCAGCCTGTGCTGCATCCCCACCAACTCCAGGAGAAAGGGTAGAGGAATGAGCGGCCAGCTCTTGCTCTGGTCCGTGGCTGGACCAGCAAGACACCCACCTATATAGACTTGGGAACTGGGAGACATTTTCCTCCTCCTCGGATGGAGGAGCATCTGGTCCTCATCCAACCATGTTCCTTCACCCTTGAGACAGCGGCTCAGCCTTGCTTGTGCTGCTGAGCAATCCTGTCCCAGCCCTACTGTTGTTTTCCTCAGAATCCCATTCTTTGGAAATATTCCGACGCTGTATTGCAGACCCTTGCTTGGAGAGCAGCAGTTATGTACACATATGTATTTAATCTTGTTGAACACTAGGGATTTTTGTCAAAAATCACATCAGCTCTAATAATGTCTCTGCTTTGCTGGAGGCACAGAAGGTAAGTAGTGGATAGTGAACAAAAGTGACAGTGAACTCGGTCAAAGACTATGATGGAGCACGGTTTTGGCCATAAATGTCAGTTCAAAATTTTTACAAGAACACAACTACTTCCAAGGAAAATCTTTTTTCCAATCTGATAGGAAGTGGGACCTCATGCCAACATGGTCATACTTCATTCTGATGTCATCACAGTGGTTTTCCCCATAAGGCTGGATCCTGTTGTATCAGATGAATTCATCACTACAGAAGGGCATTCAGGGTCTGCTGATTCATCTTGTGTGCAATGTGAAAGGAGTGAGGAGGGAGACCACAGTGCTCCTCTGTTGGGGGAATCTCTGTCTCCTTGATGTGAAAAGACTCCTTCTTGCATGCACTGACTCTGCTCCTTTCCCTTCATATGTAATAGGAGACGATGGGGAAAACCTGTTGTGACCTTCCCTGTAAATTAGTGGGTGGATTCCTACCATGAAAAAGGGGAGATACGGATTTCATCTCTGTCCAGTCCAGAAAGGTCTCAGACTCACAACTCCCTCTTTTGTGAACAAGTGCTGGCTCTACTGGGCAAAAGTTCTTGTTTTCTGCCCTCATGTCTCTTTGGGTTTGTCCTGTGCAGTCCTTATATGTTAGGTGTGGTCTGGGCACAGCTGTGCCCATGGGGAGGCAGTAGGGATTCTGCCTATCCTGAGACTAACTAATGGGACAGTGCTGATTGCATTTTAATGGAGGCTACTCTGTCGCCCCATGTGGAAACATCTGTACTTTTCCCTAGGATGAAGTGATGGCTGACATTAAGCAGTTTCGAAGTCCCAGGTGCTGAAAGTCCAACTAAGATGGGATTTAAGCCAAATTCAGGTTGCATTCCAGTCTGTGATGAAAGGGAATTTTGAAACATTCGACTTTCCTGCAGAGCAGAAATTCCATTTCCCAATCAGCTCTAAATAATCATTTAAAGATGGACTCTAAATTGAGATTGTTTTAATGTGTCATCTTGGTTTTAATTGCTTGTAGTCCTGAATAAATGTTATCAGACCGTCAGAGCCTAAGGATGAAGCAAGAGCTGGGTAGTGATTCAGATGGGATCGCCTGTTGCCAAAGAGGAAGTCCTGGGACAGAGATGACTCTATTGCTAGAGCAAAAGACAAGACAGTGAACTCTCTGTTTACAGTGGGCCACCGAAAGAATGGGATAATTGCAATTATCAGGGTGAAGCAGCGTTTTAATGACTGCTTCATTTTAAAAATACATATGTACATCTCGGAGATGGTGGAGAGGTGCCAATTTGCCCTGGCTGAGCAGTGGACCTATTATCTCCTTCAAAGTCCTGGCAGCTTTACCGGTGGCAGAAGAGTCGAACATCGGGGCAAGCTGTGCTCTGTTCGCTTAATGAGTCACAGCACCAGGCATGCACAGACCACCCCAGGAACCGGGGGAGACACCCACAGCAACAGCAAAGACAAGAATATCTTTTGCTTTCCCTTATAGTAATCTCTGTCGATGGCTCTGGAAAGAGGAGGACATAGAAGTTTTTGTACAATAACCTGCATTCATCTGCAGGAGTTTGATCTGGGGAGGTGCTGAACTGTGGGCGCTTCCATCCGCTGCAGTGGGTGCTGAATACTTCTGCTCCTGCTGTTCTCCCTCCCTTTGTGTGCTTGCCACCCCGTTCTTACCAATTTACCTGCTTCCCCATTTCAGGCAGTTTTTCCTCACCGCAATGCACGTGGTCCATCTTCCCTGGGACATAAGTGATCCCATATTTCTCAAGTCAGTCTGAGATGCTCAACTCTATGCCCTAAAGAACCTCTGTATTTGGAAAGCGAAACTTCACTGAGCTGGACTTGGTCATAATTCCTCCCTCTTGAAGCTACTGATGCTGAATTTCTGAAGAGGCCAAAGGAATTAGGAGCCAGCACCCACCAGGTTAAATGTTTTGGGCCCTTTAAAGACACTTGGGTGGACTATCTTTTGTCCAACATGTAGACGGAGGTATACGAATGGCCAGCAACTTGTTGAGAAATCAAGATGCTTTAAAGGGTAAGACATTTCCATACATGGGTTCTGGCCAAATTCAGCCCTGTACTATGAGTAACTGAACAGGAGCTGTGCTCTTAATGCTGAATTTATTAGTCTTTTTTGTTTCAAGGTCTTCAGTAATTACCATCATGTGACTGGGGTTCATGGAGTTAAGAATGTTACACGTCCTGCTATCTGGTGTGGGAGTTCTCATATACACAACCTAAAAATGCGGAGAAACCACAGATTTATGAGATCATGCTTTTTAAGTATGCCCTTGTCCAAGAAATAGTAGTTTCTAAATCACTCGCACTCTACATTCTTACCGACATATTGAATTTGCTTTTATGAAGTAGGCACTGGTCCATGATATTAATTGCCATATTAGTAAAATATATTTAGAGAGGACTGGAGATTTGCCATGTCACTTTCTAACTCCTTCTCTCTTCTCGACTCGCGGAGGGGAGGAGGGGAACTGCCGCCTGGATGCTTGCCAGGCCAAGAGGATGGCTTGACGCACATTGGATAGCATGAAAGCTCTCATTGAAATATGCTAAAGACACTTAAAATGGCTGGCTGAGCTCTGGTTCACTCATTTCGTCTATGGTTAAAATCTCCCTCCCACATTAAAGAATTTCCCTCTGATTTCTTAGGCCCCAAAGGTGACCATGATGGAGGCTGATGGGTCCCAAGGAGCAGATCTTCACGTAAATTGGTCACAACTCCTCTGAGTTTAATGGTGTGCAGTTTGCAGCAGTAAATGAAACGTTGCTAGGAAAAATAAAGCACATCCACCTATTAGTCACCACCCCAACTAGGAAGGCTCATGAAGAGCCGTCCTAATTAGTCCTTTAGTGCCAGGGACCAACAAAAAGCTTTGTGTGAGGTGAAATTCAAATTTTTTTGTTCCCCAAATCAATAAAGCCCGTCCGTTATTTGCAAAATCTGCTTAACAGGGTTCTTCCTCTGCATTTTCTTTCAAAACAAGGCTTCCAAACAGGCAGTTTGGCAGCGAAGATGAGGTCAAAGATACAAAAATAATTTCCATAGAAGGTCCTGGTACAAATTGTCTGCTACAAACCTTCTTGGAAATACTGATTGACCCCTACCTGTGGGTGCGAAGGGATCTGTTCTGCTGGCAGTGTTGGCTCTAGGGTACTCCTGTGTGATAAAGCATTTAAACGCTTGAGGCCATTGTATTCATTAGAGTGATTAAGCAACTGCCTGAGTGGGACACATGTTTAAAGTTAAGCATGACTCTTGGTGCTTTGTTACATTGAGTTTTGTGGGCTAAACTCATGTGGATGATGCGTACAGCTCCCCTCTGTCCTCTTTTGACTTGTATTATTAATCTGATACCCTTTCCCAGCCCTTGCTGATTCATTCCTTTGCTGTTTCTTCCTTGAGCTTGCTCTGTGGAAAAAAAAATAACAACTCTGGCTCACTGGCTTTTACCATCTAGGAGACGTTAACTCCTGTAAAGGCTTACTCTTCAAGGAAGCGTTAAGCGTTGAGTTTCTGTATAACGATAGGGTGCCTTGGACGACATTGCAGTAACAGGAAGCAAAATTAGAAATTATTTCAGTGATGGCAACCTAATGTTAAAATACTGTGGGTGCAGTGCAACAGTGTAAATTCATCTCTGTCACTACTGCTGCAATCCTGCCTTTCCACTCCCCGGCCACGTTACCTCCATCCCTTCCCTTCTGCTGGCCCTAGGACTTGCCTGACCTGGCCGAGCCAGCAGAAACTGCTGTGTGATTTTTGTTGGGCTCAGTTTTCTGCTGAATCAATTAATCATGGAGTTGGATGAGCACATAAGCTGGTCTTAAGGATGAGTGAATGGGGCTGTATCCTTATACCACCCTCTCATTACTAGGGTTCAGGTATTACTTAAACTAAAAAGCTACAGTGGGTCGTGCAGTAAATCTTCCTGTTACTGGATGGTGCCAATATCCAATGGAACTGAGATTTTGCAGGTCTAGCGACTCTGGGCTCATCCAGCAGGGCAGGGTGATGAGTGACCCGGAGGTTTTGCAGAGCATCCATGGCAGAGATGGAAGTGAGCAGCACTGCTCCTGGTAACCAGTTTTTACTGCTAGAGCAGACTCACCCAAATTTTTTTGCTGGAGAAACTTGCAGAAAACTTAAGTTTGAATGAAATTTATGCAACTGATGATAACCAAGTGTTTTTAAACAAAACGCAAGTAAAAGTTGGGTGAATGCTGGCTAACTGCCTGTTTGTCTCTCTTTGGGGTTTTTTTTGGACATTTGATTTTGAAAAACTCCTTTCCGAAATTGCCGAGCCTTTGCAAAACTGACTTGAATTTTCTGTTCAGGTTAATTTGCAGTTCCAAAGATCCTATTTCACCTGCTGCTGCAAGTTCATTTCCATTTTTATTGTACCTTTTCAGTTTTCAATAATTTTATCGCTCCTGAAGATCTGTGCCTGGATGCATCACATTAAGTTAAACGCAGAAAGGAATATTGCTGCCCATGCACAGACCTTTAGCAGAGAAACTCCCATTACTCCCTAGAAGAAACCCAGAATTAATTCCCTCCAGCGTCCCTAGCCAAGACACATTTTCTGCCTATAGGACACCTGTCAAAGAGCAACAGACTTTTTATAAAATAAACAAAAATCGTTTGGTGAGCAAACTCAGGGAAGAGAAAAGAACCAGCCAAGTTCCGGATATCCTGGACAGCGATTTTCATGCTTCCTTCAGCTGTCTTGAAGAAAAATATCATCTCTTTCTAGCCAATTCTAGTTTTATTTTGAGCCTAAGGATCATGCTAGGAATAACTGGATAACATAGATGAAATTTTCTTTCTTGCCTAATGTAATCAAAGGCTTAGTGGACAAGGTAAATGATGGCATGAGCTATAATTAAATGTTCTAGGGCTTGAGGCATCTAACTGATCCGAATGTCAAGAGCAGGATTCAAAATGAGCTGAAACGTGCGCAACGGACCTGCACGGAGATGTTCCTTCTCTCTGGGATGGATGAGGATTAAAAGGTCACATTCCAGCAACCCTAAAATGTGGTGGTGCTCAGACCTGGCTCACAGCTTTGGGCTTGCCCAGTGTCTCAGAAAAGTTGTGAAGGACTTTGGGCTCCTCTTCTGGGGACAATGCAGCAAGATGAACTGTGCTCAGCTTTGTGGCGAGGCAAGCGTTGAGCTAGAGCTGGAGAATCAGCCGATGACTTGTGTTGGGATTGCGGCTGAGTAAAGTCCTTGATGTCCAAGGCAGAGTTTTTGCTTCCTTTCTTTATTGCTGGTAGCATACAAATTAATGAGCTTTATGAAAAGACGGTGTGGCCTTCTTGAACTTGCCCTGGATCAAAACCTCAGCTATGTGGTGCGAGAAATCTTTCTAATTACTTCTGATACTGAGCATGGAGGTTCATACTTCTTCAAAGGCTCCATTTACGGTCCGTTATGAGGTCCCAGTGCTTGTGTCTCAAATCCAAACACAGGATGAGATGGAGGATGGATGCAGAGAGGCAGGATTAATTTGGTGTCTGTTGGGCATACTCTGTCCCCCTGTTTAGTTCCTACTTGGCTTTTTCTTTCTCTCTTGACCTTGGTAGGCCTCTTTCCCTGCCCTGAGCTCCCTAAGTAACACCCTCCCCTAAAACTGTATCTTAAAAAGAAATCCCAGATTCGCTGTTCCTAATTCAGAAGCTCAGCTGAAATCAGGCAAAGAAATTGAAACAAACACCAGAGCAGTTTAGACAAAACTGAATTGCCGCATGTTTTAATTTGCTGCAATTTTCCTGCATGCAGCTCTGGAACCTCTGGGCGTTTTATTTGGTAAAGTGTGAAATTACATTAATGCTGGGAGGTGGAGGCCTTTCTATCTTAAGCAGATACTGTGCAACTGTTTATCCACAAGCTAAGAAAATGTTTTTGCAGTTGGCTGATGTTCAGTCCCATGAATAATATTTTGCAGAGGAGTTTGCTCTCTGATTAGCACAAAATGATCTGTGCGTGTCTAGGAACAGCCTTACGGTTATTCTGCTTGAAAGCAGGGTAGGTTTTTGAAATCCCTCCTGTTCCTTGGAATATCTGTGTTTGCCTTGGCATTCAGGCAACACAGAAAGTAGGAACCGCACAGAGGAGGTTCGATGAACAGAGGAAAAATTGCTTTATCCTGTGCAGATTGCGAGTGGAACGTGATCTCTGAATCAACTATCTCATTTCTTAGAATGACTGAAAAATATTTAATTACTCATGGTAGGGTGGAGCCACTGCTGCAGTCTGGCTCTTCTTGCATTTGAAACCCTTCAGTGTTTAGCCTTTTTTTTCCCCCTCTCAGAAAGACTTGCTGCATTCAAGCTACCCGAGCCTAATCCTGTTTTTATCCTGGGGTAAATCAGCAACCCATCATTTAATTCAGTGGCATTTCCCAGTGATTTATCAGGATTCAACTTCTGAGGGAGAATTTCAGATCCTACTTTTCTGACCATTGGAGAAAGGCTTTAGATAGCAAATTTACTGTTCTTAGACTCTTTAGAAATGGCTTCTGTACATCCAAGAGTCTTCAGGCCACACAATGAACGTCAGTCAGGGCAAATGCAGATTTAGGACCATCACAACATGAAGACTTCCTTGAAATTCATTCTCTTGTTCTTACGAAGGGAAACTTGAGGCTCCCAAATCAATGTTGGATTGTTCCACCCGTAAAACCTACATAAAGTTGGAGTAATGCATTGGTCAGGCTTCTATTTCTTGTTTTTCATATTTTATTAATTGCTCTTGAAGGGTGAAATATTTCCAGCTTTTGAAACATGGTGGTTTCTCCCCATCTTTTTTGATTTTGAAAGAGATCTTTACTGCATTTCAGTGAAGCACAAATGCTTCTATGCTATGCTGAAGCATGGGCTTGCGCTGGGTCTGAGATCATGGTATGCTTTGGTAGTGACTTTGTAGCCGGCTCTAGAGACTGAATGAAAACACGTGCTCACTTTTGGGAAAGCACTGTATCAGGATAGAAGTCAGTAAGCGCATATAGGGGCAATAGCACTGAAGGAAACCTCATGTGTAGGTTTTATGATGTTATCCTTTAATTTTCTTACAGCACTTCCCTATCCTTCCCCTTTCTCAGAAGCAGGGAGCCTGTTCATAAGATTTCTTGATTTGATATTCTTCTAGGATAAAAATGCTAACTTTATTTTTTCTGCTCAGAGTGAACAACTTCTTGCGCTATTCTCCAGACTTTTTTTTTCTTTTCTATATTTTTTGTATTTCCCAGTTTACCTTTTAGCTGAGAAATTTGTGCTATTGCAACTGCTAACCACTGGGATTGAAGGGACCTGGTAATAGCACAAGTGAGGGAGCTGTACACACAAATTTTGTGATGTTCTCATTGAGGGAACTTAAAGAACATGAAGAGATCTCAGCCTGAGAGACTATTTCAAGCTTTCTGACCATCTTCAGTGTTATTTGCAGTGCCAGAGGCATGTAGCTTATGGTTTAGGAGAATTGAGTCATTTTTGGAGGATGGTCAGGTAAGAACACTGTCAAATCAGCAGATCCAAGACTTACCTACAGCAGCTTGAGTCCAAAGCCAATCAAAGCCTTTCAAATACCTGTCGCTAAAGAAGATTTCGTATAGTCTGCTTACTATAAGAAGTTAAAGGAAGTTATCTCTGGAAAAAAGGAATGACTGAGCAACATGGAAAAAAGGCATCAGAAGGGAGTGACTTGGGGACAAGCTTTAGAGGGCTTGTTCTTCAACTTTTTCTTAAGAGAGAAACAGCAAAGTCTCTGTGTACTTTTGACCAACCAGGTTTCTTTGAATTTTAATCTGACCAACCCAGAAAATGGTACACAGGAGGAGACAGTATAACAAACTGAAATAAAATCCTTCTCACTGTTCTAAGATCTGTTTTGTGAAGAGTTTCCCAGCTGAAATATTTCATTAGATAGATTAGGGAGATGCTTATGCCCATGGAGGCCATCTTTACACAAACATAGCATCTCTCTTTATTGACAGGATCAGACCTACCATCTTTTCTCAGTCAAGATGACCCTACCAAGACCCCTATATTATGTGTATATCATCAGTTGGAAAACATACACACGCTTCATTGTCGGAAGGTTATTTTTCCCCCCGTGCCTATTGATGTGTTTATGATGCTCCTTAATTTTTCTGTTTTGCAAGCAGCATACAAAGTGTGCCTTGGGAAAATATTTGCAGAAACTTTGGCAAGGGTAGCCTTAGCTTTGCCCTGTGCTTCCTGCAGGTCTGTGGGGAACCCGGTCTCCCGAACAATGGGCTCTGGCTATCAGTCCTCAATGGCTTGACCTTTCTGCATTTCGGCTGCAAATCGCTGTGTACACACACAACATCAGCTGTACTTTCTCAGCCCCAATTGTTTGAAACTGCCTGAAAACTTCCTATTGAGCAAATGGATTAAAATGACCGCATTGGTTTCCCTCCCCCACCTGCTTGGTATCTACAAAACAACTCAATTAGTACAATTTGTAAGAATTTCTACAATGGTGGTACATTGTTATTTCCTGCTTGCGCACCTGACGATTTTGCACCCCATGCTGACTGGGAAAAAAATTATTTTTGAGCTCATTAAGACTGCTAATTGGACTGACCAGAGAAAGGCTTGGGGGTAAGAGAGAGACCTGAAATGATCATTTAAAGATGACAGATAAAGAGGAGGGAGGTGATGGGAATGAAAGCAGGGGGATCAGAGCAAGCAGGCGGGGAGCACCAACACTGGGAGTGTGTTGCCTGGGTCTGGCCACCCGAAGCTTTGGGACCTCTTTGGGCTGGGGTCACCCTCTGGATGTGCTCTTTTTTTCTGACAGTGAAAGGACCAGCTTTACTCAAACAGAAAGCCTGAGCTGCGGCATCTGCGTGCTGTTCTTTGCGTCGTCCCTATTTCAGCATCCCTCCTCACCAGGGCATTTCAGAGGAAACCAGTTCTCACCATCTTACGGAGGTGCAGAGGTGAAGTTCCTCATTGCTGGGGAAAAGGGGAACGTCACAGCTTAGCACCGCAAGACCCATGCCAGCCACTGAGAAATACCCATCTCCCTCCCCAGGAGAGGCACACATCTATTAGCTGTAGCTCTTCTCGGTTAATTGGTGGCTGATCTTGCTTCATGGAGACCCTTAGGATTGCAGGAAAAATATATACGAGGATAAAAGTGGCTCTGTTCTGTACAAAACTTCCTTCTTTGAGGCTGGTCCTTTCCTAAGAGCATCCTTAACATGTCCTCTGGAAGGTGGCGAGTGGGCAGCTGCAACCCTGGTGTACTTGACCATCCTGTGCTGAACCCGGGCAGTGGTTTTCATTTTTGTTTTCCCTCCTGCTGTGGAGGAGTTGCACAGGTCCTGATCCCTGCACTTCCCCTGGCTCATATGTGCACTTAGCAAAGCTTGTAAATTAAGATGTCATTCGAGCAACTGGGTGAATGTTTCTTTAAGCAGAGGCAGGTAGAAGTGTTGGTGTATTTGTACTTTGCAAACCCGGAGGAAGGCTGCTTGCTCAAGACTGGACCTCTTTGGCAGCCCTTTGTGGTTTGGTCCATTTTCTGTTTACAATAAGAAAAAAAAAAGACACCCCACCACTCCCCCTCCAGTCTTTTGCAAAATTGAAAGCAGAAAGCTGGAACTGGGTATGAAAAACTGGAAGCAAACTTCCTCTGGAAATCACAGGCTGAGGTCCTGCACAAAGTAATGCCATCTGCCAGAATGAACTAGTCCAGAAGCAGCCAACCTGCAGCTCCTGGTTCTCATGCCAGTTCCCTAACTGCTGTGGCAGTGAGCCATCAGGAGCTGCTGGATCAGGCATCTCTGGGTCACTCTGGGATCCATCTGCATGATCAGCCTGGTCTAATCCTGCCAGAGAGCACTGGAGCCACCGGGAAGCTACTGGAATCTCCCCTGGACTCCCATCTTCCTGGGCTTTCCAAAATGGGAGCTAAATCTTGGTCAAATAAAGTCGTGCACGTGGTCTGCAGCACTGGGCAGGTTGGGTAATCTCTATTCCTGCATCCCCAGCCTGCTCTTCAGCTCTCTGTTTAATGCAGGGATCCACCTGCTGTGATGCCCTGGGGATCCTGTCCTACCTTGATAAAACGGCTCTCCTGCCGTATGCTTCGAGCAGTGATTTTTTTGAAGAATACTGGGATTATCAAGGTTTGGATTAGCGAGCAATTTCCTGAGTTTCTCAACATCATAAATGAGGTCAAAAAGGTCTTTTTGAATGGAACCCATTAATCTCCTTGTTGTGAGCAAGGAAACGTTGAAAAGTGCAGGTGTTAACAGTCGCTGTGTTATTTTTGGGAGAATGTGAACTGAAACACTCACAGGAAGCGTAGTATTCCCCTGCCAGCATCCTGGAGTATTATTTTAGGCAGTAGAACTAAGGGTTATGTGCAGGATTATGCTTTCATCACACCTTGAGGGCTAGAGCATTTTGTGTGCAAGAATTTTGCCTGGAGCATTTCTTTTCTCTGTCTCTTTTCTTCTGTTTTTGAAAATTAAAATAATCACTGTGGTCCCTGTCAACTAGCAGAGTTATGATGCAACTCCTGGGTAAAAGCACGACAGAAGTCAGTCACCAGATCACAGAAGGGATGCTGCTCTGCTTAAGGGATCATTTCAGCTTGCTCTGAAACATAGCAAGGTGGGGGCATTCATTCCCCTGGCTGCTCTTTGAAAGGCTTCTTCAGCAAAGCCTTTTTACAAATATACTGCTGGAAATGAGCCCAGGTAGGAGCTTTCGGATCTGGATCCAATACCCAGCCTGTTTGCTGACTTTAGAACCAGAGTCTGGAATAGGTGAAATAAATGAATGGGAAGGGATTGGGCACGTGTGGAGGTGAAGTGATAGGGTGAGGGTTCCAAAGTGCCTTAGTAGCAGAGCAAATCTGAATTAGGAAGACTTTTAGCCATCAGACTGCTGCTGCCTCCTGCTACAGACTCTTCTCCTAATTGAACTCCCAAGCGCTGTAGCTAAAGCAAGATCCATACCCTTATAACAACAATGCGAGCTTGTGTTTCAGGCGCACATCTAAATATGTTCACCAGTTGAAAGGTTTCCAAACTTCTCTGTGTGCAGTAGACAGAGCTGTAACATGTTCTGATAGCAAAGAAAATGGTGAGAGGGAATAAAATAAGAAAAAAATACTCCAATTGCTGTTAAGGGTAATGAGTAGTAAATAAAACAACTTGGTTGAAGCACAGTTTTCCAAGCACTGATGCCTTAATATAATATGGCTGTGGAATTGCAAAGAATGACCTTATGTGGATGCCTCTGCATAGCCAGACAAAGTTAACAAAGCCACATCATGGGGTAAATGTCAGGCAGCATTGGTGGCTGAGTGGATATGCTGGCTGGAGAAACTTTCCCCAGTGACATGAGATAGTTATAAAAAGAATCATCTCCACAGAGATTTGTAGGGAAGCCATCCAGCATCACTCAAGAAATTAATGACCCTCAAAGATGAACGGCTTGATGTTCCTTTCTGATACAAAAATGCTGAGTGGAGGAGCAAAGTCACCCCAAACCTTCCTATTTATTTCTTTTGGTTTGTCCTCCTTTTTAAAGAGTGGTTACTGGAGTACATCAGCTCTCCAGCCAATAGAACTGGTAAGGGAAGGCCACCCGTAACCTGAGTTTTTCCCATCAGCTGATTAAAATCTAGAATGTAATCAAACAAGGATCTCATTGATTATGTGAGAAATTCACTTCCCATCTCCACCAACCTGTCTTGCACTACTGCTCTGGCAGGCCAGGCAATTTTTTTCTGAATATCTAGAATTTGGGATGGGTTAGTCATCTCCAGGCACTCTTCCAAGGAGCTCTTTATCGGCTACAAGTTCTTTTTTAGGGTTTTTTTAGAGTTTTGACTAACAAAGGAGGCGCAGCTTTTAAACGCTGCAGAAACATTCTTGGCCGAGCAAAGTGTAGACACTTGAGGTCTGCTCCAGTCATGCCTATGGACTTTAAATTGGGTGATGGGATCTCTGTGTGGTTACTTAGTCTGCAGATATATGGCTAAATGAGTGTTTAGCTTCACGTTGCCTCAAAAATTACCAGATTTGCATCCAGTTACTGTAATTGTGTGACTAATCAGGTGCATAATAGGACTCCCTTGGTTTTAGTGCTGATTTAGAAATGCCAGAAAAAGCCAGGTTTTTGCTAGCATGTTTACTAAACAGCAAACAAGGGACCTAGGAAGCTCCCAAGAATATAGTGATGGCAACTGTACAACACAATCCAAATTGAATTTTTTCCCCAGATAGTAGGCTAGTAATGACTCAGAATTTTCAACCTTCTATTTACTTAGTGTGTTAAATGTTGCTTCCCAAGGTGATGGAGATTTAAGCAGAGCAGGCTGATGATAGGCAAGCATCCTAGCCCACCAGCACTGTCGGGTTTCTGATAGGGGAACTAGTGATTGCTAGCCACTAAAAGGTAAAGGGAGGATAACTTCCCAGTAACCAAAGTCATAAATACTTTCTTTCAGCTTAAATGGGATTAATAAAGATACTCCCTTCTCTTAAATGCACTGATTTAAAATAATGCACGAACTCCCCAGCACATTTTTTTTTTTTACCTGACATCTGTTCAAACATCTGCTCAGCAGGACAAGAATGAATCATATTACACTGATTATATTTGCTTAATTCTACCATGTAGTCTTTGATCCACATCAGGTCGACATGCCTAGCCAGATACCGCGAAAACCAAACTTCAATCTGTGTGTTATTGCACCAAACAATTACAATAAAAGGCCCAGATCTTGATTGTTGGCTATATCGACCCAGCAAGGAGAAAAGCCATTTCTTGTTCACAGGCTGCCGTTTCCAAATAGACTGTGTGTGTTGGGGGGAAAGTTTTGCATCTTGTTGCTCAACTTTCTCCCCATGAAGGGTAGTCTCTAGCAGACGGTAGATTTCTTCTGGATGAGGAAAGCTCTTTCCTGCTCGCACAATACATGAGGTTTTGCTGACCTGTGCGCAGAGCCGGCACCCCGAAGGGCACCGTTTCCCTGATGCTCCTTGAGCACATTTGACATCCAAGCTGGGCTCCCCCAGGGCTGTTCCTTCATCCGTTGTCCCAAAATCCTCGTTAAGGCTTTGGAAGGGGAATTCTTTCCCTCATTACATCATTCTGAAAGGGATGGTGCAGTAAGAGGAGGATCACAAGCAATTTGATTTTTTCCTGTGTGTACCATAACCTTTGGCATTCAGTCTAAACGAGCTCTACACACATGCGTGACAACTCTCCTCCACTGCTCTACAGGATTTCCAGCATATGCCCTTTCCAAAGTGCTGTTTAGAATAATCCCCTAGATATGTGACTCACAAGATTTCTTTTGATTAAAAAAGAAAAGGAAGAGGAAAGAAGAATTAAAAATCACCTAAGCCGAATGATTTTATTCCATGGTTTTAATTAGGTGGTTGGGAGCATACCAGAATTGAGTTACCGCACATTTGGAAGCATCTCAGGCAGCCATAGAAATTACTTAGTTAAAACTAAAAGCTTCAGAAATCCCATGGATTACGTGGAGGCCCAACTAAAACTTCACGGGACAAGTCAGAAGAGGAAAAGCTGTTTTTATTTATATTTGTTAAAGTGCTCATTGGGGTAGAATATACAGTGCAGCAAGATAATAGTCTTTCATATTTTTTCTAAATGCGTGTATATAGATTTTTTTCCTAAGATGGCACCAAAACTCTCAGAGTCCAAGACAGTAAAATGGAGAACTTCAGAACTGGAAAAGAAGAGCCGGGAGGACCAAAACGAGCTCTCTCTCTGCAGTACATCTTGGTTGTTTTCTCCCAAAGTTTCCTGTGATGTGTTGTGACAGACTGGAGATCTTCCCCACTGACATTTTTCATGAAAAAGTTGTCTGCACCTTAATTAAGAGACAATTAATCAAAGGGCTGGGATATCTGTAGATATGCAGGGGTTTTGTAGCTGTCAATAAGGATTGTTTCTAACTCCAAAAGTAAAACAGGGCATACAGGTGGGAGGACATGAGAACACTTTGGGTTAGGGCATCTTCTTCTGCGTGCAAAGTGTGCAGATCAGCCCATAGGCTGGACCTCAGAGCATCTTTTGATGTCAGCCGAGCCTTCTAAGTTTGCTCATAACCACAGGCTTTTTCTTTTATTCCATTTTTGTTGCCCATATTTTGAGGGATGTTTTCACTCTTTCAAAAAAGATCAGCCCAAAACTGGTTAAAAATGAAACTAAAGGATGGAGAAAGCCAAAAGAAAGAGAAATCATGCTGTAGAAATTATCTGGGCATCCCATTTTTCATCACCAATAAAAAGGAGGAAAAAAAACCTCAATAAAAATCCATGCCCAGGGAAAGCAAATGACTTCTCCCAAATGTCTTTGGTTAGTCAAAGCCTTGTTTTCTTGGAAAGGAGAAAATGTGTGTTGAATAGTTTCCAGCTAGTTTTAATTGGGATATCACTCGCTTACGTTTCTTAGAGGTTTATGTCAGGGTCACCTCAAGCGGGTGGACGAGTAGCCTTTTGTAACATCACCAAGAGTCCAGGGTAAATAACAGAGGATGTTAATGACATTTTTTGTTTCCAGCCCTGACGTGGTAGGGAGCCCAGCGCTCTCCGAGGAGGGAAGGGGGAGCGGAGGACGGGCTGACGCCCGCTCCAGGCGTTGTACAGTTTCTTCATCTTGACGTGTTTGGGTGTTTTCTCAAGCCAAGTTTCCTTGCTTTTGTCCTGCTCTCCTGCTCCTTTCCTGGTACAATTCACACACACAAAAAAGCTGTTTATAGTGCCTAAGACGCCTCATAAATAAGCCAGGAGGTCTGCAAGAATTTACTGGAGCCCTGCCGGTACCTGCCAGCCTCTTGTGTTTAGATGTGGGTGTCCTTTGAAGGGATTTTTGGTTCCTTTAAGGGGCAGGGGGTGTTTGGAAGCACCCTAGAAAAAGTTTGAGTGCTGGAGGTTTCGAGCTCGATGCCTCCAGGTTTCTAGAGTCGAGTGAGCTGGTTCTCCCCAGCCTCCCTCTCCCCATTTTTTCTGATTCAAGCTTCACTTGTAAGTCATTTTTCACAACATATCGACTCCCTTTTGGGCTGGAGCATTGCAAATCAGTCTGCTTCTGGGCTTTATCATCTCATGAACATTGAGATTCCTATGCTAAAGCAGTCATGATAGCCACAGGATAATTTAGGTTGGAAGGGACTTGTGAAGGTCCTCTGGTCTGTCAAAGCAGGACCAGCTTTGAAGTGGCACAAGGCTGCTCAAGTCCATCTAATTTCTTACAGGCAGGCATCGCACTGGAAAGCCTTCTGCCAGAGCTGGCAGCGATCAGCTTCTTTCTGGCAGAAAGGCTGAACACTTTAAGCATCCCAGAAAGCCAGATGGTTTCCTTAGTCCCCCTGGAGCAATCTCTCCAGGCAATCCCCTCCAGCTCAGCAGAGGGGCATGGCAGATTGAAGCTTTCATTCCTGGTTCCAAAGAATAACACTTGTTACACCTTGCCCTGCTCAGGAGGAGGGGGAGAAAAAAGAAATATTAATGAAAAGCAAAGACCAATTGGCCAGTTAAATCATCCAAAAGCAAAGCAGATGCAAAAGGATGACAGTTTCTTGTTTGTCTGCTGGCCAATTCTGTTCCTCAGGATTTCAATTACAAACCTCAATGCCTGGAGGTGGCAGGAAAGGCTTAAACTGTTCCATGTAGAATTGCAGCTCGGATGGAAGAAAATGTATTTATTTTTCCTGACGAGGATGGGGTCACGGTGATTTCCCCTCACCGGGTTCCTCACCATGAACATGCTACAGGGGGAAGTGTGGGCTCTTGTTGGGCTTCCAGAGAATTTACTTTGAAACCTTTCGCAATGCCTCTGAAAGTAAGAAAAATGTTCCCATTCATTAATGCTCTGGTGCAAGAGGGAGGGAGAGGAGAAGGAAAGTACATGGTCAACTAGAATAAATGCAGCATTGCTGGGATTAAAGGTAGAGAAAAGACAGGGGGAACCATCATTTTTCATGGGGAAAGAAAAGAATTAAACTTTAAAAGGAATGGTTTTGCCAGAGCTCAGTGCAGCCTTTTTATTTTTATTATTCTAACTGTTGTGAGTTAAAAGAGATCCTCTAAGATTTATTCTAGTCTGTGGTTTTGGATTCCTAGCTGACAGCTGACCACCTCTGAAACAGGAGAAAACCAGACTGGATCAAGCCTCTACCCATGTGCGGACCAGTCTGTGTAGTTGCCGAGGTGGTTGTAACTTTGAGAAGATGGGAGAAATTACATCCCCATCTGTCACATCTCTTGTCGGCCACATCTTTTCTCTGTCCCCTGAAAAGCTGTCTATCCAGGCTTGAGGACTAAGATCCTGCCCTAATAATAATTTTTTTAAAATTCAACCGGAACAACCAAGTTTTTCTCCTACATCAGTGGGTTCTCTGCCGGACACATGTGATGGCTCCAGTTTTTGTCATGGTGGAAAGAAGCCACTGGGGTTTTTTGTGTGTGAATAGGAATGAAGAAACAACCAGAAAAAAGAGTGATAGGGACAGAGATGGGATTTTGGCCGGTGCAGCCAGAGATAGCCTGCAGCCTCCTCTGTCCATCCTCATCACCTCGGTGAGGAAGCCAGGAGATCGACCAACCTCAGACCATGCTTGGCACGAGGCTCAGCCCATCTGCCTGGAAAAGTGCCTGGCAAAGCCAGCAGCAAAATTAGTTTTCTCAGCTTGCCAGCAAAAGAAAAACCATTATCACATTCTTCATAACCATAATTAAGGCAAGATTAAAAGGGACCATGTGAAGCTGTTGGTGTTGAAATTATATGGAGTCTGATTAAATGCCTTTATTAAAATCCCATTTAACCTGCACATGCAGGAAGAGGAAAGTTTCTGTGTGCAGAAATCTGATTTACTCCTCATAAGCTGAGCTTGGCATTCATTTTACCATCTGCAAAGACCTAATTTTATATACATATATATATATATATTTATATATATTTCTTTAAAACATGCAGAGAAACTTTCCTGTTTTTCTGGGCATTGAAGCTTGCAGGAAATGTATCACCACATGAATTTTTTTTTAAATTTTTTTTAAGTTTTCCAGGTCTGCAATCACTTAGACTCTGATGCCAATCTTTACGTATTCCCATCCAATTTTACTCATGTTGTTATATCACTAGAAAGAAATTGTCAATAGAAGTGACAGGACCTGGCAGTAAAATCTCATCCACTGAGCAGCTTCTTGCCCTCGTTTTGCTTTCAGCAAACTTATTAATTGTTAAATGAATCAAAGCAGAAATTTCCAAGAAAAAAGGATTAATGTCTCATAACAAACATAGCATTATTCCGAGCCCTTGTAAGGACCAAGGCATCAAAGAGGCTTTTTTTTTTAACTTGCAAAGAAAGTCACAGGGAGATGGTGATCCAACACCTGACCCTGAAATTATCTCCACTGTACGGGTCCCCACCCAGCTGAAATTTTGTCAGCCGCAGTTTTTCCATTGGGTTGCCCCCTTTAAGACAAGTTTTACTGAAAATATTAGCATACCTTGTGTCTGCACAAATCACCAAACTGGGTCAATCAAAGCCCTGTGCCCGTGCTATCACCTGGAGTGACTGACAGCTGTCACTCAGAAAGGCAGTGGCTTCTTCATTTGGGACTGGAGATGTCTAGCTACAGATATAAGAATTGAGGACAGCTTGGTGGGAAGAGGAGTGGAGCAAGACCCTCTTAAAAAGAGGGCTGGCAGAGCTAAACCAGACTTATTCGAGTGCAGGGTCACAGGGACATTGGATGGGGCTGGCGAGGATGGGGCAATGGTGAGGAGATGAGGCTCCTCTCCAAGAGGCAGAGCTGGATATTACACTTACTGTTGCATACAGACATGTTGTGCAGCGTGGAAAAATGGGTTAGTGCCATCCACGTGCTTCTCACGGCCCTAATTCCAACCTCTGAAGTCAGTGAGAAACTTTCCACCGACCTTGGGAAGACCGGGGCAGGACCCTACGGCCGTGCTGTTGTCAGGGAGATGTTCGGTCCCTGCCTTGACCCGGCGTGCAAACTTCACGCTGGCCACGCTAACGGGAAGGCAAATGCCCAGGGGGGACCTTAACGCGGCTGTCACCGCTGTCTCCGGGCTGTTCCTGCAAGGTGCAAAAAGGGACGTTGCTCTCCGATGGGTTCCCGTGCTCCTGAGGTTGCGTTGCTTAAGAGTGGGATTATCAAAACCCTTTACGTGGACCGAATTCTGCTCCAGGTCATGCTAGCAGGAGGTAGCAGGGGTAGCGCTGGTGAGTGGGAGAATTAGTCCCGGGTGCATGCTGCAATTTGGTTTTTGCTTAAAAATCAACACGCTTTTTTTTGGTAAGTTGGAACATTGCAAAAACATAAAAGCTCAGAAATCAAAGGTTTCCTGTTATAAATAATCTTGTATCCCTTAGGCACTGAAGGGGAAAATATAGCCAAGATTAGATTAAAAGATTTTGGGGGCTTTTTGTGTTTTGGTTTTTTTTAAATTAAAAAAAAAATCTAAAAATAACCTGTTGGTGGGAGGTCGAGGTAAATGTTTCTTTGCAGTTGTTTCAGAATATGTTTATTAGTATAGAGTGTCAGTTTGTCTTTCTGGCATAAATGTTAGAAATACGTATGTCTCCACCTCCAGGGATCCCGAATCTCATGCTAATTTCCAGAATGAAAATTTCACGCAGGTAAACACACAGTAAAAAGCTGCGGTATTTGATCGCTTTAAAAATCAGTTGCAAAACATGAGAAACTTCAAATCAGTGGAAACAGAGCTGAGATCTAAAAGTGCTAAGAGGTTTTTAGATAGAAATACACTGATTTTATTCAATGCTACATGTCTGTACTCAAATTTGTAATTCTTTTCCCAGCGGCAGCAGTGAGGACAGTGGATTTTCGGACCCATTTGAACACTTGGTACCCAAAACAGCCTTAGGGCAATGTCTTTTACAGCATACAATGATGAGGTGTAAAAAAAAATACTCTTTGTTTCAGAACCACTGCCTGATCATTTAATTTGAAGTTTCCAGCTTCTGAGAAATAGTGAGCAATTGTTCTTTATGCCCTTTGTCTGCCACTCATAAGTAAATGTTTGTCAAATCTTCTTCCTCTCTTTTTAGCTTTCTCTTTTCAGCTTTCTCTTTTCCCAAGCTATAATTCAGTTTTTTTCTCCAAGTGTAAAAATTTAAACTGAGTGACAGTGAATTTTCTCTGCCATTTTTTTATTTATTCCTACAGTAGGATCTTACTGTAATCCTCTACAGAAGCTGTTGGTTCTGTGAATATATTTGGTATCAGGAAAACCTGTCACTTTGCTAATCTGTTTCCTTTAATAAATATGTATGAAAACGTCTGATGGTTTAAACAGCATCTCTCTCCTATCCCTTTATAGGCACTGCAGGGATGAAAGCATGTGTAACCTGAGTTGGGAAAAGTGTAGTTGCATCCTGGGAAGGATGACAGAACGGTGCTGGTTTTTCCCTTCTGCTCTGGGCTGCGGGGCAATGCTTCTGCTGATGGCACAGAAGGAAGCATTTTGACAATTAATGAGATAAGCATGTCCACTACCCCAAGGTTGTGTTACACCAGCAGCTGTGATGGCATGATGAGGTTGGGTTAATCTGTAATTAATACTAGGAGAGCAAGTGAAATACTTGGAACCTATCTAAAAATGTGTTTTGGCGTGAAAACCTGTAATCCGTGCAAGAAGAAAGAGGTAATGTTTCCATTTATGAAAGGCATTTTACAAGGCAGCAGTAAAAACTTGCACAAGTCCCGTTAAACCTGAGCTTGTTGGAGCACGGCGGCTTTATTGCCCACGAAGGTCGCGGGGCATGCCGACACCGCACAGGTGGCTCATGTCAAAGCAGAGTCCATGACCTCCTCCCTTTGCGTCATTCTGTTGCGCCTCGTAGGCTTTGCTGATGGATGATGGGTGCCCATCATGGGGTGGGCAGATTGCTTTAGCATCAGAGGTCTTAAGGCTGTTGCTCCTCCACAAAGAATAGATGAGGAAACAACTGCTGAAGCTTGTTAGACTAATGAGAAACTCAGTGATCCCATGGGAGGATGCAAAAGATGCGGGTCCTTGTCTCCACCACTGACCTGCTGTGTCGCCTTGGGCAATTCACCCTGGTTTCCATGTGTACCTCTTCTCTGTCCTAGAAGGAAATTCTTTTGGGCAAGACCCAGCAGTCCTGCCGTGCTCATCCATGGACTACTCTAAAGCCTCCAGTTCGTGTGGCTGTACAAATAGTACTGCACTGCAAGGCACAATGATGCTCTTCAGAGAGCTGTGATGGTTCCCAGAACCATAGCTAGATGGTGTTGATAATTAAAAGGGATGATTAAGCCTATTCCTGCTATAAATAGTGTTGAAGAGCTTTCTCTTTTCCATCTTGACCACTTGTAGAGACTCTTGATTCACAGTCAAATACCTTACTGCCTGATCCCTATGACAGATCTCATGCCAAATATTCATTGCTCTCTGACACCCAAGAGTTACGTATGGGCAGAAGCAAGACTTAGACTCAGGAGGAGGAAAAGAGGAGGAAGAATTGGACTCAGGCCAATATTTTCTAAACTGTCAGGGTTTTTCATGGTGACCGTATCCTCAAATTCTCGTACCCTTTGCCTCAGCGTCTACATAGGTTTGCAATTTGAAGGTACATGGAGCTGAGACTTTTGCCATTGTAGAGTGATTATGATCACCTGTGATTCCCACTGGCGGGGATTTTCATTCACTTGCGTTAACGGAAGTGAGTCCGGCGATGTAGATATCAGTAGAAACAAGTGTCCTTAGATTTTTTTCTGGACAACCTCCAAAATGTTTTGGTAGGATTATGTTTCTATTTTATTTCCAGGTTTTATAGCATTGTAGATAATATAAAGTTAAATAAACTAGTCTCACTCCTTTAGTCTCCACTTATTTATATCTATCATTTCCATGAAAATCACGAAAAACCACACACATAGGGTCAGAGTCTTGTTCCATATCAAATTTGCCCAAAGTTAATTGAATTGCAGAGAATATCTAAGAATGCTGCAAAAGTAACTTCTGGAGAGAGTAACCTGAACATGTCTTGAGATAAATTTTCAGTGGGTATAAAAAAACAGTACGTGTGTATCAGGAGACTATTTACCCTTTCATGTTTCATTTTCTTTTATTATTTTTTTCTTTAAGTTCATATATACACAAGGAATGCAGCTTGAAGTAATTTAAGCAAAGTCTTCTCTGGCGAAAATTAAAAAATACTGAGGGCATGTGCCAGTTTGTTGGAACGAGTTACCTTTTGATACTAAATCCAAAGAAAGAAATTCTGCTTGGTAAAATGACCTGGTGCAAATTTTTTTAGATCTTGCACATTAGACTTGTAGCCAGCTACGTTACGATGTGATTCTTTATGACACAGCTGCAATAGCAAGTTATTAATAAAAGGATTAATGTTTAGAATAATAGTAATTCTCAGCAAACCATGTGATATGGGAATACCAGAATACGCAATGTGAAAACGCAATCATATTACTGTAAAAAACCTTGCACAATATGCACGCATCCATACACACACATATGGTTTCATAATATAACCTAGATTGCAAAGAACAAATGGAATTTAGGAATGATTTGGTTTACAGTTCCCTTAAGTAACATTATCTTGTTAAAGACATTAACCTCAGGCCTTTACTGTTATATATTTGCTTTTATTGTTTTCATCCTGGGGAGCAACCTGTAGGAGAGACACTCAACAGGAAAAGAAGGTTCAAAGGGCATCAAAACATTGATTTTCAAGATGGCTGAACAGCTGTCTTGGGAGCACTGTGCAATTATGAAAAACAGACATCTCTGTTTAGCCTTCCTTATTATTAAAAATCTTCACATACCTTTCAAGCACTAATAATTGGGGTAAGATTTAGCTTGGCATCATCGCTTTTGCTTAACAGGCTTCAGTACCCCCACTGAGCAGAATTTAACTAGATGAAATATATTCTCCTGTGCACTATATACAACCGCGTGCTGGCAGAAAGACTGAAAATGAGTCAAACAGCCTTTTCCAAAAAGATTTCCCCCAACACGACTGTAATGATCTACATGGGATTTGTTCTTTCTATTTACCCTTGGGGCTTTTATACAGTGTTTGTTTGCTGTGGGTTTATGGGTTAAGTATGCACAAATCTTAGAATAAACTTGAGGAATAACGTTTCCATTTAAGTTGCTTGACAAGTCCATTTTAAAACCCCTCTGGAAGCCTCTGCATATGCTCTGCAGAATTGCTCCTATTCCTTAAAACAGGTGTTCTTCCTTGGTTTCCCTTTTCCTTGCTGAAGGCCAAAGAAGCTTTTTAAATGCCTTTGGCAAGCCCTACATTGGCTGACCTGCTATCTAGGGACAAATTATATCGTGTGATGAGTTGTGTCATTTCCAGAGCATTTGCCACAGCTTCTCACCTGTGCTTTAAATGAGCTGCGGATGGGGTAATGCTGCACGGTCCCAATTGCATCGTCCCTTCATAGGCTCAGCTGTGCAAAAGCTCTGAGCGGAGAAGTCCTAAGCCACCTCTGGTTTGACTTGATGTGCCCACATGTGCAAATACCTGCTGGCTCCCTGGTTGCCTTCCCTGAGCTCGTTGCCCAATGCACAGCACCATGCTTACAGGTGGAGGCAGTCTGCATCTCGCAGGCTGAGGATGGAAGGGGTTGGGCTGTCTCTGGAACCCTCTTCCCCAAGACGAAGCAAGTAAAATAGAGGTGATGCCAAAATAGACGAGACCATGAGAATGGGATATTCTGGGGAAAACCCAGCTGCTCCCAAGGGAAGGGGGAAAAAAAAAAAAGTAAAATGTATACGTTCTTTGAGTTCCATTACTCAAAGAGAACTCAAAGTTCCATTAATTTCTTTCCCAAATGAAATAGCTTCCTCTGGAAAGTACATGGTACACAGATAGCCCAGACACAATGACTTCCAAGCTCTTGCCTCAAGGTTTCGAATCTGGGGCAGCTTTTTCATGTAGTCACAGCTTCAAAGATCATTTTAAGCATGCGATGCTTTTTTTCCATTTGCAGTTGTCCTCTCTTAGTTAAGGCAAAAACTCCGTTAAGCGACATCCATTCGGGAGGTCACAGCACAGAGTTCACAGGGACAAGCAGGCTCGTCAAATTTCTACCAGGTCTCATTTCAGGCTGCTTGCAAACTCAAGCACAAACCTCTTTAATCAGTTACAGCTGAGGGGTTATTTCTTTCCCACGACCACAAGAGATAGAGACCGATTAAAAAAAAAAGTACATACGCCTGAAACTGTGGGTTCTGGAACAGAAAATAGCAGCTGAGAAGATGTACCGTCAAATGGTGTTGCTGTTACTGCCTCCACCGGCGTGAGTGTCTGGGGCTCTGTCTTCTCTGCTGTTCCCCAAGGATGTAATTAGGATGCAACGCCGTAGGTCTCCATTCATGGAGTTTCCTGGAGGCCAGCAGCTGTCCAAGGGTTTTTCCTTTTGACTTTTCAATAGCCTAAGACTTGGGAGTTTAGAGCTATTCCTTACTGTCACAGCAATTTGCTGCAGAGAGAAAATGAACAAATCCTGTGGCAACCGATTGAGGGAAAATCAATATTTATTCTGCATTTATTATGAATAAAGACATGTTTCCTAAGGCGTGGATGAATAATTGTATAGTCAGATGCCAGTGCTGTATTTAAAAGATACATTAACAGTATTTAAGGACATGGTGCCTTTTAAAAACACTGAATTGCGGTTTTGTCAATGAATGGTATTATTTCCTCCTTTAAAAAAAGAGAAACATAAAAAATAAGCTGGACTACAAAGATCCAGGAACGGTGTATTTGAATGTGTGAGGTCATCAAAATCCCTTTTTTCCCACCTTATCCAGCATACTCTGATGATTTTTTCCAATGTGCTTAGAATGAAACTGTAGGATTGTGTTGTTGGATGCTGACTGGTGGAAAATTGGTTATTTAAATTCCAGGAAATGTCTGATTTTTCAACTACAACTGGTTTCTAATTAGGGAAGAATCCAGCTGTCAGCCAGCAGAGGAATTATGAAATGTTAAAATCACTGGGGGCAACGGAGAACAATTAACATTCTGAGCCATAGCATTGTTGTGGTGCTCTCCAAATGCTGGGCTGCTTACCTTGCAAACACTCGCGGTGCGTTCGACTGAGGGATCCTATGGGAGTTGTACATGACAAGAGAACAGCGTATTACTTAAACTCTTCTGGGGTCAGCAAAAAGTCATGGAGGCCCAGAGTTTCTTCTCATTGAAGTCAATAATCAAAGGTTTAGAGCCAAGTGAGTCAGGTGGTGTGTTTCAGCACAGCTCCGTTGGCTTCGGTGGCTTCAGTGGGATGTGCAGCCACCGAGGACCTGACACGCTGGCCTTAGTGGGAGTGGGATTATTCAAAAGCGGTTCAAGATTTCTCATCAGCTTAGGCAAAGCTGCATGTTGTGGTCCAAAGGCTCAGGAACCAGAGCCAAGCTGGACTCTTGCTGCTGTTGTGCTGGGAGGAGGAATTGGAGGAGGAAGGTGAAGGCAGAGAGGCAGAGCCATGAGGTAATGGCCAGGGTTAGGGTTGGGTTGGCACGAACAAAACAGCTGTAGCTGCTCAACAAGAGCTGGCCCAGACCTGTGATTCTGCAAAGCTTTCGGTGAGACCACCTGGGTAAGGGCAGATCACTTGCCCTTAATGCTTGAATTTGTGTTGCCGTGGCTGGTTCCTTGCTTAGTCCATGGAAACCAGTGAAAGACACGGAACTGTGGAGCTCCATCCAAAGGCAGCCGACCTACCCAGCAGGAATTTGTATGAGGCAGTTCGGGGAGATGTTATCTTATTCTGGACTGTGATTGTTATTGTTTTCTTAGTCTGTACCTTCAGTTTGGATTTCTAACAGCCTAGTAATCAAACTGAATGTATTGATACATTTTGAACTGCTGTTAATTTAAAACTGCCTTTCTATTTGTCCAATCTTGTGTTATATGTAACGCTTTGGCACTATCGTATTGTGCCCACATGCCTCGAGTGAGAAGCCAGTCTTGTGAGATACAAGATACACGCATCTCCCATCAGCTTGAAAAGGTACTGGCGGGCAGACAAAGTAGCTTGGAAGAAGTTTCGATGTTATCTGAAAAGTCAGAAAATCAAGAATGTGTTATAGTTGGAAACAATCAGCAGAGATAATGTTGGACTCCAGGAGGTGGAAAAGCAGCAGCCAAAAGGTGACCTTGAGGGAGCGTGTATGTGTAAATACAGAAAGCACTGAGTGTTAGAAACGATGGTCGTTCCCGGGGACAGCGATGACTCCTTGGACAGGCTGGGAAGGGAGAGAAATTCATGCAAGTTCTGCTCTGCTGCTCTCATTGCCCAAGTTGGATGTTAGTTACAGGAAAGCTCAAGCCAGTAAGTTGGATCTGAGCACCCTTGTCCAGATCCAAGTTTCATCCGCTTGATTTTGTTCTTGTTTATACGGGAACGACTTGGCTAGTGTCAGTGCTTTTTGCAGTGTTGCAAAATCAGTGGAAGTGGGATCAGAATTTGGTCCGACCTGATCTATAGTGAGTCAACCCTACAACGTCACGTTAGAAACTCAAAGCTGAACTTGCAGTCATGTTTCTTCCTGCTGTTTCTGGGATGTTGGACCATAGGGCACCCAGTCATCCTCTTGTCCCTTGAGAACCTCCTGCAGGACTGAACCTACAGAGGGTGCGCTGGATTCCCCTTGCGTCATTGCTCTGTTCAATTCATTCAGCTGAAATCCCCAAGACAGGATGGGATTGCTTCTCCACCGCTGTGCAGGAAACAGCATGAAGACCTCCAAGCCAAGTCAAGAGGCAAGCGTTCAGTGCTCAGATTTGACCCTTCTAGAAAATGCAGGGTGAGCTGAGAACTTGGGCTCTAAACCTGGATGTGAGCCTCGGCTCAGATCTACTGATACCAGTCCTATCTCTCTTTTGGGGACAAGATAAATATTTAAGAGTGCTCAGCTGTGTGTTTTTGTAAGGAATATGTATAGTCTTGGATAAGAAGATGAGTCACGATTATGAGATAGTGCCTGGCTGTTACTGGAACACTGTAAAGCAGCTATATTAAGACTATATTAAGGAACAAGTTGAATAATTATTTAAAGATGAAAAGCCACATTTCTCCACAAAGAGAAAATGTTAAGAGCTCTGTGACTTACTGTCTCCTTTCCAACATGAAGAGTTTCACAGGAAAGGACTGATAAACCAAAAAAACCAACCCCAAGAAACAGGGCAGAAAGTGTGTCCCAGTGCCAGGATACCAAATGACCATTATTTGCTTATTAGATACTTGGTAGATAAGAGATACAGGTACGAATTAAGAAAAGACATTTGTGGCCAAGGCTTGATACTGCAGGGCAACGAGTGTCTTGGTGAAACACTGCATTTCGATCCTGTGCACTGAGCACAGACTCGACAGGCAGTGATGAATGGCAGCGCAATCTCATGCAAAGTCTGTGTGGTGGAGCAGGGCCTAGAAAGGCTGCAGAAGGTGGATTTTGGAAGAAGTCACCATTTCCAAGGTTCTACCTCCTTGTTATGGTCTAGAAAAAGGTAAAGAAACAGGACAGGCGAAGAGGTTTACTGTATGATGCACGGAGGACGTGTGAAACCAAGCAGGAGAAGGATCGTGCAAAGGACTGCTGTTGACTTCAGGTCCAGTCCAATATCGATGGAAAGAGCTAAGACTTTAAAGACTTACAGATTTATAGTTGAAGTTAGTAAGGGACCATCTCACAACACTGGGAACACCACGCCTCATTATTCCCATTGATTCAGACTTGTGTCTGCTGGAAAACAGGACTCAGGGTGACAGCATCCGAGTTTGCAAAATGTACTTGGAGAAGCTGGTATGACCGAGCAGCCCCTGCACGGGGGCACGGCTCAGTAGCCAGCGAGCACCCATCCAGGAGCACATCTCCTTAGCATGGAGAGGACGCTTCACAGAGAAAATGTATAACAGCTTAGTATATATTTTCTAGCCTTTAATTCCTCTGATTTTTGGACCCCAAAATTATGTGAGTATGAATTAATTTGCTAGTATACATAAAATATGTATGAAGCAAAACTTCATTTTTTATGTGAAATGAGTGCAGAGGCTGCTGTGGGTAGATGGGGAACTGGGTACCAAGTGACCATAGATATTTGCTGATCTGAAGGACAACTTGCCTTTAAATCATGTTGATTATTAATCATCTGTGTCAACCTGGTTTTTAGGTTAGGACCAAAACCAACCCTCTTAAAAAACTTAAAAAAATAAAATAACCCTCCTCCCCTTTCCGCTGGAGCAGTCCTCTATGCAGCCTGCTGGATTTCCGAGCTTGGAACGGAGTTTAAAGCAGGGAGATGACATTAGACACAGCCTGTCAGCATGCACTTCCAGAGCCCAGGCAAAGCAAGACAGCCTCTCTCGTTACAGGTGGAAAAATGTTTTTTAAGCAAAGCTTTCGGAAGAATTACAACTGCGCACGCACAGCGGAAGACGACGTTTTTCTTTGCGCTTTATCAGCCGTGTTTCCGAAGCGCGTGGTCCTGCAATGTCGGTTTGTCCGCTGGGATGGGATGTCAGATAAACAGGTAGTTTGTACTTTGCTGGAGCCTTCCTTATCCTCGGCCAGGGAAGCCTGCTGAAGTCCAAGATATAAAAAATAGGAGACCAGATTCCTGAATAGGTGTAAGTTGGCGTGCCTCCATGGTCTCAGTGGAGCTACACTGATTTATGCAAGCTGAGAAATCTGCTCCACAGTGTGCTGGATTAGATAATATTTCTTTGCCTTGCTTTTGGAGGGGTGGGAAAAGGAAAAAAGTTATAATGAGGATGAAATTGTCATGGTTTTGAACAATAGCTTTGGAAATTCCTATTCTCAAGGCTCATGGGGAATATCACTTCTCAGGGGAGAGGGGAACGGCTTCTGGAGGATGACACACCTTCCTCCAGTTCCGTTTTGGAAAAGTCTGCGCTCATTTCTTCAATTCCAATCAAACGACACAATAAAACGAGTCATCGAGCATACCTACTGCTGCTGTCTTCTGCATTTCACGGGAAGATGCCAAACGCTAATAAAACATCCAGCTGTGGACCGCCCCAGTCTATGGGCCTGATCCAGTGGCAGGACTGCAGGAGGGTGGTCTTCCACGGCTCCGATGCTGGTGCTGCTGTGGTCCCGAGGGGCTGCAGCTTCCAGCAAGCCTGGAAGCACCACCAGAGTGCCTGAAACCTGGGGCATCTCCTGGTGCATCTTCCCAGCAGGCTCCCAAGATGCAGAGATGTTTATAGGTACTGCCAGCACAACAGACCAAACCAGGATTCGGGTATCTTTCATCTCTGTGTTGCTTTAGAGCTCATCCTAAAACCCTGGCTGGCTCGCAGGTGTAGGACTTCCCTGGCACGGTTCTGCTCAAGGAGTTGGGTGGGTTTGACAAACCTTTGTGAAAAAAATGCAAAATAAAAGGATATGACATAACTGGTTTAGTTACCCTAGGTTAGTAATTAGTAAAGATACCATGTAGCCTCATATTGTGGTAAGAAATACATAATTAGTCCGTGGAACTCACCACCACAAGACATCTCTGAAGCCGAAGCTTAATGATTTCAAACCCAGCCTGTAGGATTATGTGAACACGGTCGTGTTCAATTTGATTAGTTTGGGAAAAAATCAAAACCACAGCAGTTTGGATGAAATGAAAGCCTACATGTTTTGGTGCAGGACTGAAACCTGAGCCAAAGGGCAGAAGGAAGACAGGGAGATTTGTGACAGGTTATTCCATAACTTCCCAATTTGGGGTTTCTTCTTGGAAGTGAGATACCAGAGAACAGGAAAAACTGCTCCAATCCGGTTGAGAAATTATCTAGGAACATGCAGACCTAAACTCCTTGGTTTCAAGAGGTAGAAAGACCTTCCTTGCTCTTTGGCTAACCTCCCGAGCAAAAACCATGGACATTTGCTAATGCTTTTGCTTATCGCAGCCTTCCCCCATCAGCAGATCTCTGCCGCGCACTTCAACTTGAACTTGACCACAAGTCAACGGGAGGCCTTGATAGATAGACAGATATTTTTTGCGTGTCTTTTCAAGCCGGTTCCCTTCAACAGGTGTTTGCTGTGTCTGAGGTTACTTTGTTTATATAATCCTTGTTCCATTTGGAAGGATGAAAAATATCACTCTGTTTTATTGTAAACAGACTTCGGTTCTCTTAAACACTAAAAGGAAAGGTTACCAGATTAGTCATAGGCTTCTCCCCCCCACCACCACCACCTTGCTTTGCTCCCCCTTTGAAAAATGCCTGGGAGCCAGCAAACCTCCCCTCGCGCTGACGTCGGGGACCGTGGCGTGGCTGCTGGAGAGGGGTGAAGCCTCCGCGGGGCTCCAGCCCTGCGTGCTGCACCGTGCTCTGGACGAGGGGTGGTTTGCTACGTGGGGGGTCTTTGCGTGCCGCCTCAGTGCTGGCTATCAGTTTTCAAATACAAGCTTGGATGAGCGTCCAGGTTTTATCTTCCGTTTGCTGCCAACAATTCTCAATTTGATTTTTTTTCCTTTTTTTTTTTCCCTTGCTGCCAACAATCCTCATTTTGATTTTTTTTCCTTTTTTTTTTTCCCTCCCTTTTTTATTTTTTTTCTTGACAAGCATCCATGAGTGAAAGCTCCATCACGGAAAGACAATCTTTTATAATGACAGAAGCAGAGCCAGGGATCTGTGTCAAAGGGCTGAGATACTGCCTTGCTGAGAAAGCAGAGCAAGGGCTGGTCTGAGTTTGGTGTGTGTATAAGGTGCATTTGGAGAAGAGATGGGAAGGATGAAGCCCGCTGGGATAGGTGTGGGATGTAGAAAAACAGGCTGGCAGCCAGACCTGGGTGGTTTTACTGGGGTCCCAGTGACCCTAATGTAGACAGAGCTCCCCATGCCTTTCTGCAAGAGGCTGGCACGTGGCATGGCCATACCCCAACACCAGGGCAGCCGGTCCCAGGGCTCAGGTTTCCCCCGGGCTCTGCAGAAAACCCCAGTAATGTGTATAAATGAGCTCTGTACAAATCCTGTGCTCGAGTCCTCGAGCTCGAAAGGGGCATGAGCATCTTGACAGGGCCTCCTAACATAAGGCATGTGTGCGTGAGCCATGCTATGAATCATCGGGGCCTGGAACGGAGCTTTATTTAGGATGCAGAGTCAGAGAAAATTCCACCCTTGCCCTGGGAGTAGGGGAAAGCAGGTGTTTTTTTCCATAAACTGTCCTTAGCCCTAAAGTTAATGGCCATAAATTAAACAGGGGAGGGGAATAGCAGATGTTACTCTAGGAATCCACGTGCATGTGTCTGAAGGTGAAAGCTAAATATAGGGTTTGGGTTTTTTTTTTTTCTTTTTAAATCAAAATCCAAAGAAATGTCCGTACCTTTTTCCTTTCCGGCTGACAGTCAGGTCACACGTTTTCGAGAAGTCCACCTTTCCACCTTCCTCCCCTACTGACTCATCCATCAGCCCCATCATGGGTCTGGGCAGGCTGCAGGCATCCTGCTACCCCTGCTCCTCTCCCTCCCCTCATATTCTTGACGAGATCTATTTTTTCCCTTTTTCCTAAAATCACCCAATGCCCCTTTTCCCAATCCCTCTCCTCCGTGAATCCCTGGTGAGGGTGCGCTGGGAGACAGGCACCCACAAATGCCCAGACGCAGCCCCACTATTGCTGTCCCCACGTCCCCAGCATCCATATGGGGAAGGGCTGGTGGTGGCAAGGACACCCGGTGCCTCCTGTCCCCGCACCGGGTGTAGCTCAGCCCCGGTGGGACGCTTCCATCCCCGTCATCCCCTCCTGCCCTGGATACAGGCTGTGGTGCTGAGACAGTTTCCCCGGCCGGACCTCACCGGCATCTCACATGCTTTTGCCCCCCCCCCCTCCCCACGGCCGGTTTACCTAACGGCCTGTATAAACACAGGAAACGTGGTTATTTTCCAAAAAAAGAAAATCGGTGCACGGCTGTTTTGCAAGAGGCGGTCCAGCAGGCAAGACAGAGCTGATGGGGATGCGGGGGGGGGGGGACAGCAGGGGACACAGCCATGGACTGTCTCTGCTTAGCATCCCCATGATGGGGGGGGCACAAAAACTCCAGGGGAAGCATCTGAGGGCAGGATGAAGAGGCATTGCTGATGGGACAGCATCTAAGTCCTACCTGGGTGGGTGGAGGGCTTTTGGGGCAGGTACGTGGGGTTTTGGGGAGTTGTTAGTTATTCAGATTGCCTGGTGGGCTGCATGAGCCCCTGGGCGAGGTGGGCTGCACATCCACTGTATAAATAAATGGGGAAACTGAGGCATGCTGGAGATGCATTACAGAAAGGGCAAAACAGCTCCGTTCCCCAGTGTTCCCCAGCCCCTGCCCTTGCTGGGTAGAACGGCAGCTCTTTGCTAAGCCAGCCAAGCCACACGTGCAAAAACCAGGCGCCCAGACGCCGGGGCGATGGGCTTGGTGTGTCCTCCTCTCCGGCTGCCCTCTGCCTATTGACAGATGTCTCACTGCGAGTGAATTTGGTTTAGATTTCTCCAGCCAAGATGATTTTGTGTCCTGCAAGGGGAGAAGGGGATGCTGCTAACCACAGAGATAGCTCACGCAGCACCATTTGGCCTAAGGTTCGTGCTCCGTGGCCACCTTGCCTTGGAAAAAGCTGTCCAAAGGACATTGCTTCAAGCTGGGCATTTCAGAGCACCCCCAAAACTCCTCGGCTTTGCAATTCCGTGTGAATTGCTTTAAATTGTTTCTTTGCAAATCGGGCCAAGGATACAGGACCACTGAGGTCCGCTTCTGGTGCTGGGGAGGGGGCATCTTCAGCTACTCCTTTGGACCTTATTTCCAGGTGCTTTTCTGAGTAGATCTGCCTCTTTCCCACACACTGTAACTCCCAGCTCCTCCAAAGCAAGCAGGAGGAAAGGAAGGGAGGAAAAAAAAAAAAAAAAAAAAAAAAAAGAAAAAGAAAAAAAAAAAAAAAAAAAAAAAGAAAAAACCAAAAGCCCTGGGGCTAAATTGAAGCCATTAGTAGCCTCGAACTGATGACAGCGCAATAAATTACTAATTAACCTTCAGGGCGAGTTCAACACCTTGGGGATAAGTGTGAAAACATGGAGTAATAAGCCCTGACAAAGCCCGGGAGTGGCAGCTCCCGCCGGGCCGGGGCACGCAGCACTGCCTTCGCTTTAGGGGGGATTTCTGCGCCGGGTAGACCAGCAAAGTGGGGGCACCGGGCCTGGGACCTCGCCTGGCCTCAGTCCCAAGACCATAAAAAAAAATAACCGCATTTCTGCCTTGTTTTTGCAAAACTGCGTTTTACTCAGATGTCTGGTTTAGGGCAGCCACGCTTAAAAAAAAAAAAAAAAATATGCCACCCGCCTATGGGAAATGTCTTCAATTACAGAGAACAAGGGCTGGCTCTGGGGGATTTTGTTGCTGTTGTAATTGCACTGACCGATCAGTGCCTCGGAATGACTTTTTGAGGGCAGGCGATTGCCATGAACCCCTTGGACAGCCCCGGGGGAGGTTTCTCCTGGAGCTGAGAGCAGCCCAGGCCTGGAGGGCTTTGCCCACGGGCGCTGGGGACGGGGCACCCAGCACCAAGCCCCCCTTGGCTGGTCTCTGCCCGTGGGGTGATTTACCCTTGCAGAGATTTCGGCACAGAAATGCTTACAGTGATTAACGCTGTGCAATGCCGACCTGATTAGGTCAATCCACCTCATTAGGAGAGACGGTCATATATTGCAAAGGATTTTTTATATATATAAATATATACATATATATATATATGACTGTGTTGCAAGAAGCGGAAGAAGATCATAATTACCCTAACCTGAGCCCAGTCTCTGCAGGTTTTCTGCGGTCGTTGTTTGGATTTTATTCTCCGGCAAGGGGGGGAAATGCAATCCTGACCACCCATGAAGTGCATGGAGCTCTTGGAAATGTGAACGTGTTGGGGACGGGGAGCTGCGATCGCTGGGGACTGGGACGGGGCTGTGGCAGGGGACAATCCCCGCCTCTGTCCTGGGTGAAGATGAAGAGGCAACATGTGCCCGAGGCAGCAAAGGGCTGCAGGGCTCTTCCCACATCAGAAAAAAACCCCATGCAAACTTTCAGCTCTTGCGTGCCCTAAGGAGGAGCCCAAAGCCACCCCAATCTGTACAACCAAGAGCTCCAAGACCCCCCTCTCTTTTTAATTCTCCCCCCTGGTGCTGGGGCAAGTATTTGCAAGATTCATTCTTTGGCATCTTGCTGCTGATCAAGCAGGGGACTTTGCCAATAGTATTGCATCAAGGTCTTTTCAGCTGTAATGGTGTATGACATTTCTGAGACCAGATATGGCTCAACTAATCATATTTTAATAGCCCTACCTTTTAGGAACGGACTGGCTCAGAGAGTACACGGTAATATTTTAATTTCTGAGTTCTGATGAGCATAATTTTGAGCAGGTATTCAGTTTCTGTATGTTATAAATCGTGCTCCCAGATGTTCAATGCCAACGGGCTATAAAGAGCAACTGCACAAATATAATATTTAATACCGAATGTCAGTTTGGGTGTTCTACTCAATTTCCTGGAAAGATCTTTAAACTTGTCTTATTTAGCTTGAATACCCAATCAGTTCCATACTCCAGCCCGAGCTATGTAATTCCGCATAACTAAGTTCTCTAATTTCTGAGATGCAAATGTAGAGCAGATGTAAAAGGGGAGTGGAGGGAAGGGGGGATGTTCCTGTGCTTTCAGCAGCGCTGGTTATCAGTGCTGGTTGGATCGGAGAGGGAAAGGGCTGTCAGGTTTTGCAAAAAGTGCAGACCCTGCATGCTTTGGACGCTAACCGAGGGCTCTTGGGGAGGCGGTGGGTCAACCAGATGGCTGTAGCCCTGAGTAGCCAGCTCATAGTGGGAATAAATGGTGGACCTGTCCTGCTAGCAAAGCCCCATCCCATTAAATGAGCCTGAGCTATCACAGAGGCTGAAAGGAGCACTGAGATTTCAGGGGACTGAGGATAAAGGTGAGCTTACGGCTTTCTTGGTAGCGGGATGGGACAGGGAAGGACCTGTAGTTCTCTGAGGTAGACAGACTCGCTTCTTGCTCGTTGCCCTGTTGTCCCACATGATGTTCCTCTCTTGGTCTGCGGCCATCAGTTATCTCATCACCTACAAGTAACCTCTTTGGTGGGCTGAAAACATCTGCAATTGCTGCCCATACAGCTCCCCAGTGCCCTGGTGTTACTCGTGCGATGGGAATCAGTAACAGCAGAAGAAAGACACTTTCCTTCCTCGGAGCCCTGGCTCCTGCCAGCCCACAGCTGTCCCCTCTGCAGACACCACAGCTCTGGTCCAGACGGTTCGTGCAACAAACCCAACACAGTTCCCCGCCAGTCCACGTGGGACAAAATCAGGGCTGTGGAGGAGTCCCGAGGGAGTAGGAGTAGACAGGCCACCCAGTCTAAGGGCTCACTGGTCTGGCAGAGGGCAAGGGAGGGGCATAACCCCTGTAGCAGCCCCCACGGGCGCTCCCAGGGCTCGAAACTTAGCAGCTGCCACTCGCAGCGCTATCCATCACCACGGGCTCTTTGAGCGCAGTGAAGTTATTTGACCTTTTTTCTGCTTTAAAAAGAAATACAATAAAAATGCGATTCTGGCTGCAGCTTCTAAAGCAGAACTGACCAAATACCATATATAGTATCAACTAAGGACAGCCACAGACTTCCTTCCATCTTCTTAAGCCATCCCCCTTCCTACAGCACTATCCAAGTTGCATTAATCATGGGCTTCTTCAGAGTAAACGGCATTAATCTGCCCTCTCGCCATTTCCCTGGTGTTTTGCAGCAAATCTTGGATGCATGCGGGATCCTGTGCATCTCGCAGGCTCGGTGGTGATATGCTGCAAAGGAAACGGTAGCTATTTCTATCAGGTCGAGCCTCACAGTGTTTCCTGCTCCTCCGAGCAGATCAGTCCCAGGTGGTCAGAGCCCCACGCACACTTAGGTCAAAAATGCTCACTTTCTCCATGCTTACTTGCCAAAAATAAAAATCTCTTGCTGAGTGACCCATCCTACTTCTTTGGTTTAAAGATGTCAGCAGCTTCAAAGGCTGCTCCTGCGCCCTGGGCTTTGGGCATTTGTTCTGAAAAAGCTCAGAAAGAGCTTCAGAAATTGAGCTGGGTGAGTGTTTCTAGCTACCTGTCAGCATCTTTGACTCCCTGGGAGTTTCTTCCTTGTCTTGTTCCCAAATGTGTTTGCCAAAGGACTCCTTGCAGATGTTCTCAGTGTTAAGCAGATATGTGTAATGGAATGCATGTATTCATAAACCAGTAGAAAAAAAACCAAAGCCTCTGTGCTTTATCTAAGCTAATCACAGTCTTTCTCTCACATGGGGGATATAGGTCCTTCATGTCATGTCCTAGTATCGCTATAAACAATACTCTTCAAAATGTCTTTTTCTCTTCTTTTTATTTTAATGGGAGAACTACTTATGTATTCTGCCACATGAAAGTAGATTTGCCTTCATTTGTGGCCATGCTGATTACAAAGCCTTGGAGATCTTTAATTAAATCGCTTGGGTTTTGTGTATTTCCTTCAAAGAAAACCATCAAAAAAGCATTTGTGACTCATTAAAATTATAACAGTGACGCTATCATCTTTGCCTTCTTATTTTACTTATTTTGATCAAAACCTCTGCGTGCCACGCATACCTTTAACAGCTCGTGAGTGTGCATCCCTCCTGCACGGGGAAGAGGATGAGGATGCTCCCCAGCAGTGCTGAGGTATGGCTGGCCTTGGCATCTGTCAAGGGGAACCATGCACACCTCTAGCTGGTTTATCGCTCCGCTGAAAGCCACAAAGTCAAGACATTTTACACATATTCAGAGCCAAAGCCCAGGAGTGACTAGAATATGCACAGAATTTATTCTGGACATATCCTTATCATTGGGGTGTCCTGAAAGCTGTTGCATGTTGCAGTCAGCACACTTGTACTGTCCTCTCTTGCTCCAAATTGTTCTGCAGAGGGTTTATCTCTTGCCCTTTCTCCTTTTTTTTTAAGAGCAACAGAGCCCTGGCAAGGTAATTCAGTGTCTGCATCGCCTGCTCTGGCCCTGCCACCAGGTGAATAACTGGCTATATCGTTGGACATGGTCACATATGTTAACCGTGCTGAGGTTTTTGTTCTCTTTTTTTTTTTTTACCCTCTCCATTATGTCAGCACATGCAACTTCTTTAGACAAGAGATGGGGCTCATTCACTCCTGCAGGGACACTGCAGCCCAGCAGATAACGGATGCCACGACAGCCCCCAGCAAAGGATAACATCAGAGTTACAAGCTTTCTGGGGCGATTAATCCCAGGAAAACTAGCCATGCCCTATGACATGGAACTGTGCCACTGTGAGGAGCCATCCAGCCTCCTGAGGCAGAGATCTCTTCTTAAAGAGAGAAGTTACCTTGGAGAAAGACCAGAAATGAAAGAAAGGCTTTTAGGAGCACTGCGATAGGGATGAGAAAAGGGCTACCTCCCACCCATGGTAATCTGGGACACTCTGTGGGTTATGTGTTAAGGGCAGACATGCCCTGAGTTATTCTCCTTAAGACAGGGTCAGGATATTCCCCTGCTGTTGTTCCTAATGAAGATGCAGCAGAGATCCCTTCATTTTTGCGTGAGGTTCAGGGTAGGTCTGGCTGCAAACTGGATGGGACCATGAGGGGGTTACCCAGCTGATCCCACAGATCCCAGCTGTGGGAGAAATCGCAGAGGGGCTTCGCAACTAGGCAGGTTTAATTTATCAAAGCTTGAGGACACCCTAAAACCACATTACTCATTTGTCCAAGGTCCTTGCAGGACTCTTCATCTGTCGTGGCCTCAAAAGCCACCCTTCACACGATCGTGTCTGAGTGGTGGGATGGAGTGACACATCCCTTTTCCTACTGCTGCTTCCACTTACTGGGGCTGGGGAGAAAGCAGTCCTGGCCCCAACGCTGTCGCACGGATGGTGATTGCCACGAGCACGCGTTTCCTTGTGTTTGGTTTCCGATACTGCGGGACATCCCTGTTGCCTGGCGAGTGGCATGTGGGTATAATCAGTCTCAGGCAATTTATTTTTACTACCCTGTGTAAACACTGTGCTGGAATTGTCACTGTGATTTAGGAGGTGCAAGATTTTTCTGTTAGTGATTTTTTTTTCTTTTTTTTTTTTCTTTTTTTTCTTGACACCTTCCACTCCATCTCTGGAACGACCCTTCGTGAGCAGCTTTCACCTAGGATTTCCCTAGTGATGGAACATGCTCTTGAAGTCTGAGCTCTGTCTCTCCAGGCTTCCCTAGATGCTCTCTTGGAGACTGCAAGAAGGAGAGGACAAAATTACCTTTCTCTTTTGCCCAGCAACCATTTTGTGCACTGAAAATAGAAGTATCATTTTAAATGAGCCGCTCAGAGAGACATAATCACCCAGATACAGATGAAATCACTTAAAAATTTTGAAACTGGCAACCTCATATATTTTAATTATAGACTACAGTGATATTCTGCTGAAAGCAATTATGTTGTAGCTCTTCCCCCACACACAGGCAGTCCCAGTTGTGCTCCACAAAGACTAGCAGTTAAGCATATAAGGCATCATGTATGGTTTTTTTTTTTTAAATCCCTTTTTTTCAATGCCTTGAAATAAGGCAAGAGATCCACTGTTCTGGACATGCCCTTATTGCATATACGTGGGGTGCATTTAGGTAGGCGAATGTAGGTACGTTGATTGCAGCAGCAGAAACACGTATCTGCCATGAGAACAACTTTTTTCCCCCACTTTTTGAATGGCCTCTTGTTTTTGCTATGAAAATGGCCGTCCCTGCTTCGTCAGTACTTTTTAAACTTGCCACGGCCAGAAAAGATACTTCTGTTTAAAATCAGAGAAACGATCCACTAAAAAGCTTCAAATGAAAGATATCTATTTCACCGGGTTGGACTGGCCAACAAGCGTGGCTTGCTGAAATGTGGTCGAGACACTCAGATACAGTTCATGCTACTGATACCCCTTGCTCTCCCTTCAAAATTAGCCCAGATGAATGGGGCCTTTTGTAGTGAGGAAAGAAACGGGCAGAAATCACAATAATCTCTTTCTAGCCAGGCCTCTGTAGCACGGGGTGAGTCAACGGCTCTGCCTAGTGCTGGAGAAGAAGGAAAACAGCAATTTCTCAGCGGTTTCCTTGGCATGTTGGAAACTGAAGGCGATCTTCTCGCACGCAGCTCGTTGCACCTCGGGCCGGTTGCTCCCGTTGACTCCGTTCCAGCCATTCAAGCGCTGCAGGGCTGCGGACCGTAAATCGCATCCTTCACAGCCCAGCACCGTGGCCGAGCAGGTTTGTCCTGGCCTGGCACCTTGGTACGCCTCGGGTGGTGGGAGGTGGTAGGCATCTTCTGGCTTTGGAGCATGGTGACTTTCGACTTTTCCGTGCACGCTTCCCGGGCCAAAGCCTTTGCTCTCGGTGAGAAGTTATACTTCTTTCCTGTTATTCTAAAACTAAGTACTTTGCACATTTGGGAAGTATTATTAAGTAATAGTCTGAGTGACGGTCTGTGGTTGGAGTTAATTTCTTCCAGTTCTCAAAGTGTCTAATTACACTTTCTTCAATGCTAACTGTACAGATTGTTTCAAATGTGCAAAGACCTCTTGTTTAAATTAAAAAAAAAAAAAAAAAGAAAGAAAACCTTCAGTTCATCCCTTTGGATTGAAGGTCTGGGACTAGAGGCATAACCTAAATGTCTTCTGACTTCAGCACCATTCGTGGTTCTGGACATGTTTCCCCAAGTACCCTTGAAAGAATAAAAACCAACAGGCCAGATGCTACCTCGTGTAAATCCAGATCGTCCCTTTTATACAGTTCAAATATTCCCCAGCTTAAAGCTAGGTCTGTCTTTAAATTAGACCCACGCCAACTGAAGGCATGGTAGGCAAACATAGGCAACCCCATTTTAAGCAGTTGTGCCCCAATTCACTTGCAAACCCAGTGGTGGGGATGCCGTGACTGGCTGCCTGTTCCTAGTCCAGGGCGATGCAAAGTGAAGTGGGCACTGGAAAAGGGCTTCAAGCTGATGTGTTTCACCGCAGAGCTGGGGCAGAGTAGAAGAACATACATGGGATCTCTGGCACATTGGCTGAAAACAGTGATTTAGTAAGCCACCGTAATTTGGTTGTGTTTAGAGATCGTTTGAGCCTTCATTTAATGGTTGATGGAAGAGCAACACAGCTTTTACATGGAGACGTCTCTCAGAAGGAAAAACTCTATTTGGAGGCACATTTTCACCTCTTTGCTGTGGCCGGTTTAGAAAAACAAACATATCCTGCAGCTGATTTTTCCGATTACAGTTTAAAATGCATTAGACGGGTGGCAGGGGAGAGACAAGAGGGGCAGAGCCACCCGTGGGGCTGTGAGAAAAGCCAGTGATGCACATCACCCTTCAGAGCCCAAGGGAAAAGCTCCAAGAGGGCACCAAGAGCTTGGTTGTGCTCACAACTGCTGCTGACCAGCACATCAGCCTCAATTCAGGCTGATCACAAGTTTTTTTTGTCAGTCTTTGCCTTTGGCCATGCTCAAAATAAGGTTTTCGTGGTTATCAGATCTTCTTCCCATTGTCAGACCACGGAGGGAGGGGAAAAATAACATGGAGAATTGGCGAGAGTGGGTAAGATGGGCATCCAGCTCACGGCAATGCACGGGGCTTTGTTTTGCGCGGGTGGTTTCACGCGATAGCCTGGGCTGATGCTGCTGATTCGGTCGCTGTGGTCATGGACTTCTCTGAGGGGTGGACACGTTCAATTTGAATGGTGGCCTACAGGACTAAAGGTGGTATCCTTCGAGACTGGGTGAGTTCACGTTGTGATTTATTTTTCTTTCCTGGGGTTTGTGACTGAATCAGACGGGAAAGAGGAAGTGAAGGTTTGTTCTTTCTAAAGATTTATTTCGTTACATCTGCAACAAGTCAAGAAGAGAACAGGGTAGAAAGGCTTTTGGTTTTGGGCCTGGAACAAAGCTCAGTACTTGAGATAAACAAATGGGGGGAAAGGAATTATCAAAGAAAGAGCTGGCCACAGACTTTGTTATGAGCTTTACTGTAACAAGCTGAGAAACTTTGGTAACTTAAACCAAACTGAAAGCGGACTGGACTTGCAGGGTAAAAGGAAAAGCAGATGATTGAGGTACCTCGAGGAAGAAAATGTTCTGTCTGTCTGCCTGCCTATCCATCTCTCTTACGTTGCTGTTATATGTGGAGCTACTTGACATTGAAAATATCACAAGCTTTGGATTAGATGACCCAGCAGATTTCTCAGGTGTGTGAGTTGCCCTGCCATTGACTTTGATAGCCATGAACAAGCTCTGTTGACTCATCCACCAAATGAAGCGGTGGTGCTCTCTTCGTTTTTACAACAAGCACTAAGATGCCTAAGTACAAGACAAAATGTAGGTACTGCTGTGGCCAGGCATTGCGTACCAGTGTGTTTTACCTGCCAGGTGTGATGTGTGATTATACACACAGCCAGAAAGCTACATCTACACACAAGACTTCTCTGAGTTGGCTGCAAAATTTGCAAGTATTCTATTGCAAGTGATTTTCAAAAAACGTTGCAGAACAGCAGTGACACCTTGTCCAAGTTCCCACTTTGGTAAGCAGGTGTGAATAATTCCTACCTAGTGCTCAGGCCAGAATAGGAGCTGAATTACTTCATGTAGGTCAGCAGAGATGGTGAAAAACAACAAAAGATCTGAGAGATACAGCATTTGTTAAAAGAACAGCATTTATTTCTCTGTGGGGGGGAAAAAAAAGGGAGAAATGATGAAGCCTTCATTTCCACAGTGTTAAATTAACAACAGCAAAAACCACTCAAAAGAATAAACTGCATGTTAAGTAAATTTAAAAGAATTACTGTAAAATGAATGCCAGCTTGCTTTTCTAGTGCTTGCAAATCCCGAGTCACCAAATCCCTTATAGCACCTCCTAAAAAGCTTAGAGGAGCGTGCCAGTTGCAGCTACCCTCCACACATCCTTAGGACCGTAGTGTCCCTCTTAGGAGGTCCATGCCTCGGGCTCTCGACAGGAAAGATAACCCCTCCAGAAAGCAGCTCACCACACCCCAGGTCTGACAACATTTACCAGTTACCTGTGCTGAGTACTCTTTATCTCACTGATACCCTATCAGCCCTGTTCAGGGCAAGATGAGATAGCAAAGTGGCACAATTAGCAGTAATTAGCCTGTTCTGTGGTGGTTCCCGGGATGGAACAGGTCCATGTCTGCTGGTCCTCCAGAGAAGCTGGTGGGGTTGGGTGGCCATTGACCTGGTAGCCAGGATGGGGTTTGTGCTGCCGGTTCCCTTTTATTGCTGTGCGTGATGGGGCTGGGTTTAGGGGCAGAGCCCCCCGGGGAAATGGGAGGATGATGAAGGTGCCTCCACCCTGGGGTGGGAGGGTACGTGGGAGGCTCACAACTCCGCACAGATTTACAGGCAAGCCACCCCATGGCACTGTAGAGCCATTGGTCTTACTAAAACTGGCCCCGCTGATCTTGCACGTGATGGTCCATGACCATAAACCACCTTGCTAGGACCTGCTGCTCCTCACTGGGCTGCCCGAGATGAGGAAATCTCGGTCTGGTGGGAAATTTGAAGAACTGGAAAACATGAGTCCCTCTAATACAGTGATACTTTGGGTTTTCTAAAGAAACGAAACCCTTGAGATGACCCAGTCATCAGTACATCCTACAGAAGAAGAGGAGAAAGCCTCAATAAAGATGAGGTTTGGGTTATTTCATGCACACACAGGCTGATTTGCATGGCAGCCTATCTCAGTTGCCCAGGGCTGGGGAGGGTTGCCCCAATTCCTTGCCCCAAAAGTTGGCTTTGCCTATGCTTTCTAAGCACTCATCCTTGAGGTGAGGGTTGTCCTGTCTCCGACCCACAGGTCAGTCCTGCAGCGTGGTCAGGGATGTCCTCCCTCGTCCTGCACGCACACGGCTCGTGCACGGTTAAAGCCCCTGTGCATGACATCTCCAAATTAACGGGTTGGCCATGACAGTCATTGGTGTTGCTGGCCAGAAACCTGTAAAGCAGAAGGGAAATGGTTTTGGTGGCAGAACTACAAATACTCAGTAAAGCACAGCTTGTTTCGGTGCTTTTTTATGTGGTTCTGTGCTGATTTTTCGTCCCTTAATTCACAGCAGAAGTGAAGCAGAGTGTAGCAGAGATTGAGCATGAATCCTTTGCGCTTGGTTAATGGGAACAATTACAGAAGTTTCTTCTTTTTCTTTTGCCAAGCTGTGATATGAAATCATTTGCTGGGTTCCTGTTTCCATGGAAACAATGAGTTTCATACCATTTTTATATTACACATCAATGAAGTGAAGGCCAACACTTCATAAATGTATTGTCTCACGCAATAATCAAGTAGCTACCAAGTACCACAGCTAAATGCACCTAAAATGCAATGAAACCAGCTCCGTAAAACACGAGTGTGTGAATATTTATTGATCTGGTACGACACATCGCTTAAGAGCCAAGAATACCAAAAATACCAAACGTGGGTGTTTAGGTATTGCAGCGCGTACTGGCTTTTGAGTAAAGCCTCCCTTTCTCAAAGGATCTGGTCGCCTTGAGCCATCTCCAGGAAAGGGTTTAGGGACCTGTTGTGCGATGCAGATGGAATTCAGCTGCCGACAATGCCGAGAGCTGCCCGTCAGCCGCCGGTCCATCTTGCAGGCAAAGGCGAGCCAAGGGCGGATGATTTGCAGGACCTCCTAGCCCTGTGGTTAGTGTGCTCACAGGGACGTGCCTGGTCGCCGGCCTTTCTCCAAGGACTCTCTACATATTTTCTCCTTAAAACAAAATATACAAAGAGTCCACCCGGTATGGAGTGGAATTCGGGACTCTGCCCGCTCCCTCCCAAGCACATCTGGGAGCCTTTCCCTCGCAGAGCTGAGCAGCTGCACGGCGAGAGAGAGAGGGAGGGAGGGAGGCAGGGAGGGAGGGAGACTCCCATGCTCTGCCACGGAGGAAAGCGAGGGCTGAAACGGGAATTGAATTCAGGGACGCTGCGGTGGGTGGCTCAGCCCCGGGGCTCTTCAGTGGGACAGGGACAGGATCGCAGGGAGGTGCAGCCTGGGCTGGGTGATGGGCAGGGTTGACTTCCCGGACTTCAGGCTTAGTAATTCAGTTCTGAGAATGAGCCACTTGCTTAAAAGGCTCAGTAGGAGTTGGAGTAGCTTGTTTTAATGAGCAGTTAGGGAAGACTTCACCGTGCAACCCTCTATATTGGACCCTGAGTCCTTATTTCACTGGGCAACGGATTGGAGTCTTGGTTGAGAACAGCCCTTAGAGAAAAGGAAATGACGTTTTCTCCTTCACTCAAGAAGGATTTGTACACAAGTGGTTGTGCAAAAAATAATAACCTAATTTCAGTTTAGCAACTTAAGAAAATCAGAATTTTGCTTGGAGCATTCTCTTTTTTCCCCTTTCCTTCTCTTTATTGAAATACATCCTGGGAAAGTGGTGGGATGCACACAGAAACAGTCTCTCCCTGTTCCTGATGGACAGGCAGACCACATTCAGCGATCCCTTCCACAGCTATTTCTTGGATGAAGCCAGTTAGTTGGCCCTTCCAGACAAATGCAACAGAAATTTCACAGAGAAACTTCACGTGAAATAATTTTTTGACCTGATCCCAAAGGACAACGTTTCCACACAGGGGTTAATGGTTCATCGATGTGTACAAAATGGACCCTAGCTGTCCAGTGCAATGGTATTTTCTGTAATCCTTTTTGCTGACAAGCTAGCAGGTGGTGAATCACCACAACATGACACAAAAAGAAATGTTCTATGATGGAGGAAAGCAATACATGGAGCTGTATCTCCATCCATTTGAGATGGACACCCATCTACCTCCACCTGACAGAGCTGTTTCTCCCCTTCTCTTATGTGCCCCCCTGCCATGTGGCTTTTCAGCTTATTTATACTTCCCTTTAGTTATACCACAGCATCTCAGTTGCAGCTCACGCTAAAAGCGTCCTTGTAGCCCTACGAAGGAACCAGGGATAAGATGATGCCTAGCACAGCTGGCTGCCTTACCCGATCCTTCCTTGGTCCACTTGGACCATGACCAAGGACCAAGGCTGCAGAGCATGCACGGGCCACCCGCATCCAGAAGACTTTGAAGTTGGGACTGCGTCTGTGCCTGATGCATGTTTGCATGCAAACAACGCAGATGGGCGGCAAATCTGGAGAGGAGAACAGGCTCAAGTCTGCACTTAATGGCCAGTGTAAACATCCCCCTGAAATCTCTTTGCAGATCCAACCTCAACAGTCTCTCTGCTATTCCCCACTCCCCTTTTACCACCCAACCTCCTGACCTCGCAAAAATATGTCTCTGAAGGGTCAGAGCTTGGGTGTGGAGCAGATGCTGATGTCTGGGATCAGGAGTGGGTGGCCCAAGGGCTGGACAGTGCAACATTCCTGTACAGGGTCTCTGGTTGAGATAAGGCAGCCCCACGCTGTGATTTACTCCAAGGATGTGGAGTTTGAGTGAGTCCTGCATGTTCCCTGGCAGATGAGGCAGGAAAAATCCTGTTGAATAAAACCCTTTCAATCTGTCAGTAATGGTTTTCTTTAGAAAAGCATCTAATTATATATAGCTAAAAGCACCACGATCGTCTGGACCACAAGCCATCGCTCACAGCCTCCAAGCCCAAATCCACTGGAACGTACCAGGGACTGAGCTCATTTGTTTCTGCTTTGGTTAACCCTGGACCGAATCCTACTGGTTTTGCAGCCTTCTTCTGGCTGGACTTCAGTAGCAAAGGTGAGAGAAAAGGCAGCAGTGCTTCCAAGTGAGAAGGGCCTATGTCAGATGCTTAAATTTTAGGGCTTGGGGAGGGTCAGGGCTTCAAAAACGGATTGATCTCCCCCACCGAGGTGAGTATACACCTCCCTAAAGCCAGCAACTCCAAGTGCAGCTGCTTTGGGCCAGCTGGGAAGAGAGGAGTGAATGTTAAGAGAGAAGAGTGGCCTCCCTCCCTCAACACCCTCTCTGAAAGCTGGTATCAGTGGCCTTTCTTTCCTAAAACTGCTCTGATGTAGAGTCTAGAGAACAGACCTGCAATGGATCAGCAGCAGGTTCTTTCTTCTGCTGCAGAGGTTCAAGCCTGAAATTGCCCCCATGCAACATGGGTGCTTCTAGGTTAAGACAACAGGCAAACCGAGGTTTTAGGGTTGCAGTTCTGGGCTGGAATGCCTTATATTCAATCTTTTTACCGTTTTTTTAAATCTCAAAATTACTATATCTAGAGAATTTGAAAAGTCATAACCCATCCACAAAACAGCTGGCTGGAAAAGAGGGTATGAGTTCCCAACCCAGAGGCCCAGCGGTATGGAAAGATAACACAGACAGAGTCTGAATTCACTCTCCAGGGGGAATTTCTTCGGGCAGTTTGGCGGGAGCATGGTATGTATGTCCCCACCAGCCCAGCCTGCCATTTCCTTCCCCTAATCCATCACATTCCCACCATGCTGCACACACTGAGCCCAGCCCTGGGTCTGGGGAAAGGGGAGAGCCAGCCACACCGATACGCAATCCCCCTGGGCAGTCTCCATGGAGCGAGACCTGCAGGAAGACTCTTCCAGCCCCATAGCACATCCCTGCTGGAGTGCAAATATAATCCCAAGGCTCACAGCTAAGAAAAACTTAAGATATCAGTGCATAAGCATGGTTGGCATAACCGTCAAGAAAGCTTTGGACTGTGCACAGTATGACCACAAGATAAGCAGCACATGCATTTGCAGAAACAGTCGCTCTTGCAGTAAAAGCGATGCTGCAGTTAACGCTCTGCCTCTGATCTCTCTACACCTGCAATCCTGGTCCCTGGGACACCCGGTCCAGATGCCACCAGCCCCAGTAAGAACTTGGAGCTACCAACCGGCCTCTTTACCAGATGCGACTGGTTCTTCCTTCCATGCCTCTGGCGTGGAGCCAGCCGATGGCTCAAGATCCTTGCCCGGGAAACACATTTCCAGCACTGGTGGGTAATTGTTGAGAAATACGTTCAAGGAGAGAGGAGTCCAGATTAGTCTGAGTTATGACTCCACATCTAAGGTCATACTGAGACTGACATCAAACCCAGGACTGAATTCTTTTAATATATAAAAAACCTTCATCGAGCACAACAGATTACTTTGGAATTTGAGCACTTACATCTTTTTTCCCATATATTTTATTACGCAATTTCTTCTCCCTAGAAGAATATCAAGCTCTTTTCTTAGTTTTTTAAGCAAACCAAAAGAGGTAATACTAATAATCTGGTCCATAACCTGCAACAGTTTCTTTCATTGCCTCAGCACAGGATGACAAATGGTCATAACCCTATCTAAGGAAACTCGTTGAAATGAATCAGGTAACAAATAGAAAACATACAGTTTACGCAACAGCGTGCAACTAAGAAATCTTCCCTTGGCAAAACAATAGGGCCGTTGTATTCCTCATCTGAGCAGTCGGTAAACTCTCCTAGTCCAGGGCTGTAATGAATTAAAGGCTTTTCTGCAGCAGATACAATTGCTGTTCATTACTAAGAAAAGCACGTTGTATGGGCGTCTGCAGCACGCTAAATGCATGTGTTCATGTTCCCGGCATAGTCAAAACTTGCAAAATAGTGGAGAGGAAGGTGATTACCAGACTTGAGTGACTCAACTCTATGCCGATTCCCCCCCTTTTGTAGGATATTGTTTCTCAATAACACGGTGGCAGGAACGCTTACAGCCAAAACGGCTGCTGCTTTGATAGCAGAGCTTGAGAGCCTGCTTGGATGGGCACAAGGGCACCGGCAACTCCTCTGCTACCTGGACTATCAATATTCGTGGTTGTTAGACTCTGTCCTTGGAATTTTTCAAGGCTCAGCTAAACAAAGTCATGGCTGACCCGGTCTAGCGCTGATGATGGACCTGCTCTGAGCAGGAGGTTGAGCTGGCCGTAACATCAGGACCATAGGTTACCGGGTGGGCTATCAAGACACCAGAGTTGATCTTCCTGCTGTTGAATCATTGAATGGCCTTGGGCAAGGTACTAAATCTTTTCTTGACTATATCTCCAGCTCTAGTCAGTCAGCCTGGTCTATATTGGATGTGCAAATCCTCTTTTGGCTGGAAGGGCAGACGTAGAGGCTACCTGGCAATAGGTATGGGGCATTTCCAGCGGGGTCTGCACGACCACTGGAAAGCTGTAGCTATTTGAACACCAGAAATGGTTAAAACTGATCCTTTAGCACTTCTGATATGCCTGTAGCAGCAATTAGGGCTTACTGTGAGACAGAAGAGATCAAATCCCAGTGGTGGAAATTAGGAAGTGAAATGCCAAGAACAATAACTAGAACAATGTCATGAATTTCCTCCACCAGAGCACTGAAGGAGTGTGACAGAGAATATTTCAATGGGCCTAAATAATTCAGAGCATTGGTTTCACTTAGGAAATTCCAACTAAACATGCTCGATGCTTGTGTTTTATTTTTAAATGTTAGTAACGGTTTGAATTGCTATCAGGGGTACGCATCACTGGAGTGGATCCGGGGCTTCCGTCTTGCTGCTCCATGGGCTCCAAACCGGTAAGCAGCTTCACAGAGCTGGGAAAAGGGAGCCGAGACCTGTGAAACTGGCTTTCTCCCGCATCCCCTTTCCCAGAGCACACACATACCATGTGTCATGTTGAAACTGGATGCACCTGCTAGAGGAGCTGCGTGGGGGCAGACATTATACAACAGTTATAAATCCTTAGGCTATCAACAGCCTTTAGTAAACATTTGGACAATCCTTCCTACCTCTCGGTCGTCCAAATATTTGCATCATGCGGGGCTGCTAGCCGTTTCCTGACATGCTGCGTATCTAAGAATATCCTCAGATCGTAGGTCGGTTCCAGCGCACTGTGATGGATAGTCTTATTGGATGAAATAAATGGCTTGGGGAGAAAGAAAAAAAAAAAAAAATCTATCTGTCTCCCGATAATAAATCCAGGTCAGGATGGAGTGAAACAGCTTGCAGTCATGAATGGTATTTTTAGAGAGCTTTTAGGATCTGATCCGAAGCACCCAAGGGTTAATGATGAACAGCCCTGAGCTCAATTAGTGGATATACTTCCCTTGGTGACTCGGACCACTTTGGACCAGGCTCTCGGAGAAATGGTTGAAGATGCTCCTGAAAGCTCTTCCTTCCTGCTGTGCTGAGCACAGGGTTGGAAATAGCCTGAGCCAACTTTGGATATAAAATAGGAGCCTGCTGCACCGAAGCCGGGTTTGGCAGCTCTTCCTGCAGACCAGAGCATCTCCCAGGTGAATCGCGGGAGGAGACCACTGCAACGCACAGGGCTTGTAATCTGTGTGCGAACCATTTAATGCAGCAGAATTGCCAAACAGAAATAAAACATTTTTCTTTTCTTAATGCAGAGAGGGGAAAGAAGCCTGGACTCCGCTTTAAGAGTTGATAGGGTTTAGCAGTTAATTGGATTTAGCAGTTAGTAGTCTTAAACACAAAATCTGTGTTTTGTGATTAAAACTGCTGTGCTAAATAACAACGTTAGGAAGATTAAGCCTGGCAACATGATAATTTTAGTCTTCTATTCAGTACACAGCTGGTACTTTATGGCTAAATATACACTATAATAAGCCAGTGGATTTTCTGATAGCGTAGTAAAGAAAATAATCGACCCGCAGCTTAACTGCAGGATAAAACCGCTGAGGGTGTAATGTGGCTTTTCCACTGCAACTTCAGTTCGGACCTTTTGTTTTAATCTTCTCTCCCCTCGCAATAAAACCACCAAACCCATGACCAATAAAAGCAACGCGGCTCGCTATTGTGCGATAGTTGAGGCGGAGGGTGCCATAAATGTGTTTTCTAACCGCGACGTGGGGCTAACCCCATGCAGAGAGTTTGCTCACCCCCAGGTAATTCCCCTCTGCCCCTGCCCCAGTTTCTCCAGCATCATCTCTCCCCCTCACCCCCAGTCATCATTTCCTTTTGGGAAACCCACAGCTCTGACCCCTCTTTGGACAGACTAAACAACATCTGCAAAGTCGCCTCTCTCCCCTCCAGCCCTCCCAGGGGAAAAGAACTGGTCCCAGATGGACAGGAGAAAGCCGGTGTCACCGGGGAGGGCGAGCGGGGCTCCCGGGGGGTGCCGGGGAGCAGGGATGTGGCGGAAGCATAAAGCACCTGTTGGGAGGCTATTTAGGGATTAGCCAAGTGCTGACAGACAAATTGGCAAGATTAATAAGAGCAATCAAGGCTGTGTGGGCTCGAGTTGTGAGCTGACATTAATGTGACATCACTTTCATCTGCTTTTGCCTCACAGCGCATAGCTGGTCTGCGGCATCTTTAGTGCTTCTAGAGAGCAGCGCGGTTGGATGTGGGGTTAGAAGAGCGGTGGGGGGGTTGCCTGTGAGTGTGCGTACGTGTGTGTGTGTGTGTGTGCACGTGTGGGTGTCGGGGTAGGGGACAGCCCTTTGCACCCATCCGTTAGCTGGTCCCCACGCAGGAGCTGCCCACGGTGACCAGCACAAGGTGGCAGCGAGCGGCTGTGTGTTTCGGGGATCCCTGGACCCCCTGCCCTGCTGTGTCCCCCCCCCACCCCTGGCACCTCTGCAGGGCCTACCTGGCTCTAACAGCACCGGCTTATTTTCGGTGAACATTTTCTCCAAAGCCATCTACTCTGCTGGGTTTGGGTTTGGTTTTTTTTTTTTGCCCCAATTCCTCCTACAGAATCGTTTAATGTCACTGGGAAGAAAAACAATGTTTTCCCCTCCAAAGGAAAAAAAAAAGAGAACGAAGAGGGAAAAAAAGCATCATGGAATAAAGGAATAAAGGCTAATGCCAGGTGCGAGGAGAGAACAAAGAAACTCCTCTGCGGTCGCGCTAAGCCCACGCTGGGAATCTCCCCTTTCTGCAAGGAGACGGTTTGACCCCCTAAAGATATTCTAAGGGAGAAAAAGCTGTTTTCAGAGCACTCCTCTGCCCCCCAAACCCGGGAGGAAATCCCCCCTGCAGCTCTAGTGCAGCACAGCCATTGCATGGGAAAAACTTTAGATAGCGTTTTCTCATTTTCCCTTTTTCCCCTTGTTTTCTTGCATCCCTTCCCTGCTAAAGTTTCACTCGCCCCAAATTTTGTTCGCATCCCCTTCCAACAGCAACTTGTTTACGTTCTGATTTTCTTTGTGCTTTAGTCAATGAGGAATCATAACAGTAGTAAAACATCTGAATGTACAAATCCTCCAGGTCTGCCTGGCTCTGCTGGAGAGGCTTCTCCACCGAGAGCTTTTGCCCACAAAAGGAAAGTGTTGAAAAGGAGCAAGATGCCAAACACTGCACGCACGTTTGCTCGCAGAGCTCCTGGGGGGAGAAACCAGCTCGCTGGGACCCAAGGTGGATCCCTCCACACTGGGACATTATCAAGAAGGAAAAAAAAGTCTGCAAAAAATCTGGGGTTTTATTTAATTATTTCTATCAACAGGTCAAGCATGCAAATGCAGATGGGGATAGAAACGGGCGGGGGCAGGAATAATTTTGGAGAGGGGTTTTGTTAAGAAAAACAGAATGAGACTGATGCCAAAGTCAGATTCTGAAATCAAAGGAACAGGCTGATGATTGCTGCTCCCCCCCCAAAAAACACCTTCTCTATTTTCATTTTTATGCAAATTGATTAATTGATTCCTGCTTAGTTAGCATTTAAAAGGACTGGAATTATATATCTATATTTTTTACCATCCTAAATGGGTAAATTAACAGGGGTTTTGGAGTGAATTTCAGGTTCTGCCTAACTCCACCCAGCAAGGACAAACCCCTGAGCACGACCCATCCCCACCGCTCCTGCAGTTCCCCCTGCACAGCCGAGCTTTTGGGGGACACGCTCCTGTTTGCCACTGGGAACCCCTCTGCGGGGTCGGGGGGGACATGGAGAGGGCGAGCTGAACCCCCCCTTCCCCTGCCCTCCTCCAGGAGCCCAGGGCTCGTTTTCGTTGGGTTTTATGGCTAATTCTTGGAGATGCTTTTCACTGCAACCCTCCTCCACCTCTACCTACACCGGGAAACGCAGCCGCAAAACCGGGGGGAAGGGATGTCACGGCGGTCCCCAAAGATCCCAAATGTCTTTCTGCTAAAAATAATAAATCTAAAAAAAAAAAAGAAAAATCATATTTGCTCCTCAAAACTGATTAGGTTTAAAGTACACAGCTTAGACCAATCCGGCAGCAACATCCCGGGCATTCAGTGGTCTGTTTGTAATCTCAGCCTTTTTCATTAACATAAACACTACTTCAACAAAAATATACACGGCCACCTACTAAGCCAGTGAAGTAAAGGAGGAGCCGGGCGCGCCGCTCTCGCCGCGGGTATTAAGCCGGGTTTAACGGGCGCGGAGCGGCCGCGCATCCCGGCGAACGGCGGGGCAGGAGCTGCGTGGAAAACCCACGCGAAAATCGGTGTTAAACCTGTGTTCTCGTTCGTGTCCCTGCCCCGGGGGGGTGGTGGATGGAGGGGGGGGGTGTACAGGCAGAGCCGTTCCCGCACCGCCAATTCCCCTCTGCGGGAAAAGATGAAGGAAACAATAAAGCATCGAACCAAATCCCCCGGTACCCAAACCTAAAGCCGGGGTGTTATTCTTTCTTCTCGCCGTTTCGCGGTGTCCAGGGACACGGTTAAGGGCACCGGGCACCGGAGGGGGCTGCCCGCCCTCGGGGCCCCGACGGGACGGGACGGGGATGGGCTGCTCTGCCCGCGGGTGCGCTTCCCTCCCGGCTCACCCCTCTTTTCCAGGGGAAAATTAGGTTTTCTATCTCTTATTATTGGTTTTGCAGGAAATTAATTTCCCTTTTCGTATGTGCTTTCTTGCTTGCTCTTCTTTTTTTGCTGTCGTGCTTTGTCTCTCTCGTTCTCCCCTTTTCTGCCTTTCTCTCTTTTCTTTCTTTTTTCTTTTGCTCTTTTAATCTCTTTTTTCTGTTTCTCTTTCTTCCTTCCTTTCTCTCTCTCTTCTTCCTTCCATTTTCTTTCTCTCTCTTTCTTTCTCTCTTTCTCTTTTCCTTTCTTTCTTTCTCTTTTCCTGTGTCTTTCCTTCTCCCTTTCTTCCTTCCTTTGTCTTTATCTTTTTCTTTCTTTTTCTTTCTTTCCTTCTTTCCATCTTTTCCTCTTTCTCTCTTTTTTTCCCTTTATCCCTATTTTTATCTTTCTTTTTACTTCTTTCTTAATTTCTGTTTCCCTCTTTTTTGCCTCTCCGTTTCCCTGTTTCTCCATTTCTCTTTCACCCTTTCTCTCTTTCCCACTCTATTGTTCTTCATTCCTCTGTCTTAATTTCCCCTTTTTTCTCTCTGTTTCTCTCTCTTTCATATTCTGTCTTTCTAGTCCTCTTTTTCTTTCTCTCCTTTCCTTTCTTTCTTTCTGTCTCTCTGTCTTACTGTCTTACTGTATGTAGTTCTGTATGTCGTTCCGTCTGTTCTGTCTTTCTTCTTCCCCAAGAACTCTCTCGTTCTCTCTCCTTCCCTCCCCTCCAGGACAGTCTCTCTCTATACCCATTTATCTATTTCAGTATTTTGAGGCATTTCTGTTTTCCTCTGGGGCTACAGGGCAAACCAGACCCAGGGCTCTGCTCTAAAGCCTCTTCCCGATGTAAAGAAAATGCCCTTTCCTGATATGCCAGGAAATTTCCCAACACGGCTGTATTTGGGTTAATCACAGCCGTTTAACCTTAGTCGGAAGAGTTTGAATACCCCCGCGGGTCGGACCCACTCCCTCCCCAACGCCGGGGCTGCGCAGGCAGATTTCGATACGCTTTAAGGGCTCAGCACCGTGCCCCGACGGCCCGGTCCCACCCGTGGAGGGGGGGGGACACGACTGGGGGACACGGGCGACCCGGGTTTGCCTCTGCCCCGGGCACCGGCAGCTCCCCCGACCCCGTCCCCGCAGAAACTCCGCGGCTGCGGCTTCGACCCCCGCCTCGGTGGGGGAAACACCGCCGGGGGGGGAAGAAACTCCTTGAGCCCGCGATGCTTTTGAGTGAAGCACTCAAATTCGATCGTTTCCAAAGGAGAAACGAATGATGCTGTAAGAAAAGTTATTATGCTGCAACCTCAGCCCTGGGGCAGCACCTTTCCTCGCAGGTAGCCCGCAAAATCTGCTGGAGAAAGGGATTTGCTTCCAGTGCCTTGGGGCCAGGGGGGAATTCCCCCATTCACCGATTTTAAGGGGGTTAGATGCGAAATTATTTTGTGTATTTTAAGAAGTGGAATTTAAGGGAGATTAAGAGCGCGGAGCTGAGGGTGCTGTGCAAAACGCGCTGGGGATTTTTACAATTCAGCGAGCGATCCTGAAAACCAGAAAAGCCAAACCATTTCTGGGTTCGTTATTCGAATTTTTAGTGAGTTCTGCGCCACTTTTGGTGGGGCTTTTTTTACAGATTTCTTCCCCTTTCCTCCCCGGATTTCGCACACGCACATCCCCTTCCCCAAGAAACCCAGATGCGCAACGGGCGGGTGGATGTACCCGTTCCCGTTATCAGCCTGATTCTCACAAAAAAAAGGCAACTGATTTGCTGCAGAAATCGATTAACTTCGGGGCATAATAACCAGTGCTGCGGAAAACCTTCCCACCTTGGGTCGGGCATTTCAAGTATCCACTGAGCATCTTTCCCGGGAATGCCAACGGAGCACGCTCTTCCCTGCAGAACATTTTTTAAAGCCCCCCCAAAATCGCTTATAATATTCAACTGGGGACCGGTTGTGCAAAAGGGATCGTTTTAAGAGGCTCTTTTCTGGTTTTCTAAGGAGGTGGGAAATATGATTAACCAATTTTTGGTGTCTTTTAACTCTCTGCGCTGGTAACTGCAAAGCAAAGGGGGTCACGAATCTGCAGCACCCCGTTGCGTGGCTCCAGAACCCGCTGGTGCACTACAGAGCGGCCAGGGTCCACCAATTAAGCGATATCTCATTAGCTGGGGGTTTACTCATTAAAAAAAATAATAATAATAACGATGAAAAACAGGTTTTGCGGGGAGAGCTTCCAAGGAAAGCCAGCCCCGGGTCTCTGCAAAGAGGGGAGCAGGGAGAGGGGAACTGCTGTTGTTTACAGCGGGGATTTTTCACGTTGTTTGTGAACATGAGTCCCGAACCCGCCCCCCCCCACCCCCACCCCCCGGCTTTGGGTTGGGGAAGGGGGAGAAACGGAGTTTAGATGCGGAATTTATTATAGAAACAAGATTTAAAAACATCAGGAGGTTGCCCTGGGACATAGGCGGTAGCTGTGCGGGCTGATCCCGGTCCGGGCGGGGGGGGGGTCTCCCCGGGGCGGGCAGGCAAAGCCCGCTGCAGCCCCTCCGAGCCGGGCCGCAGGCCTTTGCCTTGGCCGGTGCAGCCCCCCCCCCCCCCCGCCTCCCCCCGCCGTGTGCTGCCCCTTTGCCCGGGGGCTGTAAGGCCGCTCTGCAGCCCAGCCCCTCTCCCTGCAGCAAAGGACCCGGAGAAACATCCCACGGGGGTTTTGGTTGCGGTTTTTTTTTCCTCCCCAAAGGGATGCTCCGGGGCTCCCTCCAGCAAAAGCCGCTTTTGCCAAGTGGGGTGGACCTCGCCGGTCCCGGGACAGCGTGGGAACTCCGTGGGCAGAGACCAGAGGGACAAATCCCCTCTTCTGCACCAGGGACCTTCTCGCACGTACATTTTCCCCCCCCGGGCAGGTACCTGGGCAGGTCTGTACCTCCCGGCATGTCGCCGTCACGGCCCGGAGATGATGCCGGCCTTTCCCCGCTCTCCCGGGGAATCCTTGCCCTCAGCATCCTTCGCTGGCACCCACTGTTCTTGCCGCATCCCTCCCCACGGGGGACCGCCGCGTCCTGCGTGGATGGCTTTGCCACCGCAGCCCCCTCTCCCTGCTCGGCAGGTGATAAGACAGAAGGGGTGGTGGCTGCTGGGGACCCCGACGCTGGGGACCCCGGGGACACTTGCTGGCACCCCCTCTTTCCCCGGGACCGGGTGATGCTCCTACCTCGGTGGTCCCGGGGAGGACCGTGCTGCACAAGATCCTTTCTCCCCCCAGAGGAGCCCACCCGGACCCGCAGCACCGGGGACCGACCCGGGGTTCTGCACTATCGCGGACACCGGGGGGGTCCCCCCAATCCCCCCGTCCCCGGGGTTTTCCTCTTAGGGAACCCGCTGCCCGCACCCCCAGCCCAGGGGACCGGGGTACCCCGGGACTGAGCACCGAGGGGCAGCACAGGGAGGCCGGATCCTTCCCAAAACCCCACCGGGTTTATTTTCCGCATGTCCCTCTATATTTAAGTGTAGACGAAGACGCCAACTTGGTTATTGTTCAGCCCGACAATATCCCGTCCCCGCGGTTTTTAGTACCCGTGTAAGAAAATAACTCTTTTCTCCTTGATTTGGGCTATTCCGTTTTAACTTCTCTCCTTTCTCCGTGCAGACGGATTTTGTGTGATACCCCGAAACGGGGAGCCGGTGCTCCTCGCCTGCCCGACGCTAAAAATTCCCCCCGGTGGGATTTCGACGGGCTTTTGGCTTAAAGTTGGGAAGAAAACAACGAAAAAAAGAGTTCATTAAGCCTGAAAATAAGACTAAGCCCCTCTCCCTCCCCGTTCGGCGGGGGCTCGCCGGCCCGGCCCGGCCCGGCCGGGCTTTTCGCTCCGGGAGACGTCGGGGGGCTGGAGGCGATTCCCGACCCCAAAAAGCTCAGCGGATCGAAATGTTTCTCCGGTACCGCTGCCCCATTTTACCGCCAACCCGCTGGAGTTTGGGGCTAGAAAAACTGGAAATGGCTACTTGTTTTGTCTGCGTGCCACGCTGTTCTGCCAAGGAGCTGGGAGAGGGGGGCATCCCTTCCCGAGGGTCCCAGTTGGTTTGGGGGCATCCCCAGCATCGGGCTCCCATCACTAAAGGAGCCCCCCCAGGGAAGAAAACGTGTCCGAAAAGCACGGATGGCTCAGCCGTGCCAGCCTGGATTTACACCTGGATTTACACCTGGATTTACAATTCGGGCCGCCTTTAAGGGCGAATTTGTTTGCTGAGGGATGGCCGGGAGCATCACTCGCCGGGTCCCAGCTCTGCTCCGGCTCAGCCCCGCTGGTTTCTTTCGGTACCCAGGTCCTCGGGTCTGAATCCCAGCCAGTCAAAAAGCATCCCTCCGGGAAAATATTCTAGCTATCCCTCCCTGAGCAGGGATATAAATACCCGGAGATATTTTGAAGATCTCTGTGGGAAGCGATTGTGTCTAAGTGGTAGCGCTCGGAGCTTATTATCGCTGGAAGCGATTTGTATTGCAGGGACTGGGTCCTGCCAGAAAACTCCTAAAAAATCCTGCGCTGAAGACGGCTGTAAATTCCTGTGCTGCAATATTTCATCGAAGGACGTCATGGAAAATGTGGGCTTGGGGGGGGGGGGCGTCTCGGGACGGGCAGAGGGGGGAAAAGGGAGGCAAAGGGGGGGAAAAGTGTAAGATTTTCCTTTTTTTTTTTTTTCTTTTTTTTTTTTTTTTCCCGTTCTGACCAAAGCCTGAACTTCTGCCTGAGACACGGCGGCTGACAGCCAGCCCGCACCTCCCGGCAGCCGCGTTAGGCGCTTCGGCAGCTCTGCTTCGCACCCGCTCCCATGGTTTTGGGGTGGGGTTTTTGGGGTTTTGGTTGGGTTTTTTTTCCCCCCAAATGTCCTCCAGGTCCCGCTCGGTCCTGGAGGCCGGGCTCCGCCCGCTCGGAGCCCCGGGGATGCGGCGGCGGGGGGGTCTGGTTGCCACGGGGAAAGGGCCCACCCGCGACCGAGCACACGCACACGCGTGGGGCAGAGTGTTGACGTGTGATGGACTCGCAAAAATGGTTGGGGGGTGCGTGTGTCCCCCTAAATACCACCTCTCCCTCGATCCGTTCACCACCCCCCCCCCAGCGCCCCTCTCCCCAGCCTTGAGCCCTTCGCTTCAACGCACCCCCTCGGCCTTAAATAAACATTTAGGGATCAATTTGCCGCGGATTTGGGGCCAGCGGCCACGGGGATGGCCGCGACTGAAAAAAAAAAAAAAAATAAAAACCCCAGCAGGGGGAAAAGGGCTGGTGCTGGGGAAAAGGAGCAGGAGGGGTCCTGCGGGTGGTGTTAATGCAAAGCAGGGGCAGCGGGGAGGGGGACATACATGAGGCGGTCACTCCCCTCGCCCTGGGTGGTCTGGGCTCGCAGGAACACCCCGGCCCCTCTCGGAGCAGCACCCAGCCCGCCTATAACAATACCACCTATATACATTTCCATACTCGGATTACACCCGGCCTGGTTGCAAAGTTGACTTCACTTAAGCAATTAGCTAGTAAAAATACCTTCGGCGCAGGAAAAGGAAGAAAGCTCGGATTTGTCTATTTTTACACAAAACACTGCCGAGTTTCGGGGAGGGGGAGGGAAGGGGAGCGGGTTTGGGAAGGAGCCGCTTGGGAAGCGCAGCGGGGCTGGGGGTGGTGGCGGGGAATATGCGGGGCCGGGCGGGCAAAGCGGTGCCGGGGTTAGTAGGGCTAATTGCTCTAGATGATCTTCTTCTTCTTCTTCTTCTTCTTCTTCTTCTTCTTCTTCTTCTTCTTCTTCTTCTTCTTTTTTTTCCCTTCCCTGCATCTCTCCCCCGCCGGGGGCTGGGGGCGGACTTGATTAAACCACCCCAAACCACCAAAGCCAGTCCCGTTCATCTGCGGGGGCCAACCCGCATCTTCAACCCAGAAACTTTCCCGTCCTCTCCCTTCCAAAACCCCATCCCAGGCCCATCTTGAACCTGAAAGCGCTTCTAGGACCTGCGCGGAGGTTTTATAAGCAATCAAGTGTCACCACCAACCCCTCTCCCGGCGTGTTTCTCTCCCCTCCATCCCTCCAAGGCCGGCACGGACCCGCACACCATCATCCCCCTCGTACATCAGACACGACGCGGTCCGGCTTTTCCTCCCCAAAATTCTCTTTTCCCCAAAAAACCCTCTCTTTTCCCCAATTCACGGGCTCGCTTTAAAACCCTGCAACCTTTCTGCTATTCCCACGGCGAGGCCTGTAAAACCCGGAGCGATATATTTCAATTTTTAACGTTTGCTGGTTATAATAAATACATCGGAAACCAAATCTTCACACTCCGAAAAGATACTGAGAGAGTGAGAAAGGGCTTTCGTGCAGGGACTGATAGTCTTTGAAGGGGAATGGTCTGATTTTGGGAGAGTTTTTGTGCTCGGAGATATTTTATTTCCTAGTGGAAACGCTGCCCGTGGCGACGGTTTTGAGCGTGGGTTTTACACGAGCTCTTTTGTGTTGTGTTTCGAGCTCCATCCCCGGGGATTTTGGGGACAGGTCGGGGAGATTCAGTCGCAGAGCGATGTAAAGCAAAGAAAAACACCCTTTTCGCGGCCGGGGGCGAGGGGGGGGGCACATTCGATGCGGAGCTCAGGGTCAGTGATGCGCTCCCCCCGCTAAAAATAAATCCAGCGACAAGCGGAAGGTTTATTCTGCATCAGCTGCCCCGGGGGCTGGAAACACCCGGGGAAGGGGAACGTTTCCCCGATTTGGGGGGGGGGGGGGGTTGGTTTTTCCCCCTCCCTGAGCAGCAGCTCTGCTCCCCTCCCGACGGCCCCGGACGGGAGGGAGCAGCGGCCGCCGGCTCCCGGGCAGCCGGAGCAGCCCGTTCTCCTCCTCCTCCTCCTCCTCCTCCTCCTCCTCAAGGGAAAAACTCCAGAAATAACTGCCCCCCCCTCTTTCCACCCCTCTCCGCGGGTACCTGCCCCCGGCCTGGGGCTCTCTCCTGCTTGTCCCCGACCCCAAAGCTCCCCCCTTGCCCCGGGAACAGGAGGGCCGGTGCTTTCAACAAGAGGATTTATTTTGCGGAGAGGGGGCAGACGATGGGAAGGGGAAGGAGAGAGGGGGGAAAAAAAAAAAAAAAAGAAAGCCCCTGATGTGAAATCCCTCTTGGTTGTATCACAGATGTGACAGGCGCCCCGGAGGCTGCTCACAACTGCTCGCGAATAAGGCGGAGAGAGTTTGGGAACGCGATCGATATCTATCTTTCCTTTAAAAAGGTATTAAATTATCATTTAAAACTGTAAAAGCGAATCTGGAAGACGGGGGCTTTGGGGGGGGGGCTTTCTCTCTGCAGAGGGTGCAGCGGGATGGACCCGCAGCACTGCGGTGCGGCCTGCAACGGGCGGGGGGGGGGGGGGGGTTTCTTCTTCTTTTTTTTTTTTTTTCCCCTTCCTTTCTCTCTTCCTTTCCCCAATCTTGAAAGAGAGCACGCTGCAGCAGCCAGCACATCTGCTCCGCTCCCAGCCAGCAGCCCTAAAAGCCCTGGCTCCTGCAGCCCTGCCACCCCCCCCCCCCCCCCCCCCCCCCCCAGAGCGCAGATTTCCACGCGCGGTCCGCAAGAAGGTGACAAAGTTTTCAAGCGACTTACCTTGAGTGACAGGTCTCCTGATGGGACGATGCTCAAAAGGGTGGGGTTTTTTTTGGGGGGTGGGGGGACAAATGGGGGTCTCTGCCCCCCTGCCTTCCTATTCTCCTTCCCCCCCACCCCTTGTGTGTGCCCGTGGCATCCGCCGGAGCTGAGCATCAGGCTCCTGGCATTCAACTGCACAGATTTATACCCCCCCCCCCAAAAAAAAAAATTAACCCCCAAAATCAACCCACCCTCATCCCTAAAGCAGCCTCGGAGCAGGCGAGGGGTCCGAAGCCCGTTCCCATCCCCGGACCGGCGGCGGAGGCAGAAAAGGGCATTTCGAGAGGCAGCAGGAGTTTTCGCCGATTTCTTTTTATTAAAGCACCCCCGAGCCCGTGTTTACATTGCTCAGTATAAACATCCTGCCCGGGCCCGCCGAGCTTAAAAGAGCGCACGAAGAGGGGGTTTAAAGTGGGTGAAACTCCGCGCTGCGCGGAGACAGCGCTCGGGCAGCTCCTCCGCCGCCCGCGGAACCTAGCGCGCCCCCTTCCCCTTCCACGACCCGCGTGGGGGCCCTTCTCACCCTTCCCCGTGATTTTCAGCAGAGGGAAGGAGGGAAAAAGGGGTGGAATGGGGGGGGGGGGAGGCGCGGGGGGAAGGGTGGCGGAGCCCCACGCAGCGCCGCGATCATGCGTGGCACACACATATACACACTGCCCCCCCCCCCCCGAGGCGGGCAGGGATGGATGAATGGCGCAGCCCCCCGGGGGTCGGGCAGGGCGGCGTGGAAAGGGCTCTTTAAAAAGCTGCCCCCACCAGCTGGGAGCGGACCGGGGAGGGGGGCCGGGCCGGTGAAGGGGGCCGCCCGGGAGGGCGTGGGGGAGCGGGTCGGGGCGGGGATCTCCTCTCCGTTCTTACGTCTTGTCAAGGAGCGGCAGACGTTGTTGCAAAGAGATAAAGTAAAAGGCGAGCGGCCGGATCGGGCTGGAGGGGGGGGGGGGGGGGGGCGGCAGACTCGACAGCCACCGCGATGGGAAGCAGCTCCCCGCAGCACCAACCCAGCTAGAGCCGGGAACGGGGCGGGGGGGGGGACACGACGGTGGCGGAGGCGGCGGGGGGGGGATCGGCGGCGGTCCCGGGCAGCGGGGCAGGCGGAGGCCGCCGGTTTTTCTCTCTCTCTCTCCCTGCAGCAGCAGCAACCGAGCTCAGATCCCTTCCACCCGGCCCCCCCCCCCCCCCCATCCCGCCTCCCTGCGGTGTGTGTGTGTGTCCCCCCCCTCCTCCTCTCTCCCCCGACCCTCCGCCTCTCGCTCGCCTTCTGCAGCCGGGCTCGGATTTAGGGATAAAGTGGGAGGAGGAGGAGGGAAAGGAAGGCGGAGGGGGGGGGGGGGGAGGTTGGGGGGGGGTGGTGTATCGTCGTCGCTTCCATTTGTTTATCCCCCGAGGGGTGAAGTCTCCCGGTGGAAAGCAAGCCCGCCGGGGGGCCGGGAGGAGACCGGGGGGGGGTGGGTGGGTGGGTGAGCGGCGGCGAGCCCCCAGCAGCGTGGCCTTTTGGGGGGGCCCGTGGGGGAGGGTGGCGGAGGAGGGCCGGGGCTGGCCGCCGCGGACCTGGCCGTAGATGACTGCAGAAGCGCAGCGGGCTCTGTCCTCTCAGCCCCCTCCTCCTCCGGTGCAGAGCAACTACGGCCCCATGTCCTCCGTGGCCGAGAAGCAGCCGCAGAGCTCGGCCATGGACGCCGCCTCCGCGGCGCCCGGCGGGGCGACCGGCAGCGGGGCGGGCAGCGGCGGAGCCCCGGGCAGCGGCGGTCCCAAAGCGAAGAAGAGCAACGCGGGGATCCGGCGGCCGGAGAAACCGCCTTATTCCTACATCGCCCTCATCGTCATGGCCATCCAGAGCTCGCCCTCCAAACGGCTGACCCTCAGCGAGATCTACCAGTTTTTGCAGAGCCGCTTTCCCTTTTTCCGAGGCTCCTACCAGGGCTGGAAAAACTCGGTGCGCCACAACCTCTCGCTCAACGAGTGCTTCATCAAGCTGCCCAAGGGGCTGGGACGCCCGGGCAAGGGCCACTACTGGACCATCGACCCGGCCAGCGAGTTCATGTTCGAGGAGGGCTCGTTTCGCCGCCGCCCCCGCGGTTTCAGGAGGAAATGCCAGGCGCTGAAACCCATGTACAGCATGATGAACGGGCTGGGCTTCAACCACCTCCCCGAGAGCTACGGCTTCCAGGGCTCGGCCGGCGGGCTCTCCTGCCCCCCCAACAGCCTCTCCCTCGAAGGGGGTTTGGGGATGATGAACGGGCATTTGTCCAGCAACGTGGAGGGAATGGGCCTGGCCGGACACTCCGTGCCCCACCTGCCCGCCAACGGTGGGCACTCCTACATGGGCAGCTGTACCGGCTCCTCGGCGGGGGACTACCCGCACCACGAGAGCTCCGTGCCCGCCTCCCCGCTGCTCGCCGGCGGCGGCGTGATGGAGCCCCACTCGGTTTACTCCAGCTCGGCCTCGGCGTGGGCTCCCTCCGCCTCGGCGGCCTTGAACACCGGCTCGTCCTACATCAAGCAGCAGCCCCTCTCGCCCTGCAACCCCACGGGCAACCCGCTCTCCTCCGGCCTTTCCACGCACTCCCTCGACCAGTCCTACCTGCACCAGAACACCCACAACACCGCCGAGCTGCAAGGTAAGGAGCGGACACGCGTGGCGGAGAACCCGCACCGCCGCCACACGGGGGGTCGCTCGGGGCTGGGGGGGGGGTCGGGGGGTAATGCCTTGCCCACGCGTGGATGCCGAGCCGCTCCGTGGGCAGCGGTAATGCACTCTCCCGGGAGGAGGCCGCCGTCCGTGTGTGTGTGTGTCCGTGTCTCCCCCCCCCCCGTGCTCCTCGCCTTTCTTCCCCCGGGGGCAAGCGGGCAGCCGTCGGCGCTCTCCGCCGCTGCGGGGCTTGGGAACGGCCGGGCCGCGGCTCCGCTCCCCCCCCCCGGGGGGGGGGGGGGGCTGTTCTGCCGCCGGGGCCCCCCCCCCCGGGCCTAGGGCAGGCGGGGAGCTGCGGGAAGACGAGGCCGGAGCTGGACCCGAGGCGGGCGGGGGGGGTCTTTTTCCCCTCCATCGAGACCTGGAGGGCTCCGGAGGGAAAAAAAGGAAGGGATTTCCCCACCGGGGGGTGTCCGTCACCCACCCGGCCCCGGTCCCCGCCATCAGTTCCTCTCGGGGTTGTGTTTTCCAGGCCCGTCGCCTCCCTCCATCCTCCGCCCATATGGAAGTCGGTGGCCCGGACCCCCCCCCCCCGGCCCCCGGCCCCGGGATGGAGCTACCGGGGGTAGATTAGCCCTGGTTCCTTCGTGGGTGGGGGAGAGATGGTGTTTTAGCCGGGAGGAGGCCTCGGGAGGGCCGGGGCCGGTGTTGGGCTTCGTCCTGCGGCCCAAATTCACCTCGGGGGGGGGGGGGGGGGGGCTCGGGGGAGCCCTGGGAGCCGCGGCCGGGTGAAGGGGCAGGTTTTGGGGGTGCCTGCCCATCACCCCGGGCCTTCGGCAGAACCTGGGTGTGAAACGGAGCGTTAGCGGGTCAAAAGCACGAAGCGAAACCGGGGGAAGGAAAAAAAAAAAAAAAAAAAAAAGGATCAGCTGGGCCGGTATGGAGCGGCCGAGCCCGGGCACAGCACCGAGCTGGACCGGCTCGGTCCCAGCTCCGGTTCTGGGTGAGAACAGCCAGATCCTCTGGAAAACGGAGCAAAAAAAATCCATCCCGAGGAACCACCGGGCCCGTCCCGCGGCCTTAACCGAAATGCTCTGGCTTACCACCCAAATTAACGGCCGGGGAGCGGCGGGGAGCGGGGTTCCCCGGGCGGGCGCTCCTCCCCAGCGCACCCCAAATTTACGGGAGGGGGTTTTATGTCCCGAGGTGGTGGCAAAAAGGGCAGGACCAGCCCCGCTTTCGGAGGCGTTTCGGCCTCTCCGCCCGGTTTCTGCCGCCGGCTCCGGTGGGCGAATGTGCTTCCCCGCTCCGCACCCCGCGGACATTCCGCGCGGGCGGAGGCGATGGGAAAAGCAGCCCGGCACCTTCAAGAGGGCAAAACGGGGAAAAAAAAAACCAAACCAAAACTAAACCCAACCCAAACCAAATCCCCTCTCCTCGAAGGGTCCTTGGGCCGCGCAGACCCGGGGCCGCTGGGGTTTTCTCCGCCGCACCTGTCCGCGCCCGCGGAGTGCCCCTGTTTTTGCGTGCATGCAAAAATATACCCAATTCCGCGCTGAGCCCCGGGGGCTGCGGAGGGTTTGGGGTTTGGTTTTGGTTTTTGGTTTTTTTTTTTTACCCCAGACGGCGGCTTTCTCCCCTCCGCGCTCAACCGCCTCTACTAAATATAATTCCGATGGCTGACAATCTTCCCCCCCCCGTCCCCGTCCCCGTCCCGCAGGCATCCCGCGGTATCACTCCCAGTCTCCGAGCATGTGCGACAGAAAGGAATTCGTCTTCTCTTTCAACGCCATGGCCTCCTCCTCCATGCATTCAGCGGGCAGCGGCTCCTATTACCACCAACAAGTGACATACCAGGACATCAAGCCGTGCGTTATGTGATACGGGGCGGAAAAAACACCTCCTGGGGCCGGCAAGGCCTGACCCGGGCATCGAGAAATTCCCCCAGCCCGTCCCAGGACCCTCTCGGTGGAAAGAGGAATGGGGGGGGTCTCTGCAAACTGGTTTTGTTCCGGAGGTATAGACGGGAACCCCGGGGCTGAGCCTGCCCCGCAGCTGAGCATCGGCCGGACCCGGCTTCCATCCCGGGTTTTTAATGACAGACGGTCTCTGCCTTCTTCTGCTTCTGCTTCTTCGCTTGGGGTTGGGTTGAGAAGAAAGGAAAACCAGCCCCCCCACCCTCCACTCCCACCCCTCTCCGAAAACCCCGACGGCGGGTTTGGGTTAAGGGTTTGACAAATGAGGTTTTGATGTTTCTTTAAAAAAAAATAACCCCCAAACCAAATTCAATTACTAATTCAGTTTTGGAATTGGCATGGAGCGATGCTATCATCCCGGTTGGTGGGCGCAGAGCCGGATCGGGATAGGGTGGGGGGGGAGCTGGAAAGAACCCCGACCCCCCCAAAGCCGGCGTATCCTGCGCCCGCGGCCCCTCCGCGCTGCACCGCGGGGAGGAGCGGGCTCACCGCCGGGGTCTCCCCGCCCCAACCCCGTCGGTCCCGTCTCACTTCCAGCCACTTCTTCCGAGAAATACCTTTTTTCTTTTTTTTTCCTTTTTTTTTTTTTTTTTTTTTTTTTGCCGGCAGACACCCAGCGGGAAAAAATCTCTCAGAGGGATTTTTTTTTTGGTTTTAGCTATTTTTTTTTTTTCCCTGCATAAAGACTGCAGGATCAGACCCTGTGCGGAGAGAATAAGGCACTTTGAAAAGAGACAGCCATGCTCATTCTGTTATTTATTCTACATTTTTTTGTTGTTGCTAATAATCGAGACACGAGTAGTCTCAGTTGATCAGTATTAAATCGGTGAATCTCTGTTGGCAATATTTGCCATATAGATTTTTTTTTTTTTTTAGTTAACCTTTGTAAATTTTAAACCGATCATGGTCTCTGTGTAAAGACAATCCTCCATATGTTTTTATAGAAATATATATATAATGAAGGATTATTGCCCTCCCTCCCCCTCTATATTTTTTTTTCCGCCCTGACTTTGTACAGTTCGGTGACACCTATTTTAATTCTTTCTGCACTGTATAAAATTGTAATTATGTGGGTTGGTTTTTTTTTTCAGCCTGCCCTTTTGTGTACGTTTTGTCCCTAAAGAAAAAAAAAAATCGAACCGAAATAAAACATGTATGTTATTTGTACATGGGCTTCACGATTGTATGAGCAGCAAATAAACGAGCATGCGGTGTTAACAGGCGTAATTATCTGAGGAGTCTGTGGCCTCCGCCGGGCTCCGCGGAGCGCTCCGCACTGCGCGGAGGGGCCGCGGAGCGCCCGGCCCGGCCGCTGCAAACCTTCGTGCGTTTGATGCAAGAATTCCCCATCTCGGTGCAGACTCGAAAGGGCCTTTTTGGGGTTTGGCTGCGGCTTCCGAGGGGTCCTGTGTCCCGGGCTGCTTATCCCTTTCGCTGCGCAGAAATATTTAAAATTAGGCTAATGAAGCGAGGAGGGAAGAAAACCGGAGGTGATTTTTATTTATTATTATTATTATTATTATCTCATTTTTTCCCCCAAGGAGAAAGCAAAAGGCGGTGTTTGACAGCTCTTTGCCTCTTACTCGGAGACAAGGCGAGTCGCTGCAGGGATGGAGCCTGCGGCTCCTTTTCGCTCTTCCTCCACCCCGGGAGGGAACACGGGCATTTTTCGGGCAGCCCGAGCCGCGCATCCCCGTGGATCCGCGCCGCGCTCAACCCCGGCTCCACGGAACCTCCGCTGGTAATAGCCACGGCCGCACGGAGGAGAGCTCCGTGTGAAAAAAAAAAAAAATATATATATATATAAAATAATAAAAATCAAGCAGATGAACTCCTGCACCATCACCATCCAGTGCTGGGCAGCAATAAGACTGCAGCGAGGGGAGAGTAGGCAGCGGGAACACAAGCCCGGCTCATCTGAAAAATAGGTCTTTTCCTCCAAAGTTTGGGTTTATTTGGTCTAATTGAGGATGCTACCATATCCAGGAAATTTTGCTTTAATCCGTGGGCCAACAAGTCTATATCAACACTCATACTATGAATATACACACACATAAAAAATAGACACACACAAATTAATCTGATTACTTGGCTGTGTATTTCTGTCTTTATGTAGGGAAGTTAGGTTACTGCACACTAATTAGCCCAGCTGTATGTAATCAGCTTAGTTAAAAGCAAAGTTAGCTGGTAACAACAACAACAAAAAAATCTGATTATTCTTTTAATTAAGGCAGGTGGGAGAGGCCTTACCAGAGTTGGTGGAGGCCTTTATCAGAGAGGGTGTTTTGGGTTTGTTGGGGGGGTGGGTTTTTGGGGGGGTTTCTTTTGGGGTTTTTTTTTTTTGAGAGTAGGTCTGTTTAAGCTAGCAGTAATCAACCTGCAGTATTTATTGGCGTTTCCCTGGTTTTATGCCTCTATGGGTTGATCCTTCCCTCCATCGCCTGCGCTGCCGCCCATCCCTGGTGGAGGTGAGCTGCGTTGTTACCATCCTTTTTATATCTGAGCTGAAGACTGAGGTTTTTGCTCCTGAAGCACATATCTGCTCTAGGTGTGGCTGAGATAAAGGTCCAGGGTTAGGAGTTCAGTCTCTGCCAAGTGGTTCTTCCTTCCTTGAAATCTCACTGTCACTCCTAAGGTTCATTTTCCTCCTTCAGATGAATTTTGGACTCACTCGTTCGCCTGCGGCACCGATACCTTCACGGCTTGGCCTCCGCTGGGCTGGAAAGGGCAGGCAGGCACCTTGCGAGCCTCAGGTCCAGCTTGAAGGGGTTTGATATCTGGTCCCCAACAAAGGTTTACGTGATTCATTTTTCTCCCTCCCGTCGGTTTCCAAACCTGGAAAAACAGAACCACCGCATACCGTGGACGCCACATATTCCTCAAGCCAGTGAGCGCAGTCTAAACAGACAGCTCTCCATCTCAGACACCTACATCGGGGAGGAGAGGATGAAACCCCACAGGCTCCTGCCCCCGGCCCTTCTTCTGCACAAGACAAACGTGATTTTTTTTCCCCGCATATATTGTCCCAGGGGATGGCAAAAAAACCCCAGCCGCTATCACAAGCGGTCCCTTTGTACAAGCTCCGCTCGTACGTTTGCAGGATCGGTTGGGCTCTGGTGGGAGGCGAGGAGAAATAAGCTTGCTCAAAAATGCTGTTGGAGCCTTGTAAGAGGAGATGAGACATAGGCTTGCTCGGAAATGCAGTATTTGCTCACGTAACGGCCCAGATCTGATTGTGGTCAGCTGCTGTGGCTCAGTTCGGTATCAGTGATCTGCTCTCCGCTCCCCGTCACCCACTTCCCAACGTGTAGGTGATACAACAACACGGTTTTCTTTGGGTTTTTTGGCATTTCTACTCCAGGAAAGAGTTTCTCATTGCGGATGCCCTGTGAAGGGCCCATGAGTTTTCTACAGGGCTGAAATTTTTTGGAGGGTGAGGAGAAACAGGGTCTGGCGTCTCCGGTGGGATTTGGCACAAGACGTGTCCCTGGCTCAGGGACCATGGGGGTCCCCAGGCGCGCTGCACCCCGGGCTCGTAGCAAGGATTCGGATGGCGAGGCCACGTCGGCAGCCTCGACGCTTCCCTCTGCTCCTCCCTGGGTTCTCCCACCCATCCCTGCGGACCCCCCCTGCCCAAGCTGGAGCTCCCCATCACCTACGGCTGTCACCTGCCCCGGGACTTGTGTCCCCAGGGATGCTTATGGGGGGGGACGAGGGGGTGGGGGGTACAGCTTGAGGGAGCGTGGGCTCACGCAGGGATCCCAAAGCAGAGATGTGCGCCGTGGAGACCCCGCCAAAGGAGATGTGGGGTTGAGTCCTTACTGGGGGGGGGGGGGGGGGGCACATATTTTTTGGGGGGGGGGGGCATCGAGGCGATCTGCTGTCGTTTTTAGGGGGAGGGGGACAGCATCTGGGCAGGGATGCCGTCGAGGGGCTTTTTTGGAGAAGGGGGGGGGGTTGGAGGGATCCCCGCCGGGGGCCGGGCTGGGGGGGGGGGCACCGGGGGGGGCGCGGTTCCCTTGGCGACAGCGCCACCTGGTGTCGTCGGACCGGCGCGAATTTTTCCCCAAATTAGGCTTAAAACCCCGGGCGATTCTGACCTTTTCGCCACGGGCTGGCTGTTAAAGGTTTGCTGCTTGCTTTTATTTTTATTTTTTTAGTTATTTATTTTTTCTCCTTCCGGCATCCGGAGCTCCGAAAGTGAATGTCTCCTTTATCGCATCTTCAGATTTAGTATCGCGATATTGGCGATGGAACGCGCCAGGTGAAACTCGTTTATGGGATGCTTCTGGATTAGGCCTGTTCCGCAGCTGGGTGGGAGAGATGGGGATACCTGGCATGGGATAGCTCATGAACAAGGATACTCAGCATGGGATGCTCTCGGATGCGGTTGGTTACCCAGATTAGCAGAAAAGCGGGTACCTTGGAGATTTAAATGGTGGGAACAGACACCTTGAATCTTAAATGGATATTTGGAAGGCCAGGTTCTGACTTTGGTACCAACTTCTTAGCAGGTAAAGGCTCAGATCCGTCAGAGTAATTGGGTGCCTGATTTCTCCCTCAAAACCAAGAAGTTTGGGACCTGTGTACCTCAGGGGATCCGAGCCACAGTTCCTGGCACTCTTGGAAAGGGGACTTTGATTTCTGTGTCACTGAAATGCTTTAGAAGACCACACCTGAACATTTGTTCCATTTCCATGCATATTTACAAGCACAACTGCTGCCTGACACCCATCTCTGCAGGAAAAGACAGTGCCGGGTTCTTCTCTGGGCTTTGCATTTGCATATCCCTGCCAAGAAATCTTTGCCACTGGGAGACATCCTCAGGAACAAAATACCTGATGCAGGTGAGTGTGCGTCTGGCTACAGGAGACCCCCCCCTGATGAGCAGGAGGTGCCCTGAGTGCTAGCAGCAGCTTTGCAATCGTGAGCTGATGTTATTCATAAAAACAATTATCAGAACAGCCCAACAAGTGAGAAAAGGCATGCAGCTCAGCTGCTTTTTTTAAATGACATTCACTGCCAGTATTGATCTTGCCCAGTAAGAAACTAAAATCAGGATATTGTTAAGGAAAGATAACAGAAGGAATAAGCTTTATTGTTGTTGGGCTTCTGGCTTGGAGAGCTGTCTGTTTTCACAGGCTCTTTGAGACCAATTCCCATTATCACAGATTACTCTGATCCATCAAACTTCTGATAAATGTTTTAACTTCAATCTTAAAATGAGCTAAATTTTTGCAAGGGAGATGCAGATCCTTCAGAAAATTTCACTGAGGTGAATCGCTGTGTCGTAAACATGAATTTCCTCTTCTCGGACACTTCTCATAGGTCCTCCGAGAGATCCCAAGAAGCCCACAGGCCACTGGTACAAACATCAGAGAGCAAATGACAATTCTAGAGGTCAAACCATCTCTGCTTAATCACGGAAAGAGATGCAGGGATGCTGGCAGTGCCACTTTACTTCAGTGGTTCTTACATTGGTGTAAATACATGAGCCTGAACATAGCCATTTCTTTATTTAAAGCAGCAGGAGTTGAAAAACCCAGAACGGTACAGAAAGTGCAGTTCTGTGGCTCGGCTCAGCTTCAGGCTAATTACTGGAAAAATAAGCAAACACACCTGGGAAAGCAAGATGACAGGGCCTGGAAAGCTTTGCAAGGACTTACAGTACCAAGAGTTCACTTGGAGCAGAACTTTTTACAGCAATTGTGTTTCTCTGTGGTGGTAAAGAAAAGCCGCTGCAGACCAGCTACCCGAGCAACTGCCTCCTTCAGAGAGATGGAAACGCCACGCTTCGGAGTCTGAGCAGTGCAGGTGCCTGGAAACACTCTGAAAACACGATATCCCTCTGCAAAAATGTAAGTATTACTCTTGTCTGAACAAGTATTCACTCAAAAACACCAAGGAGTGGCAGCAATTAATACACTAATGCCTAGAAACGTAGAAGCTTTTGCAGCATTTCGTGAATGTTGCCCTTCTTTCCCTGCCCTTTTTTTCTCCCATCTAACAGCCCTGTGTGTTTGCCTTATTCCTTAAAGAAAGAAAATCACCCTGGTTTAGGTCCACGTCTTTCTGCATGGGATGGGTGGACCGTAACACACCTATGTGACTTGCTAGACCTCTGGAGGAGGCACGTTTTGGGAAAAGTATCTCAGTTTCTCTCTCACGTCTTGTCCCACAGGGCGAGAGCACTGCGGTTTATGTCCCCGGACTGGAAGGAGGCTTGTGTTGGGTGCTTTGGCCAGAAGGCTCGTCTCGAGCCGGAGGACGCGCAGGATGGCACGCTTCCCAGCCACAGCTGGGCTGGCCGGCGGCTCTGCCTGGTGTGCGGAGGCAGAGCGACCACGATGCTGCAGCTCTCCACTGGGAAGCAACAAGATGCCCGTCTGGCACACCAGGTAGCTGTCACGTAGAAAAGGCCAAAGGCTGCCACGCTAGGGGTTTTGGGGGATTTTTTTTGAGAGCTTTTGATGAGTTTCTAGTCTGTTCTCTCCAGTTGTTTTCCAAAGTGGTAGGCATTACCGCTTGGATCTAGTCTATCAGGAGCCATCTCCGCCTTCCTCATTTTCCCATCTGTAAAACGTGGATGTTACTGGGGCCACTGTAAAGATTGACTAGATAGGTCCGTATCCTGAACTCATTTCTCCCAGTGACTTCAGTGGGATGCCCAGCCCAGAACAATGGCAGGATACACGACCCTAAACATTTCTGCAGTGCTTTGAAAGATGAAAAGCAGTGACTTTTATACCTATGTCAGTGTAGGGGCAGGGAAATGTTTCATGATGTTTATAGCAGACATCACGGACATTACACATGAAAACATGGGAAATGGTGCACTTTTCTTGTAGGGAGATAATCTTTAATAGATGGCAATGAGGAAATAAAAGCATTCGTACACAACAGCCTACCTCACGGAGGGGTACGTTTGCCCGAGTAACGTGGCCACAGCCGCAGATGTTTCCTCCAGCGCCAGAACTGCTGCATGGGGCTGTTCCTTCTGAGGAACCGGAATGAGAGAAATCCCAGCACACGCTTTTCCTCCCCCTCCTCAACCCTTGCCACCGTTGTGGAGAAAAACACAGCCTCAGTGCTAGATTTTTCAATGGAAACATTCCCCTAAAAACCATTTGTTTCTCCCTCTGGAGCAGTAGAAGATGATGAAATGAAAAAAAAAAAAAAAAAAAAAAAGACAGACATGACTTGAAGACAGTATTTAACCATCCCTTTTCTGAGATATTTTATTGGTCTCCAAAGATAATGAGCTAAAGCCTCTGTCCTTAAAGACTGCTTTCTGGGAAGGGACCAGGGCCTGATGTGCATGGAGACACTGGAGGGCTGGATGGGGACCTGGCTGTGGGACCCAGGGAAGGGCTTCACTCTCTTCCCACCCCGACAGGGAGATTTTTTTTTTTTTTTTCCCCTTTTTCTCTCCATGGAAACAAACAATTTCTGACTCTTGTCACTCAGAGAAGACTACACAGCAACGTGGCTTGTTTACTCGCTGTTGTCTTCGGTGGATTGAAGCTGTGTGGCCTTGTCCTTGTTCCAGGAAATGCATGGACATAGCTGTCTGAAGGAAAACCCTAATGATTGTATAGTTTTCAGTGCTGAGTGGCAGTTAGCCACCTCGCTTTTATTGTTAACAGATTACAGTGTTGCCTCACTGCTCTGTGCCACACACCACGCTGTGACTAATATCATTCAACAAAAGAAAAGCCCCTCCAAAGTGACCATGTTCTCGAGCTCTAATGGATCTGGTAGAGGCTCCATTCATCCGATACTGTTTTCTCTCCGCATCTCTCCCACAAGCGAGGATAGGAAGAGAGGCAGAAGCACCCCGGGAAGCTCACGCCCGTGATGTGACACGTAGGGTGGTCGCTGCTGGATCCCACACCCTCGCAGCTGCCATGAGAGTGGAGCTGGGTTTGCTCACCCCAACCAGCCTCCGGAGCTGTTCAGCATCTTTCCCCACTGAACCCTCAAGAAGAGGGGCGTGCAATAACAACATCCTAACTTGTTTGTGCCATGAAAGGAGCTGGAAAGAATGCACTGAACCACATGACAAGCGAGGACATCAGGCTGCACAGAGAATAGAAAGACCTCATTTTTAATTACTTCTGAACAAAGTTGGCTCAGTAAAGTATTTCCCATTGTACTGCTGAACTTTTCTTCTCATCACACAGCAGTGAAACGCAGGCTCCTCTGCTGCTGCAAGTGAACTAAAATCAAGTCTGTGTTAGGGATCACTTCATTCCCTATTAAAAGCAGACTACCCATCTATCACCAGCGTTTCAGACTTTTCTGCAGCATCCAGGCACTTCTTTGTCACTGTAGATCTTTTTATCATGAGAATCCTAAGAAGCAAGGATGTCCCCCTGTCCTTACAGAAAGAGACTGGGGGTTAAGTGCCTCAGGATACCTTCCCCCAATTGCTCCAGGCACGAGTGGTCACAGAAAGGCCATTACAGAGAACTGGCTTGAAGCATTGAGGCCTCTGAAGTCCTAGACTGGTGCTCCAGTCACAGCAAGAAAGAGGGGATGTAAGCGTCGGTACCCACCTGAGATGAGGCACAAACTCTTTATCTACCTAGACGTAGGCAAGTTCAACCGATGTGCTAAGAGCAGGGCCACAACTGCAACAGGTACAAAACGAATTATTACTTGAGTAAAGGTTCTCATCTTTAAAGGCTGTTAATTCAGACTACAAGTTCTTCAGGGCATGGACTTTACAGTTTGATTGTCAGTAAAATATCTTGCATAGTCTTGGTCTGGGCCAAAGTAAAATGTAAGCAGGCTTCAGTTCCTCAAGTTTCATTATGAGATCAGAGTCTGAGGATTCACTAAAATGTATTGCATTTCAGAGTTCTGTGGACTTAGGGAAAAGTCAGAAGTGACTCATGTATAACCCATGTCTTCCTGAGCATGCAGAGAGCCTGAAACAATAGATCTAAGAGATGCAGATTGCCCCATTCACTTTTTCTTCAAAATCTGCTGTTTCCTCAAGTAGGAACTTGGTCAGCCCACAAGAAAAAAATCCACATCATACAGCTAAAGACACCAGAAGGCCATGTAGGCCTTGGGCAGTCTTGCATTATTTAATTAAATAGCAATTTAGCATCTTGCATTGAAACATCTTTCAGCTAAAGATGAGCAACTTCCCAAGCAGCAGTAAGAGCACCATCCTTGTCACTGCTTCCCTTGCTGTCCAAGACAGAAATTGCATTGACTTCAGAGTGCACAGGCTCAAGCTCCTGCTGTGTTGGTACGTGACGCGTTTCAAAAAGTATGAGCTATACCCTCCTCCTCACAGGTAAGCTTACAGAACAGCTTTGCTGCAAGTCATGCTGGTTTTCTGCAGAATGTAAATACCCCAGTTCTTGTTTTCCCCATGAGAATCCTATAGCAACCCAAAGGTGATTTCTGAGGTCTA